>NW_027361822.1:3267500-3727500 GCF_039654945.1 Dendrobates tinctorius
TGAAACATTTTCCACATTCCGAACATGAAAATGGCTTCTCCCCTGTGTGAGTTCTCTGATGCGTGACGAGATGTGATTTCTCTATAAAACATCTCCCACATTCTGAACATGAAAATGGTTTCTCCCCTGTGTGACTTCGCTGATGTCTAACAAGTTCTGATTTAATACTATAACATTTCCCACATTCTGAACATGAAAATGGCTTCTCCCCTGTGTGAATTTTCTGATGTCTAACAAGTTCTGATTTCTGAGAAAAACATTTTCGACATTCTGGGCATGAATATCGTTTCTTTCTTTTGCATGGTCTTTGATGTTCAACATCCTTTCTGTGAGTTTTATTAGACTTAACAGTTTTAAATGAACTAGAAGATAGAAGCTGTTGAAACGAATCAGATGATAGATTTTTACTGCGATGGGCTGCAGGTTTATCTAGGGTAATTTCGTGACCTTGATTTGTTCCTGGTGTGACACAATGATCAACTGTCGAAAATAAAAGTTAATTTATTATCTTTTTTCAATAACATTTCCTTTAGATCGTATTACTTATAGTGTATTAAACATTTTATTACATTTCCATATAAAAATGTATATGCAAATAGCCAACTAAGATTGCGCTTTCAGTTTTTTACTTCTTGGTTAAGCTTGCTACGTTATATAGTAGGTTCATGTTTTAATACAATATAGAACTTGTTCCTAATATGTTAACCAGGAAACATATAGTTGAAGTAACCAAAGGTTTAATTTTAAAACTTAGTGTTTATTAGTTGATAAATAAAAACACTTTACATTTTCAGGAAGAGATACCGGAATAAAAGGCATAAATGCTAACAAAAGTAAAAAGTAGCAGCAAGGTAAAGATTTTTTTTCAACACCAATTTCAGGATATCAGTAGCATGATTATGGAGAAATTTTGAAAATTCAACAGTTAAAGTGCTGGTGCATCCCAAACTCAAAGCAAAAAATATTATTCATAAATTACTCACAAAAACAATAATCTACCATATAACCAAAAATTAGTCCTATAGTGTCCCTGTGCGCTATTGTGGTGTTTGTGCACATGCATAGGAAAAAAAAAAAAAAGTCCTGAGGTGTGTATTAACCCCTTCACCCCCAAGGGTGGTTTGCACGTTCATGACCGGGCCAATTTTTACAATTCTGACCACTGTCCCTTTATGAGGTCATAACTCTGGAATGCTTCCATGGATCCCGGTGATTCTGACTTTGTTTTCTCGTGACATATTGTACTTCATGTTAGTGGTAAAATTTCATTCAAATAACTTGCGTTTATTTGTGAGAAAAACTGAAATTTGGCGAAAATTTTGAAAATTTCGCAATTTTTCAACTTTGAATTTTTATGCCCTTAAATCACAGAGATACGGCACACAAAAAACTTGATAACTAACATTTCCCACATGTTTACTTTACATCAGCACAATTTTGGAACCAAAATTTTTTTTTGTTAGGAAGTTATAAGGGTTAAAAGTTGACCAGCGATTTCTCATTTTTACAACACCATTTTATTTTTAGGACCACATCACATTTGAAGCCACTTTGAGGGGTCTATATGATAGAAAATACCCAAAAGTGACACCATTCTAAAAACTGCACCCCTTAAGGTGCTCAAAACCACATTCAAGAAGTTTATTAACCCTTTAGGTGCGTCACAGGAATTTTTTTGAATATTTAAAAAAAAAAAAAATGAACATCTAACTTTTTTTCATAAAAAAAATAATTCAGGTTCAATTTTTTTTATTTTACCAAGGGTAACAGGAGAAATTGGACTGCAAAAGTTATTGTGCAATTTGTCCTGAGTACGCAGATACCTGATATGTGGGGGGGGGAACGACTGTTTCGGCGCATGGCAGAGCTCAGAATGGAAGGAGCGCCGTTTGACTTTTTCAATGCAAAATTGGCTGGAATTCAGATTGGACGCCATGTCACGTTTGGAGAGTCCCTGATGTACCTAAACAGTGGAAACCCCCTACAAGTGACCCCATTTTGGAAACTAGACCCCCCAAGGAACTTATCTAGATATGTGGTGAGAACTTTGAACCCACAAGGGCTTTACAAAAGTTTATAACGTACAGCGGCACAATTAAAAAATCATATTTTTTCCACAAAAATGATCTTTTCACCCCAATTTTTATTTTCCCAAGGGTAACAGGACCCTAAAAGTTATTGTGCAATTTGTCCTGAGTACGCTGATACCCCACATGTGGGGGTAAACCACCATTTGGGCGCATGGCAGAGCTCGGAAGGGAAGCAGCGCCATTTGACGTTTTTGGCTGGAATTGAGATCGGACACCATGTCGCGTTTGGAAAACCCCTGATGTACCAAAACAGTGGAAACCCCCCACAAATGACACCATTTTGGAAACTAGACCCCCTAAGGAACTTATCTAGATGTGTGGTGAGAACTTTGAACCCCCATGGGCTTCACAGAAGTTTATAACATAAAGCCATACAATTAAAAAAATCATATTTTTTTCCACAAAAATGATCTTTTCACCCTCAATTCTTATTTTTCCAAGGGTAACAGGACCCTAAAAGTTATTGTGCAATTTGTCCTGAGTACGCTGATACCCCACATGTGGGGGTAAACCACTATTTGGGCGCATGGCAGAGCTCGGAAGGGAAGCAGCGCCATTTGACGTTTTTGGCTGGAATTGAGATCGGACACCATGTCGCGTTTGGAAAACTCCTGATGTACCAAAACAGTGGAAACCCCCCACAAATGACACCATTTTGGAAACTAGACCCCCTAAGGAACTTATCTAGATGTGTGGTGAGCACTTTGACCCCCCCAGTGCTTCACAGAAGTTTATAACGCCCGGGCGTGAAAATAAAAAATTCGTATTTTTTCCACAAACATGATCTTTTAGTCACCATATTTTTATTTTCCCAAGGGTACCAGGAGAAATTGGACCCCAAAAGTTGTTGTCCAATTTGTCCTGAGTATGCTGATACCCCATATGTGGGAGAAAACTACTGTATGGGCACACGTCGGGGCTCGGAAGGGAAGTAGTGACGTTTTGGAATGCAGACTTTGATGGAATGGTCTGCGGGTGTCATGTTGCCTTTGGAGAGCCCCTAATGTACCTAAACAGTGGAAACCCCCCACAAATGACACCATTTTGTAAACTAGACCCCCCAAGGAACTTATCTAGATGTGTGGTGAGCACTTTGAACCCCCCAGTGCTTCACAGAAGTTTATAACGCCCGGGCGTGAAAATAAAAAATTCTTATTTTATCCACAAACATGATCTTTTAGTCACCATTTTTTTATTTTCCCAAGGGTACCAGGAGAAATTGGACCTTAAAAGTTGTTGTCCAATTTGTCCTGAGTATGCTGATACCCCATATGTGGGAGAAAACTACTGTATGGGCACACGTCGGGGCTCGGAAGGGAAGTAGTGACGTTTTGGAATGCAGACTTTGATGGAATGGTCTGCGGGTGTCATGTGCGTTTGGAGAGCCCCTGATGTACCTAAACTATTGAAACTCCCCACAAGTGACCCCATTTTGGACACTAGACCCCCCACGGAACTTATCTAGATGTGTGGTGAGCACTTTGAACCCCCAAGTGCTTCACAGAAGTTTATAACACTCGGACGTGAAAATAAAAAAATCATTTTTTTCCACAAAAATGATATTTTTGCCCCCAATTTTTTATTTTCCTAAGGGTAACAGGAGAAATTGGACCCCAAAAATTGTTTTGCAATTTGTCCTGAGTAGGCTGATACCCTACATGTGGGGGTAAAACACTGTTTGGGCGCATGGCAGAGCTTGGAAGGGAAGGAGCACCATTTGACTTTTTCAACTCAGAATTGGCTGGAATTGAGATCAGACGCCATGTTGCATTTGGAGAGCCCCTGATGTGCCCAAACAGTGGAAACCCCCAATTCTAACTCCAACCCGAACCCCAACATGCCCCTAGCCCTAACCCTAACCCTACCCCAACACACCCCTAGCCCTAACCCTAATGGAAAAATGGAAATAAATACATTTTTTTTATTTTATTATTTTTCCCTAACTAAGGGGGTGATAACGGGGGGTTTGATTTACTATTTATGGCGGTTTTTATTTTTGGCAGCTGTCGCACGCTAAAAGACGCTTTTTATTGTAAAAATAGTTTTTGCATCACCACATATTGAGAGCTATAATTTTTCCGTATTTTGAACCACCGGGTCATGTGAGGTCTTATTTTTTGCGGGACGAGTTGACGTTTTTATTGGTACCATTTTCGGGCACGTGAAATTTTTTGATCGCTTTTTATTCTGATTTTTGGGACGCAGAATGAAGAAAAACCAGCGTTTCATGAATTTCTTTTGGGGGGGTGCGTTTACACCGTTCCACGTGCGGTAAAATTGATAAAGCAGTTTTATTCTTCGGGTCAGTACGGTTACAGCGATACCTCATTTAGGTCGTTTTTTTATGTTTTTGTCGGTTTTATGCAATGAAAACTATTTTATATAAAAAATAATTAATTTTGCATCGCTTTATTCTGCGAGCTATAACTTTTTTATTTTTTCGCTGATGATGCTGTGTGGCGGCTCGTTTTTTGCGGGACAAGATGACGTTTTCAGCGGTACCATGGATATTTATATGCGTCTTTTTGATCGCGCGTTATTACACTTTTTGTTTGGCAGTATGATAATAAATCATTATTTTTTGCTTCGTTTTTTATTTTTATTTTTTAAGGGGTTCGCTAAAGGGGTTAACTAATGGGACAGTTTTATAGGGCGGGTCGTTACGGACGCGGCGATACCTAATATGTGTACTTTTATTGTTTTTTTTTATTATTATTTCCAAAAAATGGATTTATTGGGGGAATATTTTTTTTTTTTTTTCTAATTTATTTGGCGATTTTTTATTAATTATTTTTACACTTTTTTTTATTTTTTTTTTTACTTTATTAAATAGTCCCAGGTGGGACATCACTGTCCTGTGACAGATCGCTGATCTGTCACATCACAGATCACTGTGACAGATCAGCGATCTGACACAGGCACTGCAGAAGGCTTCCTCATGCCTGCGCTTTGCAGGCACTGAGGAAGCCAGCTTCCTCAGGCCCCCGTCGCCATCTTGGATCCGGGGGCCTGGAGGAAAGGAGTCCCCCGCAGCAGCGCTGCACATTGCGCTGCCGTGGGGGGCTCAGGGAAGCACGGAGGGAGCCCCCTCCCTGCCGATGCTTCCCTTTAACTCCCGGTACACCGCGATCATGTTTGATCGCGGTGTGCAAGGGGTTAACGTGTCAGGGGCGGTCCGTGACCGCCCCTGACACATTGTGCCGGGTGTCAGCTGTGATAATCAGCTGACACCCGGCCGCGATCAGCGGCGCTCACCACGTGGGCGCCGCTGATCGCGCCCGACGTACTATCCCGTCCATGGGCATAGGGGCCCAGGTCCCATGGACGGGATATACCGTCGGATGACGGGATATACCGTCGGATGTCGGGAAGGGGTTAAAGGGAATCTGCCTTTCTGCTTTTGCTATAAGATGCGGCCACCACCTATCAGGGCTTATCTACAGCATTCTATAACGCTATAGATAAGCCATCGATCCGACCTGAAAGATAAGAAAAATAAGTTTTATTATACTCACCCAGGGGAGGGGGGGGCGTCCGGTCCGGATGGATGTTGCAGGTCCGCGTCCGGCGCCTCCTATCTTCTTGCGATGCTGCCCTCCTGCTTGCTTCATGGCTCCCCGGCATTGCGCTCATGTGCAGGCGTACTTCTCTGCTCTCTGTCCTGTTGAGGGCAGAGTAAAGTACTGCAGTGGGCTGGCGCTGGGCCTCTCTGTCCTTTCGTGGTGCCTGCGCACTGTGGGTGAGTATAATAAAATTTATTTTTCTTACCTTGCAGGTCGGATCGGAATCATATCTACAGCATTATAGAGTGCTGTAGATAAGCCCAGAAAGAGTGGTCGCATTTTATAGCAGCCAAAACAGCTGACAGGTTCCCCTTAAATGACAAAATTTTAGAAGCTGCTCATAAACTAATCCCTGTACAGGCCACTATTATCCAGACATTACTTTTTTCAATAGTAGAATTTCATATGTTGATGACAAACCATGTCATGGGAAGAGAGTTCTGGCAAAAAATATCAATAATCCATAAGAAAATTTATATACATTACCTATAATCAACTGCAGTGTGGAAGTATTGTTTAAAGCATCTGCCTCTTGGCCCCGACGCGCGTGTTTCGCTCTCACCACAGAACTAAATTTTTTGTTATATGGTAGATAATTATTTTTGTGAGTAATTTATAAATAATAAAGAAAATCACTGCGCTATACTGAGATATAAAGGAATTCGGTTACCGGATACTCACTTAGTGGTGTGAGAAGGATCTTTGTTATGATTGGGTCACCGAGGAGGAAAGCAAGACCAAGCTAAGCCACAGAAAACCATAGAGGTTGGTAACTAAGCGGATTGTAGACCCCTGAACCTATCCACACAACTAGCAGTAGCCGTTGAGCGTACCTACGATGATTCTAGACGCCTCGACACAGCCAGAGAACTAAATAAGCCTAAAGCAAGAAAGGGGAAATCTAAACTGCCCCAGAGCAAACCCCAAAAGGAATAGATAGCCCCCAAACATATATTGTCGGTGAGACAAGATGAAAACAAAAACGCAGGTAGGAAAATATGCTGAGCAAACGATGGGGCCCAAACTAACTAGACAGGACAGGAAAGGAAAGACACTGTCTGCAATCATGCAAAAAACCCTGCAAAAAATGCCCAACACGTCTGATAGAAAAAATACTGAAGTCACTAGACCGCCCACTATATCAGCACTCTGGTATATTCTGAAATCAGAGCAAAGAGAGGCCAATCTAATAAGGGACAAAAACAAACTGGCACAAACAGTATCATAAGGATGGAAATTCAGCACAGCCCCAGCCGGGGCTGGCTGACCACACAAAACTGAAACAGAAAAAAACAAATCAAATGTGATCAATAGCAAAAGAACACTTAGCTTGAGCATGCAGAGGCTGAGCTGGAAACTAAGACTTCAGGAGGCAGGAAAAAATCACCAGCAGGGATAGAGGGAGTCGGCTGTCTTAAATCCAGTCAGAAACTCCCAATGTCCAATCGTCCTCCTCATTATCAGGTAGCAGGCCTCTGTTAATTATATCAGCGCCATTACCTCCTGTAACCACCAGAGGGAGCTCGGAAAGAGAACTCGCGACCCCTCTGTCAATATAACCATCTCCACTACCTTCACCAGTAACCAGAGGTAGGTGTTGTGAGCTCATTTTCGGGTTTGCCTCTGGCTTCTGGTGAGGGTTATGGAGCTGGCTGTGCTGACAGAGGAGTAGTGAGTTCTCTATCTGGACTCCCTCTGTTGGTGAAGGGAGGTAATGAAGCTGATCTAAATGGCAGAGACCGGCCACCTGAGGAAGAGGACTGCGATTGGACATCAGGAGTTTCTGATTGGATTTAAGGCAGCCGACTCCCTAGTTTCTTGCTGGTGATTTTTCCTGACTGTGGCTCCTGGTTTCCAGTTTGATTCCTGCCTTCCTAAAGCTAAGTTTTCTCTGCTATTGTTCATATGAGTTTTTGTCTGGTTTACTTAGTTTTTGTGTTCAGCCAGCCCTGGCTGGGACTGGGCTGAATCCCCATTTTGTATCTGATCAGTTGATCTCTTTTGCTCTGTCTTCAGAATATACCCGAGTGCTGATATAGTGATTTGAAGTCTAGCGACTTCAGGGCCTTTTTCTATCAGACGTGTTGGACATTCTTTTTGGCAGGGTTTTTTGCGTGATTGCAGACAGCAGCTTTTCTTTCCTGTCCTTTCTAGTTAGTTGGGCCCCATCGTTTGCTCAGCCTATCTTTCTACCTGTGTCTGTGTTTTCATCTTGTTTCACCGACAATACATGTTGGGGGCTGTCTATTGCTTTGGGGTCTGCTCTGGGGCAGTTCAGATTTTCCCTTTCTTTCTTTAGGCTTATTTTGTTCTCTGGCCGTGACAAGGCGTCTAGGACCACCGTAGGCACACTCCACGGCTACTGCTAGTTGTTGTGGATAGGATCAGGGGTCTGCAATCCGCTAGTTACCAACCTCTCTGGTTTTCTGGGCTTAACTTGCTTTTTGTTTTTTCCTCCTCGGTGACTCATTCATAACAGGTAGGCCAGAAAGTGAATTCACAACAGATCTTCTTGTCAGAGATGTTTCTCGATGTCAGAGATTTTTCACACTGTTTGGGAATCCGTTTATATAAAAAAGCTGCTGGATAAATAATATAGGTTTAGGTTTGAATTAACCTAACTATAAGTCCAGCCTAGTTGCTTGGAATTATATTCACAGGTTAATTCAAACCTAATCCTATATTATTTATCCAGCAGCTTTTTTATATAAACGGATTCCCAAACAGCGTGAAAAATCTCTGACATCGAGAAACATCTCTGACAACGAGATCCTTCTCATACCACTAAGTGCGTATCCGGTAACCAGATTCCTTTATATCTCAGTATAGCGCGGTGATTTTCTTTATTTATCAGGTTAACCGTTTTTTAACAGGCACTGGCACAGAGCCTGTTTATCACCAGCCGCATCTGGGATTATCCGTACCTTTCCTTCTCCAAGTGGACTAGCGCCAGTGTGTTAATTACAAATAATTTATAAATAATATTTTTTTGTTTTGCGTTTGAGTTTTAACAGTAACCCCTTGGTCACTTCAAATATATGTTCCTGATTAACATATTAGGAACAAGTCCTATGTTGTATTAATTTATCAAGGAAGTACAGCTCACTACTTATGGGCAAATGTGTACCTTTTTGTATTTTTTTTTTTTTAGCAGAATTAACCTAAGTCCTTTATGTGTGATAAAAGCTGATGGAAACATTGGCTTCCATTACAAACAGGGGAGAACTGAAAGATCTGATAAACAATATAGCGGTGTAATCTGCCATAGTTTAAAAATCAATCATGGACACTGTTGAATTGTGAAATGTCTCTTTTCAATTCAAAGCCATATCATAAACTCTCCAAAGCAAACAAATTTCAAATAGTCACCACAACATGTCCAATAAAAAAAGCCCAAGAATAGAATAGCATACGAGAAGCCACGTAGAGTGGATTAGAGATAGAGCAACACACTTGGATGTTTTATGGGGCATTACCCCTTCTTCAAACATCCAGGTGTAAAGAAGGGGCCATGCTGACCCGGCCAAGGATTGGAGTCCTGCATATTGATTCACCCATCTCTACTATTGAGTCCAGTGTTAGACACTATGGCAAATACAGAACGATCTTCTTTCTAACAGCCCAGAAGTATGCTATGGCTCTGGAGGAGAGACATGTGTACAAAATTGTGTAAAATAGTGTATTCTGTTTAAATGCTCAATCTTTAAGTGTAAAATCCATGTACAAACTCTGGGAACAAATAATTAAGAATTTAACATATGATTCAACAATCCGTTGACTGAGTAGAACCTGTGACTTCTCTGCATTTAGTGGTCACTACTCACCTGGGCTGTTATCTGTAGGAATCTCCTCTTTACACCACTCATCATCCCTCACATATGTCTCTGCAGTATCAATATGGGGCAGATCTTCACCCTGAAAAAAATATTGTAAAAGTCACAGAGAGATGAAGACGTTTGGCCAAATGATTTCAAAGGTAAAAAAGATCAAATATTTGCAAGTCTCCTGTATCAATCAAATGTATTTGTTCCTTTTTCCAACTATCAGTTTCCATAACCAGAAAACTCTGAGAAGATCCAGACACCATCTAATGTCTATGATCAGCTTTGTCCCATTAACTCCACCAAGTATAAAACATACACTGAATGGTCACATTATACTTGTGAAGAGCGAACATGCTCTAATGACTAGAGTTGAGCGAAACGGGTCGAAAAAATTCAAAAGTCGCCGACTTTTGGCAAAGTCGGGTTTCATGAAACGAAACCCGACCCTAGGATGAGGTCGGCCACGAGGTCGGCGACTTACGCGCCAAAGTCGCGTTTCAAAAGTTTGTTTTGCGATCTTTTTCAGCCAATCAGGATCCACGGACACTGTGGGCAACATGATGACATAGGCACAGGTCACCACCATCTTTCAGAAGGGCATGCAAGTGATTGGCTTGCTTTGGTGGGCGTCACAGGGGGTATAAAAGGGCGTGCACGCCGACCGCCATCTTACTTCTGCCAATCTTAGCATAGGGAGAGGTTGCTGCTGATTCTGTAGGGAGAGCGTTAGGCAGGGAAGAAGACAAAAAAACTGCTTCTGCTGCTAGCGATTTGGCCTGCACAACACACCAGTCACTGTGTGTGCAGTGCAAGGGGAGGCTATATAGTGGTGTATCAGTGGTGTTGGTTGTTGGGCTGCCTTCTAAGGCTTCCTGACAGGCTGGCATTGCTGTTTACCCACTGCTCCGCAAACTGCTTTTTTAAAAGCAATCCAATCTCCCTTATCCTCTAGTCACTTTGGTCACAGCTGCGCCATCGAGCCTGTCACATAGCGCTCAGATATTCATTGGGCCTCAAACTGCTTTTTTAAAAGCAAGCCCAATTTTTTTTTTTTGTCCTGCTGAGAAGAAAAAAAAACTGCTTCTGCTGCTGATAGCAATTTGGCCTGCACAACACACCAGTCACTGTGTGTGCAGTGCAAGGGGAGGCTATATTGTGGTGTATCAGTAGTGTTGGTTGTTGGGCTGCCTTTTAAGGCTTCCTGACAGGCTGGCATTGCTGTTTACCCACTGCTCCGCAAACTGCTTTTTTAAAAGCAATCCAATCTCCCTTATCCTCTAGTCACTTAGGTCACAGCTGTGCCATCGAGCCTGTCACATAGCGCTCAGATATTCATTGGGCCTCACACAATCCAAAAGTGTCCAGTGTCCAAAAGTGTGTGCAGAGATTCAAAATCTCACTTATCCTCTAGTCACTTAGGTCACAGCTGTGCCATCGAGCCTGTCACATAGCGCTCAGATATTCATTGGGCCTCACACAATCCAAAAGTGTCCAGTGTCCAAAAGTGTGTGCAGAAATTCAAAATCTCCCCTGTCCTATAGACACCTTGTACCTTGTTTTACATACTATATAGTTTGTTGGATTTTGTCTACATTTCTACCAAAAATGAGGAAGGCTGGTGGAAGAGGCCGTGGAATTGGGCGGGGGTTGGCAGCTGGTAATGATGGTGTTGGTGGTGGATCTGATGGTAGTGGCAAGAGCAAAATAGGACCGAATGCAGGAGGTGTTGAGCCTGCGTCATCGTCTGGCTACATAAGGCCTCGAACGCTTAGTTTTCTAGGAGTTGGCAAACCGCTTTTAAAGCCAGAGCATCAGGAAAAAGTTTTGTCTTACATTGCTGACTCACCCTCCAGCTCTATCGCCTCCTCTTCTTCAGTTGTAAAAAGTAAAAGCACTGAGTCGTCATTGGAGGCTCATGTTCATGAACCACACCTTTCCTTGTGTCCTTCACCCCAACCAAGATTGAAGGATGACGCAGGCCATACTACTGATTACTCCATGGAGCTGTTTTCACATACCATGCCTGGATTATCAAGTGAAATGGTGAATTACCCAGGCCAAGATGAATCTGACATGGAGTGCACTGATGCACAGCCGCTGATGGATGATTCTGCTGGTACATTCACTCAGAGCACTACATTGTCATCGCAGTGTACAGAGCCAGATTCTGACCCTGATGAGACTCAGGTGCCCCTTCCAGCACACTATACCACCATACACGGTGACACAGAGGAAGGTGCACATGACATAGAAGAGGAGGTGATGGATGACCCAGTTGTTGACCCAGATTGGCATCCATTGGGGGAAGAGGGTGCTGCTTCCAATAGCTCAGATGAGGAGCATCCACAGCAGACATCGACATCGCAACAGCTGTTATCTGGCAGGCCCGGAGCACTCCAAAGACAGGTTCCAAACATCAAAAGAGTTGCTGGACAGCTTGTCCAGAGGGTCAAAAGATCACAGCGTGCTAGGCCGCAAAATGTCTGCCAAAGTAGGAAGAGTGCAGTGTGGCAGTTTTTTGAACAAAATCCTCATGATCAGGCCAAGGTTATCTGTAAGAAGTGCGCAAAGACCTTTAGCCGAGGGAAAAATCTGAAAAATTTGAATACCAGTTGCATGCTTAGACATTTAACCAGCATGCACTTGCAAGCGTGGACACAACACCAAACCTCAAGTGCCACATGTGCAACTGATCGCAACGAAGGTAGTCAGCAACGCTACATTGTTTCCCCCACTGTAAGCCCACCGGTTAGCACAGCAGCAAATGTTGAGGTGTCGTTGCAAGGCCACAGCAGTCAGCGAATCCCACTGTTATATCAACGAAAGACTGATTCTAGGCCATCAGAAAGAACACCAACTCCATCACCATCATCAACCCTCTCTCAGTCCGCCCTGTCCACCGCTACTTCCACCATATGCAGCTCTCAAGTCCAGCTCACCCTCCCAGACACTATGAGTAGGTCAAGAAAGTACTCAGTCTCTCATCCGCGTACACTGGGTTTGAACGCCAACATTGCCAAACTAATCTCGTTTGAGATGATGCCCTTTCGGTTGGTGGAAAGCACAGCTTTCCGCGAACTCATGGCCTATGCAGTACCACGCTATGACCTACCCAGTCGCCACTTCTTCTCTCGCAAAGCCATCCCAGCCCTCCACCATCATGTGAAAGACCGCATTGTCCATGCACTCAAGCAGTCAGTGAGCGGAAAGGTGCACCTCACTACTGATGCATGGTCCAGTCGGCATGGCCAGGGCCGTTACGTGTCCATCACTGCGCACTGGGTTAATGTGGTGGATGCAGGGTCCACAGGGGACAGCGGTGGTGGGACAGTGCTGCCTAGCCCACGGTATAGGAAACAGTTGGCTGTAGGCGTTCGACCCTCCTCCTCCTCCTCCAGAAGCGAAAGCTCGTCCACAGAGCGCAGTCGTACGAGCACTCCATCTGCAGCTGCCACTGTTGCACACGATGTGTCCCCCTATCGAGCAGCTAGTGGAAAGCGTCAGCAGGCTGTGTTGCAGATGATGTGTTTGGGCGACAGACACACCGCCGAGGTGCTGGCCGAGTACTTGAAGCGACAAACTGAGTCATGGCTGGGCAGTGTACATCTTGAGGCAGGCAAGGTAGTTAGTGATAACGGACGTAATTTTGTGGCAGCCATAGCCCTTTCAAAACTCAGCCACATACCTTGCTTGGCTCACACCTTGAACCTGGTGGTGCAGTGCTTCCTCAAAAATTATCCAGAGTTACAGCCCTGCTCCAGAAGGTGCGAAGACTGTGCGCGCACATCCGCCGGTCGCCTGTACACTCCGTTCGTATGCAGAAGCTGCAGCGATTGCTCCACCTTCCCAACCACCGCCTCATTATCGACATTGCAACAAGGTGGAACTCCACCCTGCACATGGTGGAGCGGCTGTGCGAGCAGAGGCAGGCCATAATGCATTTGTGGGAGGATACACGGCCAGGCACTTTGAGAGCAGACATGGAATTGACAGGTGTGCAGTGGTCGAAGCTGAAAGACCTCTGTAAAGTCCTTCAGTGTTTTGAGGAATGCACACGGCTGGTAAGCGCAGACGCCGCCATCCTAAGCATGAGCATCCCACTTATGCGTCTGCTCATGCAAACTTTGACGCACCTTAAGGAGCAGGCGTCTGCAGCCAATGTTGATGTGGAGGAAGAGGAGGAGGGAATCCTTGATGACATTCAGCCATTGTCTGCTCAGGGACCTCTCCTGGACGAGGTGGAGGAAGAAGAGGAGGAGGAGGATGATGATGGGGATGATTACTTAGGGGAGGATGCATCTCGTGGGGCAAGTGAAAATGTTGGCGTGGCAAGGTCTGGTACAGGGTTTGTGCGTGACTGGAGGCATGTGGATTTGCCAGAAAGTGCTCCTCCAACCAGCACTCGCAGTGCATCATTGACACCGGGAACATTGGCCCACATGTCAGATTATGCCTTGCGGATCCTAAAAAGGGACCCCCGCATTGCCAAAATGATGAACGATGACGACTACTGGTTGGCCAGCATCCTGGATCCACGCTATAAAGGCAAATTACAAAACATCATGCCACAGGAGAACCTTGACCTAATATTGGCTAATAAACAAGCAACTCTGGTAAATCGGTTGCTTGAGGCATTCCCAGCACACAGCAGCGGTGATGGTTCTCACACGAGCCGTACGGGCCGGGGGCAGCTTGGCAGAGGTGTTCGTGGTGCACACAGCAGAAGTGGCGTTGGAGACAGGGGTTTCATGACAATGTTGTGGACTGATTTTTCAAATACCGCTCACACAACTGGTAATACTGCATCGATGGAAAGTGACAGGAGACAGCAGTTGTCAACCATGGTTACAAACTACTTTTCCTCCCATATCGATGTTCTCCCACACAGGTCATTCCCCTTTGACTATTGGGCCGCTAAACTGGACACCTGGCCTGAATTGGCCCAATATGCCTTACAGGAGCTCGCTTGCCCAGCTGCAAGTGTGCTATCGGAAAGAGTCTTCAGTGCAGCTGGATCAATCCTGACAGAAAAAAGGACCCGTCTGTCAACCCAAAATGTGGATGATGTAACCTTCATTAAAATGAACCATGCATGGGTTTCCAAGGATTTTGTCCCACCTTCCCCTGATGACACATAGGGTGACAGAAAAATGGCTTGCTTTGGTCCACCTCTTCCTGGGACTTGACCTATTTCGCCTTTTGCATCCGCTGAATGTCCAACATCAACATATGCCACTTTCTAAAACTCCCTAACTGTGCTGCCTCCTCCCCCATGGCCGGGGTCACCACCTAGAGCACGACACCGTGCGAGTGCCGTTGCCCTGGACAGGTGGGTAGGCCGACTCTTGGGCGCGGGCACTGGCACAGGGTCCCTCATAGTGCAATCAAGTGTCTCTGACGGTGGTGGTGCACACCCGCCGTCAGACACACCGCTGTACTATGAGGGGCCCAGTGCCAGTACCGACGCCCACGAGTGGGCCCCCCCTTGCTTGGGCAGGGCCACAGCATTTGCAATCTTTACCTCTCCCTGCTCCTCCGCTGTGTAATCTGGGCCGTCAAATCCATACTGTGCCTGACACCGTCTGAGCCTGCCTCCTGAGACATATATTTTGAATGTGTACGCTATCCATACATGTTATCCGGGGATACGGTACCCTTTCTAACCTTTGTACAATCACGTGCAATCCATACTGGGCCTAACACCGTCTGAGCCTGCCTCCTGAGACATATATTTTGAATGTGTACGCTATCCATACATGTTATCCGGGGATACGGTACCCTTTCTAACCTTTGTGCAATCACGTGCAATCCATACTGGGCCTAACACCGTCTGAGCCTGCCTCCTGAGACATATATTTTGAATGTGTACGCTATCCATACATGTTATCCGGGGATACGGTACCCTTTCTAACCTTTGTGCAATCACGTGCAATCCATACTGGGCCTAACACCGTCTGAGCCTGCCTCCTGAGACATATATTTTGAATGTGTACGCTATCCATACATGTTATCCGGGGATACGGTACCCTTTCTAACCTTTGTGCAATCACGTGCAATCCATACTGGGCCTAACACCATCTGAGCCTGCCTCCTGAGACATATATTTTGAATGTGTACGCTATCCATACATGTTATCTGGGGATACGGTACCCTTTCTAACCTTTGTGCAATCACGTGTAATCCATACTGGGCGTGAGAACGGCTGGCGAGCTGTTAAGCAAGCTACAGCACCTGTGGTTTGCACACGTAAGTTTTTCATTTTTTCAGGAATGACGGTTAGGCCTAATTCCGGAACTGCAGTTGACCTGCACTTACTGGGAAATCATTGTTCGCGGGTAATAATTGTAATCAGTGATCCCCATCACTAACGTTGTTCAGCGGGTTATCTGCACCTGTAAGCGACAAACGCTGGCCTTTTCAGTGTAGCGCACATGCAGCCACAGACATGTAAGGGCATGACACACCAGCTATTGGCCAATCTTATGTTCCAGAGCCTCACGTGTCCCTCTAGTAAGCCGGACTCGGACCGCGGGGCATGACGGAGTCTCGTTCGTTAACGGAATTAAGCTTGCAATGTGTGCATCTGTTCTGTAGCTGGCATGGTTGAGGTTTCCCAGGTGGAGTCGAATTTAACCGTAGGCTCCACTCCTGGTGGTGCCCTTCTGGACATTCCTTTAAGGTTCAGCTTTGCAACCATACTGCCCACGTAAAACAAACAATTTGCCTTCATGAACGCTGTTTGGAGGGTCATGACTCGTGGGAATAACGCAGCCCAATCAGTTAACCTGCTAGAGAGATCCTTCGTTGCTCCCAAGCATGACATCACACTCCCTAGGAGGAAGGTAATGCCACTGTGGCGACCGTACTCCTGGGGGCGACACAAGTGCACTGATGCCCAGCCACTGCTCGATGAATCTGCTGGTACATTGACCCAGACCACTACATTCCCCTCGCACGCTACACGGCCTGAATCTGACCCTGATGAAACTCAGGTTACCCTTCCATCTTACACGGTGACAAAGAGGAAGCTGCAGATGAAAGTGCAGGTTCGGCCCACCCGCCATCAGACACACCACCGTACTATCAGGGGCCCTGTGCCAGTGCCGTCGCCAACGAGTGGGCCCCCCCTGCTTGCTCAGGATCACAGCACTTGCAAGGTTGAAATACTGTGCAGTGAGATGGAAGATGGGGACGACGAGGAGTCCAGACTAGTACAGGGATTCCCTAGCGAGGAGACTTATTTGATTGTTTTCAATGTTGGGACAGCAATTTTTGGGGAGCACGTTACTCTGGAGAATGATAGATGGGGCCCACCATACACTGGAACATTCCAAAGGTGGACATCAGACACTGGAGCAGCATTTACAGGGCCCATTATACACTAGAGCATTAGAAATGGGGCCCATTATGTTTGGAGCATTATTTGGGCCCATAAGACAGTGGAGCTTCATCCATGGGGACCAACATATACTGTAGCATTATGTGGAGCTCATCATATACTGTTTCAAACATTATATGGGACCAATGATTCTGTATGGAGAAATAGATGGGCCTCGTCATGAGATGTAAAAAGTGAAGTATTTTTCATTGTACTATACCGCTATTTCTCTGCCGTATCGGAGCATGATGAGTTTTGGTATGTGTTAAAGGGGCGCTCTTTCGCCCAGGGCACATGAAAACCTGGAGCCAGCCCCCCCCCCACAACTTTAGCCAAATAACCCCCATTTTTCAGTGCGTAACTTGTATTATGAAGTTAATTAAGGTTGACAAGCTTAAGTAAGAAGAATTGATGCTTTTGGCATTCAAATGGGCACTGTAGGTGTGTTTCCTGTCCTCCTCTCAGTGCCGACTTTTATTCCCCATTGACTTACATTGGGTTTCGTGTTTCGGGACGACCCCGACTTTTCCCTATAATCGGACGATCTTGCTCGACCCGACTTTTGGAAAAGTCGGGTTTCACGAAACGAAACGCGACCCTAAAAAACCAAAAGTCGCTCAACTCTACTAATGACGTCTTATTCGAGCACTCTCGGGTGTTATCCGAGAATCTTGGGAGTGCTCGTATATTATGTTCGCGTCCTATTGCCTGTTTCTTAGGCTAACAGAGGCAAATCATGCAACCACAGGGACGCGAACATAATATATGAACACTACAAGATACTCGGATCACAACCGAGCATGTTCGCTCATCATTATTAGAGACACCTGTCAACTAGCACGTTGGATCTCCTCTGGCCTTCAGAACCTAAGCACTTCATCATGTTATAGCTTCCACAAGGTGATGAAATAGTTACACAGAAATATTGGCCCATGAGGACAGGATAGCTTCACGCAGTTGCTGCAAATTACGTAAAGGCAACGACATGATCCAAAAACACCTTTCTAGTTGATATAAAGTGTACATGGATACCATTAGCATGGTGCAACAGAAATCTGGATTAATTGGACTGGACAATGTTTTTCACCGTTCTGTGATATAATTTTTGTGCTCTTTTGCAAACCTACCCCCCTTCCTTTTTGTTTACCCTAGACAACAATGAGGATCGACAAGTGTATTCAGACTGGTTAGTTGGACACCAGCACTGTATCCTATTTGCATGTCTTAGCAGCTCCTGTTAATTGATCCCTTTCCCTTGTTTACATTTTCTGGATCCCCTTTTATTAGATGTTTTTTCTTGACCACAACTTTCTCAGTATAGTCTTGAATTTTTACAAGCAAAAGTGTCAAGTTAAAAAAAAACAAAAAACTGGCCCTAGCTAATCTAGCAACAATGATCATGTCTCATTCAAAGCCACTTGGATTGCTTAATTTTCCCATTCTAATGAAAATTCACTCTGAAACTTCCACCTCAATAATCCCTGGTTATGGGTCTAATTTGCACAAAGGAAAGCTACCACCATGAAAGGGCTAGAGTCTCTAATAAACTTGACATAAAGTGTATAATACTGCGGAATGAAACAAGACTGAACACAAGACCGTCACAGGCTTCTACACATCATAGGGGAGATTTCATGACACCTTCTCTCCATCTACCTGATGATCCTGAGGAACACTGGGATCTTCTTGTTTACAGTCCTGTGGAAGAAGAGGACGGGGACATCTCTCTGGTGTTGTCCTCTTACTGGATAGAACTGGAGGAAACACATACAGGGACTGAATTCATTCTTTACATACAGATAATAATAGGCCGTGTGTATTTATTCCTGTCTATTACCTGGTGATGTGAGGGGCTGGGGAACCTCCATCATGATGTCTTTGTATAGATCTTTGTGTCCTTCTAAATACTCCCACTCCTCCATGGAGAAATAGACGGTGACATCCTGACATCTTATAGGAGCCTGACACATACAATGATACCGTCATCTCCCGATCCCTTCATAGCGTTACTGTATAATGTCCCAGCATTCCCAGCAGTGTCACCTCTCCAGTCAGCAGCTCAATCATCTTGTAGGTGAGTTCTAGGATCTTCTGGTCATTGATGTCCTCATGTATCAGGGGGTGAGGTGGAGGCCCCGTGATTGGGCTCAGGGGCCTTCCCCATCCCTCAGACACAGGGGTCTGACAGCGCTCACTAGAGGTCTTCTTCACTACTGTGTAATTCTGGTCATGGAGAGACACATTAATAAATCTCACTACAGACATTTCCAGAGTCCTCACCTCTCCAGTTCTGTCCATCTGTTATTCCTATAGATATGAATGATGTAATGTGATGTCATCAGAATCTCTCACCTCTCCAGTAAGCCAGAAGAGGATCTCCAGGGTGAGGTGTAATATCCTCTCCACCATTTTGTCTCTGTCCCTATCCATCCTTGTAGGGTCACTCAGGAAAATTCTCTTATACAGATGTCCACTTAGAGGATCTGATATTGTAGAGACCTGAATAGGAAGAAAATGAGACAAAATCATAAACCGTACCATATAAAAACACAACTATCAGACATAATAATGAGAAACATAAAGGAACATTCTTCCTTGTAACGACTGGCACAATATAATGATGATTTGGTCAAACAGAAATTACAGAATCAGACTGAGGTTCCAGGTAGCATTGGGACAGGAGCTGAAAGGTACTGGTTATGTTAATATTATTATTTATATTATTTTACAGCATTCTGAGAATTTTTTCATGTCTATCTACAGATAAAAACAATGTATTTTAGACCACACACAGTAACAAAAAGTATTGTCCTTGGTGACGACAGCTGAATATGTGGCTTACAGAATCACCTCACATAAAACTCATTTGTGTCTCTTTTACATATCCTGAATTTGTATCACTAAAACTGCAGTTACTATGTTCACTGTTCACAAATAACTACTATGTGATGAGGATAACATTTTCATTTTATACTACAATTTTAGTAATATACAATAATTCTTGATCTTTTCCTCAACAAGTTGTGTATGTCCACAAGATGAAAGATCAATGGATGTCTTTCCTCAATCACAACAGACTGAGTACAAGACCTTCAGCGTCTTCTACACATCATAGAGGAGATTGCATGACACCTTCTTTCCATCTACCTGATGATCCTGAGGAACATGGAGATCTTCTTGTTTACAGTTCTTTTGAAGAAGAGGACGGGGACATCTCTCTGGTGTTGTCCTCTCACTGGAACGAACTGGAGGAAACACATACAGGAACTGAATTCATTCTTTACACACAAATAATTATAGGCCGTGTGTATTTAGTCCTGTCTATTACCTGGTGATGTGAGGGGCTGGGGAACCTCCATCATGACGTCCTGGTACAGATCTTTGTGTTCATCTAAATACTCCCACTCCTCCATGGAGAAATAGACGGTGACATCCTGATACCTTATAGGAACCTGACACATACAATGATACCGTCATCCCCCCGATCCCTTCATAGCATTACTGTATAATGTCCCAGCATTCCCAGCAGTGTCACCTCTCCAGTCAGCAGCTCAATCATCTTGTAGGTGAGTTCTAGGATCTTCTGGTCATTGATGTCCTCAGGTACCAGGGGGTGAGGTGGAGGCCCCGTGATTGGGCTCAGGGGTCTTCCCCATCCCTCAGACACAGGGGCCTGACAGCGCTCACTAGAGGTCTTCTTCACTACTGTGTAATCCTGGTTATGGAGAGACACATTAATAAATCTCACTACAGACATTTCCAGAGTCCTCACCTCTCCAGTTCTGTCCATCTGTTATTCCCATAGATAAGAATGATGTAATGTGACGTCATCAGAATCTCTCACCTCTACAGTAAGTCGGAAGAGGATCTTTAGGTTGAGGTGCAATATCCTCTCCGCCATATTGTCTCTGTCTCTATTCATCCTTGATGACTCAATGAGGAAAATTATCTTATATAGAAGATCTCCACTGAGAGGATCAAATAATGTAGGGACCTGAATGGGAAGCAGATATGCCGATATAAATCCTAAAGAATCCCATGTAATATTACAATTACTGGAGATAATGAAGGGAAATATGAACAAACTTATTTTCTTCTCATAAGGATTAACACTGTCTCGGCCACTAACTGGCTACACTGATTATACAGTATGTTAGAGCAGGAATTACAGAGACTGAAGACCCAGGTAGCATGGGAATAGGAACTGTGAGTGATCTTTAGTGCGAGTTTTGGGTATGATGTTGAAACATATGTTCATACGATTAAAAAAACTGTGAATTTAACTGTGTATTATTTTACAGCATTCTGAAAGTATCCATTTATATAATTGCCTTGTAATGTTTTCATTTCCTGTTCTGTCCAGATGTCACTGTATCCCAGAATTCTAAGCGGAGGAAGTTTACCGACCACCATACTGGGACACCCAAGTGATGGGTGTCTCAATATGGAAACTGCTGCTGGTACCAATCTATTGTACGGTGCCATCAGCAGAACACCATCGCACCACCACACACTCACACATACTCACGCAGATTCTTGCACGGTACCACCAGCGGAACACCGTCGCACTGCGCCTGCGCAAATTCCGTGTAGGTGCAGTGAATCATTCGGCTGATCACGGCTGCAGATGTACGATGTGTCTACAGGCAGAGGAAGCCGGTCACATTAAAGGGGTTTTCCCCACGAACGAAAGTTCATTTTAATAATTTTCTGTGTCTGACCGTGTATAGCGCATACCACATCTCCTGGGCAAAAGACAATACTGACATTACAGCAGGGGATCACAGAAGATTCATTTTGTGAGGTAAAATATTTCACTGACTGTTTTTAAACAATTTTTTACCTCACAAAATGTATCCTCTGCGATCTCCTGCTGTAATGTCAGTATTGTCTTTTGCTTCCTCCCCTGCCCAGGAGCTGTGGTATGTTCTGTACACAGACACAGGGGTGAGAGAGCTCAAACGGGACAGCAAATGAGGGGAGAACACAGCACAGGAAGGAGAGAGACAGCAGACAAGGGGGACAGCACATGGGGTAGACAGGTCAAAGAAAAGAGCACAGAAGTCAGCACATGGGGAAAGTGGATAGGTGGGTGAGCACATGGGGGGGGGGGAGAGATTCTCAACGCTGCAAACCTGCCCCCATTGTAACATTACTGCCTTCCCAATGAGATATCGGGCCTCCATCTAGTCTATTTATATAATTGCCTTGTAATGCTTTCATTTCCTGTTCAGATGTCACCATATCCCAGAATTCCAAGCGGAGGAAGTTCACCGACTGCCATATTGGGACACCCAAGTGATGGGTGTCTCAATTTGGAAACTGCTGCTGGTACCAACCTATTGCGCTGTACCACCAGCGGAACACCATCGCACTGCACCTGTGTGAACTCCAAAGTTCATTCTAAAAATTGTGTCTGACCTTGTACGGAGCATACCACATCTCCTGGGCAGGGGAGGAAGCAAAAGACAATACTGACATTACAGCAGGGGATCACAGAGGATTCATTTTGTGAGGTAAAATATTTCACTGACTGTTTTTAAACAATATTTTACCTCACAAAATGTATCCTCTGTGATCTCCTGCTGGTAATGTCAGTATTGTCTTTTGCTTCCTCCCCTGCCCAGGAGCTGTGGTATGTTCTGTACACGGTCAGACACAGATAATTTTTAAAATGAACTTTCGTTTGTGGGAAAACCCCTTTAAATAGCAATTCCTCCTGATATGCTGTGCACTGACTGTTTAGTGATGGGGTACACAGGTCAAACAAGAGATGACATGAGAGGAGTAGACAGCAGATGGGGGAGAAAGAAAGTGCACAGGGGTGAGACAGACAGACAACACTTGAGGGGAGAACACAGCACAGGAAGGAGAGAGACAGCAGACAAGGGGGATAGCACATCTTGCGGTAGACCAGTCAAAGAAGAGAGCACAGATGGGAGAAGTCAGCACATGGGGAAAGAGAGAGTGGATAGGTGGGTAAGCACATCGGGGGAGAGATTCTCAACACTGCAAAACCTGCACCCATCGTGACATTACCGCCCTCCTGCTGTGATAGCATCGGGCCTCCATCTAGTTTTCTTTATGTCTATTGTAAGGCAGTGCTTATTGTCAGTGTTGGGGAGACTCACTTGGCAGCGGGTTCACGTCACACAGGAACACTTTCCACTTAAACAGTCCATGTGGTTTATTAAACAGCATAAACCATGTTAGGCAACACAAAGAATACAGTCTTGCATCAGACAGATTAATCCTTAATGATGGTAGTAGAGCTCTGCTCTCTCAGTTCATTAATGTCCATAGAACATCACGGGCACCAACAGTTATATCCCCATATCTGGGGTTACCTCGCAGGAGCTCCGGCTCCAGATGCCGACTCTTTGGTAGTCCTCTCTCTCAGGGAAGCTGCCGAACTGGGATCACCGTCCCAGACAACGCCTTACTCACCAAGCCACCTGACAGTCCAGATCCACAGACGGACAGTAGCTCCCCCAATGCAGTGCCGTCAGACTCTGCTCACACATGTGGCCGGTCTGGGTGCTGTTCAGGGATCCGTCCCTACTCCCATGGACTCCCAACACACCGGCCTCACCAGGTGCTATTCAGGAGGGCAGCACACCTTCCAACACCTAGACCCTCCAGGACCTTCCACCCTGAACCATTCAGGTACACTCTTTCCCCATGTGACCTACCCTGGTCACCTTATATGGCCCGTAGCCACGCCCACCGGATCACATGGCTATGACCTCACTAAAGGTCCTCTTACCCACACATCCATACACACACAGGCTTTACTTTGGGCATTCAGACACATGCTCCTGAGTGGGTTTGTAGGTGACTGGTTACACCCATCTCACCAGCCACCTGGAAGCTCCCCCTATTACCCTGCAGCAAACCCACAGCAGTACCTCTGCTGATCAACACATGTTCCAGCTTCCATCACAAGGCACCCATCCTTGTGATACATATCGGCCATTCACAACCCTGCCGCTCACCATTTCACCATCAGAATAAAGGAAACGCCTGCATGCATGTCCTGGGAAGCCGATGCAGCACCCCCTAACTGTCAAAGGGGTCACTGCATCACACTATCTACTGATAAAACCAGTTTTGTTATAGACCAGACAATAAGACTACCTAACTGCGGGGAGACAAAAATGACTAAAAAGAGGGAAGCAATGATAGCCCAAATAATGAGAAAATATAACAAACTTTACTGAGTTTGGCCAATTTATGTGCTAAGCATTCTCAATTTTTCATATTTCCAGTGCAGCAATGCAATTCAATTTTCACATTTCATGTTTGCATGCTATAGCTCTACAGAGTGCTGCCTTATTTGTTTGACTGTCAAGGATGGAGCCTCCTCCATTTTATCTGAGGTGTGAGGCAGTGACCCCTGTTACAGCTATGGGGCACTGCATGTTCCCCCAGGATGCGCACAGAGGCGTATTGAGGCTATGGGAATGCAGGTTCTATCTGAGGTCACTGACAGAGACAGAGCCTCCTCCATTATATCTGAGGTCACTGACAGAGATAGAGCCTCCTCCATTATATCTGAGGTCACTGACAGAGATAGAGCCTCCTCCATTATATCTGAGGTCACTGACAGAGATAGAGCCTCCTCCATTATATCTGAGGTCACTGACAGAGATAGAGCCTCCTCCATTATATCTGAGGTCACTGACAGAGATAGAGCCTCCTCCATTATATCTGAGGTCACTGACAGAGATAGAGCCTCCTCCATTATATCTGAGGACACTGACAGAGACAGAGCCTCCTCCATTATATCTGAGGTCACTGACAGAGATAGAGCCTCCTCCATTATATCTGAGGTCACTGACAGAGATAGAGCCTCCTCCATTATATCTGACGTCACTGACAGGGATAGAGCCTCCTCCATTATATCTGAGGTCACTGACAGAGATAGAGCCTCCTCCATTATATCTGAGGTCACTGACAGAGATAGAGCCTCCTCCATTATATCTGAGGTCACTGACAGAGATAGAGCCTCCTCCATTATATCTGAGGTCACTGACAGAGATAGAGCCTCCTCCATTATATCTGAGGTCACTGACAGAGACAGAGCCTCCTCCATTATATCTGACGTCACTGACAGGGATAGAGCCTCCTCCATTATATCTGACGTCACTGACAGAGATAGAGCCTCCTCCATTATATCTGGGGTCACTGACAGAGATAGAGCCTCCTCCATTATATCTGAGGTCACTGATAGAGATAGAGCCTCCTCCATTATATCTGAGGTCACTGACAGAGATAGAGCCTCCTCCATTATATCTGAGGCCACTGACAGAGATAGAGCCTCCTCCATTATATCTGAGGTCACTGACAGAGATAGAGCCTCCTCCATTATATCTGAGGTCACTGACAGAGATAGAGCCTCCTCCATTATATCTGACGTCACTGACAGGGATAGAGCCTCCTCCATTATATCTGAGGTAAGTCTGATAGACATGTCCCTTGACAATTAGTTACCCAGCGCCCACAAACACAACATGCAATTGCGAGCAAAGGGGCGCACTGCAGGCACTTTTCCAGTCTCCTGACCAGGTATTATACCCATCGCTAATTTTGTTTTATTATATGTACAGGCTACCTACTTTTATAGACAGCATGTGTCATGATCCCAGTGCAGGTTTTTGAGCTGCACGTCAGGGGTTAACGTCTGGAGATCAGTGCAGGTTTTGACCTGCACACCTGGGCTTAATAATTGTGGCCTCTTTCTGGTTCTGGGAGAGCTTCTTAAACCCCTCAGAATCTCCAATCCCTGCCAGTTAGGCTGAGTTCACACGTGGCGTTTTTTTCGCGTCTCCGTGGCGGTTTTAACCGCGCGATTTTGCCGCGAAAAATAAGCATCCCATGCATTCCTATGGGATTCCGGAATGCTGTGCTAATGCTGCGGTTTTTACCGCGGCGGAATTGCTTCGCGGTAAAAACGCAGCATGCTCATTAATTTCGCGGAATCGTGGCGATCCCGCACCCATAGGAATGCACTGTTCCGCTTACTTCCCGCATGTGGCTGTGCACACCATGCGAAAAGTAAGCAGAACATTTGTGGATGGTACCCACGGTCCAGAGGAGAGGAGACTGTCCTCCGGGCTTTGGGTACCATATCCCTGTAAAAAAATAGAATTTAAAATAAAAAATATTGTTATTCTCACCTTCCGACGGCCCGGCAGCCTTCCCGCCTCTCTCTACGCTCCCGGTTCCAGTAAGCCTTTGCGAGCGATGCAGTCTGTTCTCGTGGGATCGTGAAGTCTCACGGTCATTCGCGCGACATCGTCGCGATCCCGCGAGACCGGACGTCATCGCGGTAATTGTCGCAAAGGATTACTGAGACAGGGAGCATGGAGAGAGGCGGGAAGGCTGCGCGGGACGTCGGAAGGTCAGAATAACAATATAATTTTTTAATATTATTATTTACATTCTATCTTTTACTATTGAGGCCGCATAGGCGGCCTCAATAGTAAAAAGTTGGTCACACTCGTCAAACACTATGTTTGACGAGTGTGACCAACCTGTCAATCAGTTCTCCAAGCGATGCTCCAGATCGCTTGGAAAACGCTAGCAATTCTGCAAGCTAATTACGCTTGCAAAATGCTAGTTTTTCCGCGGGAATTTAAAATGCGATTTTCCCGCGGAATGGAATTCCGGAACTCTCGCGGTAATTTCCGCGAGAGTTCCGCTACGTGTGAACCCAGCCTTATACTTTTGTCTTTGGCCAAATGTGCAGACCTCTGTGTGCCTGTTCGTTGTTATAGTTTATATGGTTCTGACCCGGTTCCGTTTCCCGTTGTTGAGTTTGCCTGTTGATTCTGTACTGTGCTATTCTCTCTGTGTATGACTCATTGCCTGTGATCTGACTACTCTCTGCTCGCCCCTCTTGTACCTTGCAGCTATCTCTGTGTATGACTAATTGGCTACGTCCTGACTATCCTCCCCGTCTATGCCCCTTGGTAACTTTGTCTCGCAGTTACCCTGCTAGGAGTTCTCTTGCAGCTCCTAGCTCTCTGGAGTTTAGGCCACGCCCCTAGCAGTCACGTGCTTCAGGTCCTGCTGTTCTGAAGTACGCATCTACTTGGCTGCTGCCCGCTCCACAGATATCTTTGAGCACAGTTCGCTTTACTCAGGACACGCGCACAGGCGTTTTTTTGTGCACATTGGTAGTCAATTTGCATATTCCTATTGCACATATCACCAGATTCAAATAAATAGAACCTTTTTTTAGGATTAATACTCCCTTTTTATTCTCCTTTATATCACATACATAGTAAGCCCAGTATACATATTCTCAACTTGTTTGTCCCGTCATTTGGTTCATCAGGAGAACATACCAGCATAAATCCATATAAAGAATTCAGGACTTATCTTATGTCTTCATAAAGAAAAGTCTGAGACACTACGTGGGAGTGATGCCCATCTGTGTGAGTCATGGAGTTAATATCTGCCATACCCACACCTCACCGCAGCCCCTTCATTTGAGGCATCGGACCAAGGTACTTCCAGGTAGTCCCGACATTCGCTTCCTATATTGGTGTAGCGCAAATGCAGTTCATTTTGCGCAGGCACTGAGTGCCGTTTTGCTCATTTGCTGGGTTATTCCCCTCTGCACTGCTGGAACACAGATACAGTTTCCCGTGCGCCGTGTTTGCTTCCTCCTAGGGTAGGTTTTATTACCACCTCCCATATATATCCCCTCCCCGTGTTATTTGGCACTCATGCCAGTAATTTTATAATTTTAGGATGCTTTCCACCTATAGATGCAGGGAATATACATTTAGTACCTATCTCTTATAACCAACAAATATATAAATATTTTATACTCAAGGATTCTATATACCAAGGGATCGATTATTACAGTGAGGTTGATGAACCTATAAATTACAGTAAAAAGAAAAAAGTGCATAAAAGTCAAATACTATGAACATTATGATGTGACAGCCATAATTAAGTCAGGCCAGGACCTATCCGGGTCAGTGGGCCTATATAACGGGTCTCTCTCGTGGGTCGAAAAAACATGGACAAAGGTGACAACCCAATAATGCGGTCAGGAGAAGAATGGGGGATCACAGAAACCACCAAATTGCAACTGCTCATTGAGATCGTCAGGAGATAAACTTCTCATATGGTAGATCCACTTAGCCTCCTTCTGTAATATCAACAGTACCCAATACCCCCCCCTTATTAGGTGGTGTAACTACTTCCATTACCATGAAGTGAAAACAATCCAAGTCAGTGCCATGTACATCTCTAAAGTGCCTTGAAATAGGAGTATTTCGGGAGTTAATGATATCTCCCATGTGTTCCCCCACTCTCCTCTGTAGCTCCCGTTTAGTCTTCCCTATATAGTCAGTGGGACAGATGCACTGAAATAAATACAAATACCCCCACAGACTTACAATTCGAGAAGTGTCTGCATTGGTAGATTCTACCCGTACTAGTGCTGGTAGTATTTGCTCTCAAAATATATTTGCAGAATTTGCATCTTCCGCATTTAAAGTTGCCTTTTCTCCCTATTTTCCAGTCACATTGGTGGTCTTACAATGAGGGAATACGTACTACAGTATGTACTAGTTGATCATGTATGGATCTCCACTTACGGACGCTCATGGATGGAGATTCAGAGATAAGGTCACCTACATCTGGCTCTGTTTTTAATATATTCCAATATTTTTGTATAACCCGTCTAACTTCTCCTGATCTATTGTCAAATGTACCTACAATTCTAACCCGAGATTCCGGATCTTCCTGCTCCTTTTTCCTCAGTAGTGAAGTCATATTCCTTGCACTAGCTCCCTTGAATGCATCATTCAACACATCCAAGGGGTGTCCTCTGTCAATGAATCTGTCAGATCACGGGTCTGGTGGTGGGAGTCCATATCTCTCTGTTTGCATCATGTGCATATAAAGGGGTGGCCTGCCCTTTCCTTTGAGCTGGGAATTATATTGATGTGGTTTCCCATGTCTGTGTGTCCACTGGTTGGGCCTAGTCTGTCTCAGCCCTTATCCACATGGATGTCACTTGACACATGGTAAGGTTTTTAAATATTAGAGTTAGAACGGTCCCAATTATGGACACCGTGAAGTGGTGGGATGGCTTTCACATTTTTTTTTTTCAAACATGTTGACTATGTACCGTGTATTATTTTCATGCACTATGCTATTTATTTACTGCAGGGTATTTAATCTCTATGTTTCTTTTTTTTGCTTTTATCTGTTCAGTGGCCAAGTGTGAACATCCGCTTACACGCTGCATGCACACCAGTTTATATCCCAGTTCATACCTTTGGGTTTACATTTATTGGGGGGGGGGGGGGGGGGGGAGGAGATGATTTGAACTTTCATCTTTTTCATATTTTTTTAAACATTTTGTCTTTACTTTTCATTGCACTTGTTAGCCCCCTTTAGGGGACTTAAAGCTGCGAGCATCTGATCACCTTTGTTCTACAGAGTGATGCCAAAACATAGCTGTATATATCAGAAATCAAGGTCTCCTTTGAAGTTTGGTCGCAGCAGGGTTTCAAGTCAGCTCCGTAATAACAAGCACATGGGTGTTTAGCAGACTGCTGGCTGTCATAGCATCCCACTGAAGACCCACATGTTAAACACCGCTGTCAGCATTTGACAGTGGAATTTAACAGGTTAAAGGGAATCTGTCACCCCTTTTTTGAGATATCATATAATGATATCATTCAATTGTGTGTCACATAAGGATTCTCTTTTGCTTCCCCCTGACCCCGCACCTTTCATGCATATATACCTTTTTTATATCGGTTCAGATGTATGTAAACTGCCACGGTCCGGTCCGCTGGGCGGGGCTTATTTACCTGCCCCCCTCCTTGTCTTGCTCTACGCATTTCTTCTTGTGTAGAGCAAGACAGGGAGGAGGGGGGAGCAGGTGAATAAGCCCCGCCCAGCGGACCGGACCGCGGCAGTTTACATACATCTGAACCGATATAAAAAAGGTATTTATACATGAAAGGTGCGGGGTCAGGGGGAAGCAAAAGAGAATCCTTATGTGACACACAATTGAATGATATCATTGTATGAGGCAGGTCCTGGCTGTGACACACAGCTACGATCTGCTAGTTGAGGAGGGACTGAATGATAAGCTGACAGACAGCTCAGTTGACTCTCTCATATATAGGAGCGCCCCTTTGCTCTTTATCGTCAGTCAGACTTATCTCAAGGAGAACAATGCGATAAACAGTCCAAAATCGGACATGCACAATCGACATCTATTCTAGCCATTAGTCGGCCCATACACATTAGACCGTTGGCCGAACCTGTCGATATCAGTGGGTTCAGCTGACAGTCTAGTGTCAGAGTAGAACATTCAAGGCTCCAATTGTGCAGCCGGTTTTAACTTATAGCTGGTTTGAAAGGGTTATGCCACATTAGGTGCTACAACCTGGACTTTAACTGGCAGCAGCTCTACTAAACCAAACTCTGCAGCCTCATATATACCCATGAGGTAACCAAGTAGAAGTCAGGAGAGCTGTAGCCAGTCCATGCATTGGAACCCATATTAAAAACGCAAAACAACAAAACCAATCTAAGTTCGTGAGCCTTCAACAAAATACAGCAGAGAAAACCATGAAAAATGTGGAACCACTAATGACTGATCAGTTTACCTTACAGATCTTATTGCCATCATACAGTCTAGGAAGGTGTGTTACTAGTGATTGATCACTGCAATATTTCCGTCATGAACAGAGGTAGCTCCAATCTCAGCAGATATAGGACTCCGTCTGTCAACCCATTGGCGCACTGGTACACGTTGCAATGTACTGTCATGGCAGCCATGAGTATAACAATAACCTAGAAAGAACTCATTTTGTTTTAATGAAACCAACCAAAATACAACGGCATAGACAAAGTTAAAAAGTTTTAGATTATGGAATCACATGGACCCTACATGCTTCTATTAGGATGGACAGCTCATAATGCAAATAACCGCCCCTCATACATCTACCATACCCCCCCTACTATCCTGGATCCATGTCACATTCCAAGATTTGGAAGCCTGCTCCAGGTCAGTGGCATTTGCCTATTTCACGTACATCTTTAGCCTTTGACAGTCCCAATACTATAGGTGCAATGACGTCAACAGGTAAGTGCATAGAAATCATGGTCAAGGTGCATAAATGCAGTCACAGAAGGGCAAACCTCCCATCAGACAGAAAGCGAGAATAGTATTGAGGCACTTTCAAAGCATTTGTGCTCCTCAGTGTTCCCAGTCACTATTATACCACTATCCTGGCCACCGCAAAGTATGATGCCAATAAAAATTACCTCAAACTCTGTTTGATACCACAACATTCTTTCTTGACAGTGTCCTCCACACGCTCAGTATAATGCTGTCAGGAACCCCGCACTGCACTTGGTCACTGAGCCAGTGTGCGTGTCCTGAGTATAAAGACTGTGCACAAAGATACCTGCGTAGCGGGGTCTCAGTGGTGACAAAGCATGCTCCAAGATCACAGGACCTGAAGCATGTGACTGCTGGGGGCGTGGCCTCATCCCCACAGAGCGAGGAGCTGCAGGGACACGATTAGAAAGGTAAATACTGGACAATGTAACCAAGGGGCATAGACAGAGACAGAAACCAGATGAAGCCGGGTCAAAGCACGATAACAATACAGTACCAAAGGGTTAGACAGAATGGATAGTCAGGACGTAGCAATAGATCAGAAAACCAGAACGGGCAATAGACGGTACAATAGGGACAAACTGTAACGGAGTAACGATAGCCAAGCCAGGAGGTCAGAACCATAAAAGACAATAGTACCAAAACGAGAGACGGAGTACAGAGTGAGGGGACAGACCGGGTCATACACGGGAAGCAAACAATCAATGCAGAATACACGCACACCAGGGGTCAGACACACCAGAACAACAGTATAGCTGACAGAGAACCCTGGTAAAGAGTGAGTATAAATACTCCTCCCAGATCCAGAAAGAGGCCACGAACCCTTAACCCTGTGAGTGCAGGGCAATAACCCTGTTCAAACCATGACAAATGCCTTCACACTGCCCACAACACAGTATGATGATACCATAGTGCCTGATGGCTTCCCATTAGTGATGAGCAAACGTGCTTTGATAAGGTGTTATCCGAGCATACTCGGGTACTAACCGAGTGTCTTCAGTGTGCTCGAAAAACATGTTCGAGTCCCCACGGCTGCAGGTCTCACGGCTCTTTGACAGCCTCAACACATGCATGGATTGCTGGTTTGTTAGGCAACATATGCAGCAGCAGGGACTCAAACATTTTTTGAACACGCCGACAACAACTTATTCGAGCACGTTAACTCATCACTCCTTCCCATTCCATCATTGTTTTCAAGAGTATTATCATTTGGCCCCTTAAGGCTACTTTTACACTTGCCACCGTTTTTGCAGGCCGTATCGCCACAAAAAAGGCGGTCTTCCACACTAACGGGCCACAAAAAAGTTTGCGGATCACTATGGTTTTTTTTTTCCAATACTATGTAAATATTGGAAAAAAAAACAAAACGGTGTGCCGCAAAAACAAACTTCTATTTGTTTTTGCGGCCCCATTGATTTAAAATGGGGGCCGTGTCCGTATGCCGTATAAAAGATTGCGCAAGCTCGATCTTTCATCACGGCTGAAAAAACGGCTGTACGGCACACGGCGCACTGTGGAATTTTTGCGGGCCGATTTTGCAGCCCCATAGAAATCTATTGAGGCTGTAAAATTGGCCCGCAAAAACACGGCAAGTGTAAAAGCAGCCTAACGCATAGACCTCATGGTCTGCCGCTATTAGCGGTGTACCCCTGGATGTCTCTATATCGCTGCAGCTACACCAACCCCACACAGCATAGAGATGCGACCTGCAGCAAGGTGAGGGGAGGAATTCATGATGCCATGCAGCTTTCTGAGTGGGGTTGAGCGCGCACCATCCTATTTGGGGGGGTGCGTCACTGTGGGGGGCATTATACTGTGTCGGAGGCACGTTATCAGCACTGAAGGAGTTAATGTCCCCTTCCTCCGCCCAGTAATGGGGAATCTCCAGCACCTACCTCCACCTGCAGGGGGCGCTATCTCCGGGAATGGAGGGGTTACTGCCCCCTGTGCCCAGTAATGGGGAATCTCCAGCACCTACCTCCACCTGCAGGGGGCGCTATCTCCGGGAATGGAGGGGTTACTGCCCCCTGTGCAGCCCAGTAATGGGGAATCTCCAGCACCTACCTCCACCTGCAGGGGGCGCTATCTCCGGGAATGGAGGGGTTACTGCCCCCTGTGCAGCCCAGTAATGGGGAATCTCCAGCACCTACCTCCACCTGCAGGGGGCGCTATCTCCGGGAATGGAGGGGTTACTGCCCCCTGCGCCCAGTAATGGGGAATCTCCAGCACCTACCTCCACCTGCAGAGCCGCACACCACATATATGTAGTGATGGGTCGTTCCTGAATGGCCCCGTACAAAAAACAGGCTACCTTCTGTAAACAATGGGAGCCAGCACCCCAATGACAGCCATAGTCTCTGAATGGTTCTCACTGGGAGGGGAAAATGACAATGTTTGGCAGCCAAATCCCCTCCCAGCCAGCAGTTCATTGGCTACCTGGGAGTGGGCAGGCTTTAAGCTCAAATATGCACTCAACAGAGGAGAACAGAAATGTAATAGAGATAATGGTGAGAGGAAAGAAGAGATCCGGATCACAAAGAGAACCAGACTGCCCATCACTAGATCTATGGCTGATCTGTGTGTACAGGACCTTATGATGTCACAGTCTGAGGCCCCTGATCATGTGACCCCTGACTCCTCCCCTCCTGTGACCTCATCCCAGGTCCTGTGCGCACAGAGCAGCCATATATGTGGAGTGCGGCTCTGCAGGTGGAGGTAGGTGCTGAAGATTCCCCATAACAGTAACCCCCTCACTGCTGGTGACGTTTCTCTTCTTCTCTTTCTCTGGAGCTTCTGTTATTTCCCGCTGATGTCGCCATATGTCGGATATTTATGTGTCATAATTAAAGGGAACCTGCCATGTCCCCAAACGCTGCTAACCTGCAGATATAGGGTTAATATACAGGTCAATAGCATTCCAAAGCTATTGGGTCACGGTGCTGAAAAGCCCGGCTACCAGCAAGAAAGTGAACTTTACTCCTCCCGGCAGCCTCTGATTCTTAGTAATAGAGGAATGCTGGTACCTACCGTGGGCGTCCCCACTACCCAGGATCCAAACTGGGGAGGAGGGCAAGCCAATGCCGCGTATTATACAGGCTACATCGTATACACTGTACATTATACTGTATATTGGGCATGGAGCATTAAAACTGTTGTATATTGTATAATACAGCAGGGTATGCGACACTATGCTGTATATACCATATATTATACATGGCACACTAGCCTCTATACAAAGGATAAGAGGCATTATGACCTGTACATGCAAAGTATAATACAGCAGTGTATATACACTCTGTATACCGCACATGATGTGTATGACCTGTATACACCACACTACACTCTGTATACCGCACATGATGTGTATGACCTGTATACACCACACACTACACTCTGTATACCGCACACGATGTGTATGACCTGTATGCACCACACACTACAGTCTATATACCGCACACGATGTATATGACCTGTATGCACCACACACTACAGTCTATATACCACACACGATGTATATGACCTGTATACACCATACACTACAGTCTATATACCACACACGATGTGTATGACCTGTATACACCACACACTACACTCTATACACCACACACGATGTGTATGACCTGTATACACCACACACTACACTCTATATACCGCACATGATGTGTATGACCTGTATGCACCACACACTACAGTCTATATACCACACACGATGTATATGACCTGTATACACCATACACTACAGTCTATATACCACACACGATGTGTATGACCTGTATACACCACACACTACACTCTATACACCACACACGATGTGTATGACCTGTATACACCACACACTACACTCTATACACCACACACGATGTGTATGACCTGTATGCACCACACACTACAGTCTATATACCGCACACGATGTATATGACCTGTATGCACCACACACTACAGTCTATATACCACACACGATGTATATGACCTGTATACACCATACACTACAGTCTATATACCACACACGATGTGTATGACCTGTATACACCACACACTACACTCTATACACCACACACGATGTGTATGACCTGTATACACCACACACTACACTCTATATACCACACACGATGTGTATGACCTGTATACACCACACACTACACTCTATACACCACACACGATGTGTATGACCTGTATACACCATACACTACACTCTATATACCACACACGATGTGTATGACCTGTATACACCACACACTACACTCTATACACCACACACGATGTGTATGACCTGTATACACCACACACTACACTCTATATACCGCACATGATGTGTATGACCTGTATGCACCACACACTACAGTCTATATACCGCACACGATGTATATGACCTGTATAAACCATACACTACGCTCTATATACCGCACACGATGTGTATGTCCTGAATACACCATACACTACACTCTATATACCGCACACGATGTGTATGTCCTGTATACACCATACACTACAGTCTATATACCGCACACGATGTATATGACCTGTATACACCATACACTACGCTCTATATACCGCACACGATGTGTATGTCCTGAATACACCATACACTACAGTCTATATACCGCACACGATGTGTATGTCCTGTATACACCATACACTACAGTATATATACCACACACGATGTGTATGACCTGTATGCACCATACACTACAGTCTGTATACTGCACAGGATGTGTATGACCCTGTATACACCATACACTACAGTCTATATACCACACACGACGTGTATGACCTGTATACACCATGCACTACACTCTATATATCACACACGATGTGTATGACTTGTATGCACCATACACTACACTCTATATACCGCACACGATGTGTATGTCCTGAATACACCATACACTACACTCTATATACCGCACACGATGTGTATGTCCTGTATACACCATACACTACAGTATATATACCACACACGATGTGTATGACCTGTATGCACCATACACTACACTCTGTATACTGCACAGGATGTGTATGACCCTGTATACACCATACACTACAGTCTATATACCACACACGACGTGTATGACCTGTATACACCATGCACTACACTCTATATATCACACACGATGTGTATGACTTGTATGCACCATACACTACACTCTATATACCGCACACGATGTGTATGACCTGAATGCACCATATACTACACTCTATATATCACACACGATGTGTATGACCTGTATGCACCATACACTACAGTCTATATACCGCACACGATGTGTATGACCTGTATGTACCATACACTACACTCTATATATCGCACACGATGTGTATGACCTGTACGCACCATACACTACAGTCTATATACCGCACACGATGTGTATGACCTGTACGCACCATACACTACAGTCTATATACCGCACACGATGTGTATGACCTGTATGTACCATACACTTCACTCTATATATCGCACACGATGTGTATGACCTGTACGCACCATACATTACAGTCTATATACCGCACACGATGTGTATGACCTGTACGCACCATACACTACAGTCTATATACCGCACACGATGTGTATGACCTGTATGTACCATACACTACACTCTATATATCGCACACGATGTGTATGACCCTGTATACACCATACACTACACTCTATATACCGCACACGATGTGTATGACCCTGTATACACCATACACTACAGTCTATATACCACACACGACGTGTATGACCTGTATACACCATGCACTACACTCTATATATCACACACGATGTGTATGACCTGTATACACCATACACTACACTCTATATACCACACACGATGTGTATGACCTGTATACACCATACACTACAGTCTATATACCACACACGATGTGTATGACCTGTATGCACCATACACTACAGTCTATATATCACACACGATGTGTATGACCTGTATGCACCATACACTACAGTCTATATACCGCACACGATGTGTATGACCTGTATGTACCATACACTACACTCTATATATCGCACACGATGTGTATGACCTGTATACACCATACACTACACTCTATATACCGCACACGATGTGTATGACCTGTATGCACCATACACTACAGTCTATATACCACACACGATGTGTATGACCTGTATGCACCATACACTACAGTCTATATACCGCACACGATGTGTATGACCTGTATGCACCATACACTACAGTCTATATACCGCACACGATGTGTATGACCTGTATGCACCATACACTACAGTCTATATACCGCACACGATGTGTATGACCTGTATGTACCATACACTACACTCTATATATCGCACACGATGTGTATGACCTGTATGTACCATACACTACAGTCTATATACCGCACACGATGTGTATGTCCTGAATACACCATACACTACAGTATATATACCACACACGATGTGTATGACCTGTATGCACCATACACTACACTCTATATACCGCACACGATGGGTATGTCCTGTATACACCATACACTACAGTCTATATACCACACACGACGTGTATGACCTGTATGCACCATACACTACAGTCTATATACCGCACACGATGTGTATGACCTGTATACACCATACACTACGCTCTATATACCGCACACAATGTGTATGTCCTGAATACACCATACACTACACTCTATATACCGCACACGATGTGTATGTCCTGTATACACCATACACTACAGTCTATATACCACACACGACGTGTATGACCTGTATGCACCATACACTACAGTCTATATACCGCACACGATGTATATGACCTGTATACACCATACACTACGCTCTATATACCGCACACGATGTGTATGTCCTGAATACACCATACACTACACTCTATATACCGCACACGATGTGTATGTCCTGTATACACCATACACTACAGTATATATACCACACACGATGTGTATGACCTGTATGCACCATACACTACACTCTGTATACTGCACAGGATGTGTATGACCCTGTATACACCATACACTACAGTCTATATACCACACACGACGTGTATGACCTGTATACACCATGCACTACACTCTATATATCACACACGATGTGTATGACTTGTATGCACCATACACTACACTCTATATACCGCACACGATGTGTATGACCTGAATGCACCATATACTACACTCTATATATCACACACGATGTGTATGACCTGTATGCACCATACACTACAGTCTATATACCGCACACGATGTGTATGACCTGTATGTACCATACACTACACTCTATATATCGCACACGATGTGTATGACCTGTACGCACCATACACTACAGTCTATATACCGCACACGATGTGTATGACCTGTACGCACCATACACTACAGTCTATATACCGCACACGATGTGTATGACCTGTATGTACCATACACTTCACTCTATATATCGCACACGATGTGTATGACCTGTACGCACCATACATTACAGTCTATATACCGCACACGATGTGTATGACCTGTACGCACCATACACTACAGTCTATATACCGCACACGATGTGTATGACCTGTATGTACCATACACTTCACTCTATATATCGCACACGATGTGTATGACCTGTACGCACCATACATTACAGTCTATATACCGCACACGATGTGTATGACCTGTACGCACCATACACTACAGTCTATATACCGCACACGATGTGTATGACCTGTATGTACCATACACTACACTCTATATATCGCACACGATGTGTATGACCCTGTATACACCATACACTACACTCTATATACCGCACACGATGTGTATGTCCTGTATACACCATACACTACAGTATATATACCACACACGATGTGTATGACCTGTATGCACCATACACTACACTCTGTATACTGCACAGGATGTGTATGACCCTGTATACACCATACACTACAGTCTATATACCACACACGACGTGTATGACCTGTATACACCATGCACTACACTCTATATATCACACACGATGTGTATGACCTGTATACACCATACACTACACTCTATATACCACACACGATGTGTATGACCTGTATACACCATACACTACAGTCTATATACCACACACGATGTGTATGACCTGTATGCACCATACACTACAGTCTATATATCACACACGATGTGTATGACCTGTATGCACCATACACTACAGTCTATATACCGCACACGATGTGTATGACCTGTATGTACCATACACTACACTCTATATATCGCACACGATGTGTATGACCTGTATACACCATACACTACACTCTATATACCGCACACGATGTGTATGACCTGTATGCACCATACACTACAGTCTATATACCACACACGATGTGTATGACCTGTATGCACCATACACTACAGTCTATATACCGCACACGATGTGTATGACCTGTATGCACCATACACTACAGTCTATATACCGCACACGATGTGTATGACCTGTATGCACCATACACTACAGTCTATATACCGCACACGATGTGTATGACCTGTATGTACCATACACTACACTCTATATATCGCACACGATGTGTATGACCTGTATGTACCATACACTACAGTCTATATACCGCACACGATGTATATGACCTGTATACACCATACACTACGCTCTATATACCGCACACGATGTGTATGTCCTGAATACACCATACACTACAGTATATATACCACACACGATGTGTATGACCTGTATGCACCATACACTACACTCTATATACCGCACACGATGGGTATGTCCTGTATACACCATACACTACAGTCTATATACCACACACGACGTGTATGACCTGTATGCACCATACACTACAGTCTATATACCGCACACGATGTGTATGACCTGTATACACCATACACTACGCTCTATATACCGCACACAATGTGTATGTCCTGAATACACCATACACTACACTCTATATACCGCACACGATGTGTATGTCCTGTATACACCATACACTACAGTCTATATACCACACACGACGTGTATGACCTGTATGCACCATACACTACAGTCTATATACCGCACACGATGTATATGACCTGTATACACCATACACTACGCTCTATATACCGCACACGATGTGTATGTCCTGAATACACCATACACTACACTCTATATACCGCACACGATGTGTATGACCTGTATGTACCATACACTACACTCTATATATCGCACACGATGTGTATGACCTGTATGTACCATACACTACAGTCTATATACCGCACACGATGTATATGACCTGTATACACCATACACTACGCTCTATATACCGCACACGATGTGTATGTCCTGAATACACCATACACTACAGTATATATACCACACACGATGTGTATGACCTGTATGCACCATACACTACACTCTATATACCGCACACGATGGGTATGTCCTGTATACACCATACACTACAGTCTATATACCACACACGATGTGTATGACCTGTATGCACCATACACTACAGTCTATATACCGCACACGATGTGTATGACCTGTATACACCATACACTACGCTCTATATACCGCACACAATGTGTATGTCCTGAATACACCATACACTACACTCTATATACCGCACACGATGTGTATGTCCTGTATACACCATACACTACAGTCTATATACCACACACGACGTGTATGACCTGTATGCACCATACACTACAGTCTATATACCGCACACGATGTATATGACCTGTATACACCATACACTACGCTCTATATACCGCACACGATGTGTATGTCCTGAATACACCATACACTACACTCTATATACCGCACACGATGTGTATGTCCTGTATACACCATACACTACAGTATATATACCACACACGATGTGTATGACCTGTATGCACCATACACTACACTCTGTATACTGCACAGGATGTGTATGACCCTGTATACACCATACACTACAGTCTATATACCACACACGACGTGTATGACCTGTATACACCATGCACTACACTCTATATATCACACACGATGTGTATGACTTGTATGCACCATACACTACACTCTATATACCGCACACGATGTGTATGACCTGAATGCACCATATACTACACTCTATATATCACACACGATGTGTATGACCTGTATGCACCATACACTACAGTCTATATACCGCACACGATGTGTATGACCTGTATGTACCATACACTACACTCTATATATCGCACACGATGTGTATGACCTGTACGCACCATACACTACAGTCTATATACCGCACACGATGTGTATGACCTGTACGCACCATACACTACAGTCTATATACCGCACACGATGTGTATGACCTGTATGTACCATACACTTCACTCTATATATCGCACACGATGTGTATGACCTGTACGCACCATACATTACAGTCTATATACCGCACACGATGTGTATGACCTGTACGCACCATACACTACAGTCTATATACCGCACACGATGTGTATGACCTGTATGTACCATACACTTCACTCTATATATCGCACACGATGTGTATGACCTGTACGCACCATACATTACAGTCTATATACCGCACACGATGTGTATGACCTGTACGCACCATACACTACAGTCTATATACCGCACACGATGTGTATGACCTGTATGTACCATACACTACACTCTATATATCGCACACGATGTGTATGACCCTGTATACACCATACACTACACTCTATATACCGCACACGATGTGTATGACCCTGTATACACCATACACTACAGTCTATATACCACACACGACGTGTATGACCTGTATACACCATGCACTACACTCTATATATCACACACGATGTGTATGACCTGTATACACCATACACTACACTCTATATACCACACACGATGTGTATGACCTGTATACACCATACACTACAGTCTATATACCACACACGATGTGTATGACCTGTATGCACCATACACTACAGTCTATATATCACACACGATGTGTATGACCTGTATGCACCATACACTACAGTCTATATACCGCACACGATGTGTATGACCTGTATGTACCATACACTACACTCTATATATCGCACACGATGTGTATGACCTGTATACACCATACACTACACTCTATATACCGCACACGATGTGTATGACCTGTATGCACCATACACTACAGTCTATATACCACACACGATGTGTATGACCTGTATGCACCATACACTACAGTCTATATACCGCACACGATGTGTATGACCTGTATGCACCATACACTACAGTCTATATACCGCACACGATGTGTATGACCTGTATGCACCATACACTACAGTCTATATACCGCACACGATGTGTATGACCTGTATGTACCATACACTACACTCTATATATCGCACACGATGTGTATGACCTGTATGTACCATACACTACAGTCTATATACCACACACGATGTATATGACCTGTATACACCATACACTACGCTCTATATACCGCACACGATGTGTATGTCCTGAATACACCATACACTACACTCTATATACCGCACACGATGTGTATGTCCTGTATACACCATACCCTACAGTATATATACCACACACGATGTGTATGACCTGTATGCACCATACACTACACTCTATATACCGCACACGATGGGTATGTCCTGTATACACCATACACTACAGTCTATATACCACACACGACGTGTATGACCTGTATGCACCATACACTACAGTCTATATACCGCACACGATGTATATGACCTGTATACACCATACACTACGCTCTATATACCGCACACGATGTGTATGTCCTGAATACACCATACACTACACTCTATATACCGCACACGACGTGTATGTCCTGTATACACCATACACTACAGTCTATATACCACACACGACGTGTATGACCTGTATGCACCATACACTACAGTCTATATACCGCACACGATGTATATGACCTGTATACACCATACACTACGCTCTATATACCGCACACGATGTGTATGTCCTGAATACACCATACACTACACTCTATATACCGCACACGATGTGTATGTCCTGTATACACCATACACTACAGTATATATACCACACACGATGTGTATGACCTGTATGCACCATACACTACAGTCTATATACCGCACACGATGTGTATGACCTGTATGTACCATACACTACACTCTATATATCGCACACGATGTGTATGACCTGTACGCACCATACACTACAGTCTATATACCGCACACGATGTGTATGACCTGTACGCACCATACACTACAGTCTATATACCGCACACGATGTGTATGACCTGTATGTACCATACACTTCACTCTATATATCGCACACGATGTGTATGACCTGTACGCACCATACACTACACTCTATATACCGCACACGATGTGTATGACCTGTATGCACCATACACTACAGTCTATATACCGCACACGATGTGTATGACCTGTATGCACCATACACTACAGTCTATATACCGCACACGATGTGTATGACCTGTATGTACCATACACTTCACTCTATATATCGCACACGATGTGTATGACCTGTACGCACCATACATTACAGTCTATATACCGCACACGATGTGTATGACCTGTACGCACCATACACTACAGTCTATATACCGCACACGATGTGTATGACCTGTATGTACCATACACTACACTCTATATATCGCACACGATGTGTATGACCCTGTATACACCATACACTACACTCTATATACCGCACACGATGTGTATGACCCTGTATACACCATACACTACAGTCTATATACCACACACGACGTGTATGACCTGTATACACCATGCACTACACTCTATATATCACACACGATGTGTATGACCTGTATACACCATACACTACACTCTATATACCACACACGATGTGTATGACCTGTATACACCATACACTACAGTCTATATACCACACACGATGTGTATGACCTGTATGCACCATACACTACAGTCTATATATCACACACGATGTGTATGACCTGTATGCACCATACACTACAGTCTATATACCGCACACGATGTGTATGACCTGTATGTACCATACACTACACTCTATATATCGCACACGATGTGTATGACCTGTATACACCATACACTACACTCTATATACCGCACACGATGTGTATGACCTGTATGCACCATACACTACAGTCTATATACCACACACGATGTGTATGACCTGTATGCACCATACACTACAGTCTATATACCGCACACGATGTGTATGACCTGTATGTACCATACACTACACTCTATATATCGCACACTATGTGTATGACCTGTATGTACCATACACTACACTCTATATACCGCACACGATGTGTATGACCTGTATACACCATACACTACAGTCTATATACCGCACACGATGTGTATGACCTGTACGCACCATACACTACAGTCTATATACCGCACACGATGTGTATGACCCTGTATACACCATATACTACACTCTATATACCGCACACGATGTGTATGTCCTGTATACACCATACACTACACTCTATACATCGCACACTATTTGTATGGTCTGTATACACCATATTACACGATATACTGTATATAACACTACATCTCCTCGTAGCACAGGCTCTGTGCAAACTGTGTGCCGTCCTGTTGGGGGCAGTAGTCCCAGCTCGGGCCACACCGTCTGTCTGGTTCACACCACATTTACCTTATCGCAGTACTGCTCCACCAGACTGCTTCATCCGCCAGTGCGGACTGGTAAACACATTCACCTCGTCCGGGAAAGAAGTCATTCTCCACTCTCCATACAGGGCAGACGACCCGCAGCTGCACAGTCGACCGGCAGCTACCAGGACGGGAGCAAACCTGCGATCACACAGTGAACACAGAGGGTTCAGACTGGGTTCAGAGACTTTCATACGTAGCACACTGTACACGACATGCCTCTGAACACTGTCTGACCCCTGGCCGGATCCAATCCCAGTGCGCCGCCAGGTGCCATAGCAATGCCACGCGGTCTCAGCCTGCTCTGCAGTGAGTCCCGCCTGCCCCACTGTCAGCTGTGTGTGGCCGCCTGACCGGCCGCTCTCCTCTACCGCGGCCCGGAGGTGTTCTTTCATTGTGCCCCCTGCAGGTAAGGCTTGTTACTGCTCAGTATACAGTCAAGCACTAACTGACAGCCATCTCTGCAGCAATTCAGAGCATTTGTGTTCTATTCCCATCACTCCAGCGCTGATGCCTCTGTGGTTTCCTTCAGTCTCTGGTTTCATTGCTACAATGACCATATTGGTTGCTGTGGTGAGCTGCCAGGGATTAATAGGTAATGTTCATTTGAAGCAGTGACATGTTTTCACCTCAAACATGGAGGGGGACATTTGATAAGATGCCAGACAGCTATATCAGCCATCATTATACATGGTGCCAGGCTAACGTCAGACAGGTGACATTTTAGCGTGAATAGCATAAAAAAGAAACAGCTATTCCTTTACCTCCTGCCTCCACCTGAATGGAAAGCTCTCCTTGTTATGTTAGTATTTTTACTGCAACTTACTGGACATATTATTTGAATGTATGTGAGGTCCAAAACATGGAAATAAACGCCCCTTATGAATGATCAAAACAGACGGGTACTATATAATGTATTGAAATAGACAAACTATTTTAAAGGGATTACTGTAGGTGATAACTTATTGATCGGTGAGTGTCTGTCACATCCACACCAATCGGCAGATGGGGAAACTTTTATTCATGATGTGAAAATTTTTTTCTGGCGTGTCAGCTGTCCAAACAGCACTCTATTAATTCTGTATGGCGCTGCCAAAAAAAGCTGAGTGTCGAACCTAGCAGCCCCATAGGAAATGAACAAAGAAGCAGTTGAGCATGCTCACTTCTCCTCTATTCTAACTGGGTGTAAAGGTTCATAAGGCCGGGGTCACACTTGCGAGTGTGATGCGAGAAGAAACCCGCGCATCAATACCCGGCACTCAGAATGGAGTGCGCAGCTGCATGTATTTCTATGCAGCCACACACTCCGATCCTGAGTGCCGGGTATTGATGTGAGAGACTCGCGAGAGTTTCTCGCATTACACTTGCAAGTTTGACCCCGGCGTAATTCTGATGATTGGTGTGGCTCCGAGTGGTCGACAACCACCATTCAGTAAGTTCTCACCTATCCAATGGAAAGGTAGCCATATTTCTACGGCTTTTTTACTCACTTGAAGAACATAAAAATTTTATTCTCATTATAATCATCTAATATATAAAGCTCAATGTGTGTGTGTATGTATGTGTGTATGTCCGGGATTGGCATCCGCACCGTCGCAGCTACAGCCACAAAATTTGGCACAGTCACACGTCTGGACCTCGAGAGCGTCATAGGCTATGTTGTGAGGTGAAATTTTAACCCCGCGCGTTCCAATTCACCAAACAATTTTGCCCCTATCTACATAATGGGGAAAAAGTGAAAGGAAAAGTGTTGGAGGCAAATTGACAGCTGCCAGATGTGAACAAGGAGGACTTAAAGAATGAGAGCGATGGCGCCAAAGAGTATATACCGTACAGTTGCTAAGGTGGGGCCCTGACATGGGATACACACCACACACGGGGATATGAACACACACACAAAATGCGCCACACTGTGACGTCCATCTGCGGTCTGGACTGCAGCCAGACAGCACCCCGAGAAACACTGAGACCCTTTACCCCTATACAGGGATCTGGATTTATAGCAGAGCCCAGGAGGCGCTGTCTGAATAGGAGCAATGACCAGAGCAGGACGGTCGCCAGAAAGGTGTTCCAATACAGGACACAGAGGCAATGATATCCGAGACTAAACCAGTCAGGCAGAAATGGTATAAAAACAGTAGACAGTAGCAGAGTCAGATTCCAGGTCGAAGCCAGAGTCATAAACCGGGAGGGCAGCAGAGGTACAGAATCGTTAGGCAAAAGCAGAGTCAGAATCCAGGCCAAAGTAAGAGTCATAAACCAGGAGGGCAGCAGAGGTACAAAGTCGTTAGGCAGAAGCAGAGTCAGAATCAGGCCGAAGTCAGTGTCATAAACCAGGAGAGTCGCAGAGGTACAGAATCGTTAGGCAGAAGCAAAGTCAGAAGTCCAGGCAAAAGTCAGAGTCAGTAAAACAGCAATTCACACAGTAACACGCAGGGGAACCAAGAATATATCCGGCGGCCTGCAAGAGCAGTCCCAAGGTATTTGAGGGATCAGGTCATCCCTTACAGGCCCGTGGCCTGATGATGTCATCCGGACCGCCCCCAGGACCAGGCTGGATGGTAATGCACCAGCCCCTTCATGACTGACCGAGGAGCGAAGCCTGCGTCCAGCGGACGCCTGTGCAGGAGCCTCATGACTATCGCCGCCACCACTCGGGGTTGAAGCACAACGCCTCCCAGAGACCAAGGCCGAGACTGCAGGCCACGGGTCAGACGGTGATAGGACAGTCCGGGGCCTCCTAGTGGTCGAGGCCGGAACAGCAGGCCCTGAGTCTGACGGTGATGTGATAGTCCGGCGCCTCCTACTGGCCGAGGCCGGGACAGCAGGCCCTGAGTCTGGCGGTGCCGTGACACACACACTACAACATGCTTCAACACATATACCACCCTCAGCACACATTTTACCACACATACACCAACCTCGCCACATAAAAGGCGAAGCAGAAAAGTCACCACTCAAAACTCGCCACACTGTCCCAGAGCTGTTTAAAAGATGAAAGCTGAGCTGTGATTGGTTGCTATCAGCAACAGTTTTCTTTGTAGACAGTTGTGGTAACTGAGGCCTATTATTCTTATTATTTCTATGGTGTTATCGTCCATCTGTAAAGCTGGAAATAACACAATTTATTATCGTGCCAACACAGACCACCCTCTGACACAGACTGCAGGGGGAGCCCAGTATCACACAGGAGAGGATTAGATATACAGCTCAGCAGTCAGTATCACACAGGAGAGGATTAGACACATGGCTCAGCAGGCAGTATTACACAGGAGAGGGTTAGAAACACAGCTCAGCAGTCAGTATCACACAGGATAGGATTAAATACACGGCTCAACACACAGTATCACACAGAATAGTATTAGATACACGGCTCAGCAGACAGTATCACACAGAATAGGATTACGTACACAGCTCAGCAGTCAGTATCACAGAGGATAGGATTAGATACACTGGTCAGCAGTCAGTATCACATAGGACAGGATTAGATACACGGCTGAGCAGTCAGTAAAACACGATAGGATTAGATACACTGCTCAGCAGTCAGTATCACACAGGACAGGATTAGATACACGGCTGAGCAGTCAGTAAAACACGATAGGATTAGATGCGCCAAAATTGTTTGGTGAATTGGAACGCGCGGGGTTAAAATTTTCCCTCACAACATAGCCTATGATACTCTCGGGGTCCAGACGTGTGACTTCAAAATTTTGTGGCTGTAGCTACGACGGTGCAGATGCCAATCCCGGACATACACACATACATACATACACTTTTTCCCCATTAAGTACCGAGGGGCAAAATTGTTTGGTGATTTGGAACGTGCAGGGTTAAAAGTATTGATAATTTATTGTTAACTCATTCAGCCTTTTGATAAACAACATTTTTGGTTTTTCCTTTCGATGCAAAGATGAACAAATTTTTGGCAGTTCCAACTCTTGAAAAGGCCATGTAAAGTTGACCATGAGAAAAGCATGGAGATTGCAAATCGATCCCTACTACTTTCAAGGACGGTCCCTGAACCTTGTTCATGGACATTGCAAATGCCAGTCGAAGTGGAAACTGGAGGCGTTTAAAATCAAAAGGCAAATCAAATAGAATGAGTGGAATTCTTGGAATGAAAATGTCCTCTCCTTTGGCACATCCTGTTGCTGAGTTGTGTATCTAATCCTATCCTGTGTGATAGCGTCTGCTGAGCTGTGTATCTAACCCTATCCTGTTGGATACTGTCTCCTGAGCTGTGTACCTAATCCTAGCCTCTGTGATACTGTCTGCTGAGCCGTGTATCTAACCCTATCCTGTGGGATACTGTCTGCTGAGCCATGTATCTAATCCTAGCCTCTGTGATACTGTCTGCTGAGCCATGTATCTAATCCTGTCCTGTGTGATACTGTCTCCTGAGCCGTGTATCTAATCATATCCTGTGTTACTGACTGCTGAGCTGTGTATCTAATCCTGTGTGATACTGTCTGCTGAGCTGTGTTTCTAATCCTATCCTGTGTGATACTGGGCTGTGTATCTAATCCTATCCTGTGTGATACTGGGCTGTGTATCTAATCCTATCCTGTGTGATACTGGGCTTCCCCTGCAGTCTGTGTCAGAGGGTGGTGTCACAATCCATTTATGGATCTGTAGCAGATCTGCATTCACACATTAAAACTTTTTTCCTTTCACGTCATCGGGGGTTAATATCAGTTTCCCCCCCCCGGTGGCCGCTGGTGTAATTGCATTGCTAGGTGAGTTTGCTGGTGGTGACCACTCCCACATCCCTTTAAAAGGTCACCTGGTGACTGTTGGTTATACACTTCCTTTGGAAACCAACCGTGGTGAAGATAGGAGCTTGCTGGTACTGTGGTGCTTCAGCTGAATGCTGTGATCGGGTGCCTTACTCTGAGGTTCGGTGCATTGCAGCAGAGAAAACTAAGTGTTGTTTGTCTTACCTTGTCTGTTATATTTTCCCTTGGTATTAGTGCATCGGTGGGACCTGTGTCCGCACTTGCCAATTCCCTACTGAGGGCAAGTGAGGGCTAAGGTATCCTGCTAAGCGACGGTTTGAAAGAAGCCGTATAGGGACAAGATAGACTAGGGCACAGCTGTTATGAATGGGTCACCGAGGAGGAAAAAACAGCACAAGCCAAGTCTCAGAAAACCAGAGGGGTTATTAACTATGCAGATTGCAGATCCCTGATCTTACCACACAACTAGCAGCAGTCGTGGAGCGTACCTACGATGATCCTAGACGCCTCATCACAACCGGAGAGCTACATAAGCCTAAAGCGGGAAAAGAGGAAAAGTAACTGCCCCAGAGCAGACCCCAAAGGAAAGACAGCCCCCCACATGTATTGACGGTGAAACAAGATGAAAACACAAACAAAGGCAGAAAAAGAGGTTGAGCAAATGATGGGGCCCGACTAACTAGAAAGGACAGGAAAGGAAAGACACTGTCTGCAATCAGCCAAAAACCCTACCAAAATATTGTCCAACACTTCTGATAGCAGAATTAACCCTGAAGTCACTAGACTTCTCCCACTATATCAGCACTCTGAAATATTCTGATACAGAGCAAAAAGAGGCCAATCTAATAAGGGACCAAAAGGCAAATACAGATAAATAGGAGTGGAAATTCAGCACAACCCCAGCAGGGGCTGGCTGACCACAAAAAACTGAATTAACCAACAAGAGCAAGTGTGAACAATAGCAAAAACAAACTTAACTTGAGAAGACTGGAACAGAGCTGAAGTCCAAGACCTGAAAAGCAGACTGAATCACTAGCACCAGGATAGGGCGTCGGCTGTCTTATATCCAGTCTGATACTCCAGAGATCCAATCGTTATCCTCCTCATCAGGTGGCAGATCACTACCAATTAAACCAACCTCACTACCTCCTGTCACCACCAGAGGGAGAACGGAAGGAGAACTCTCAACTGGTGGAGCACAAAATGAGTTCACAACACACAGCCTCAGGAGAGTGCAGGAGGTGTCCATTTCCCCATTCCTTATCGCTGGGCCCACCATTGTAATTGCGTTCCCTTGTTTGTTTGTCATTTAGTGACCGACCCCTGTAGGGAGGAGGACACACCAGTGCTGATGGACGAACCCATGCAAGTGGGAGGAGCTAGTTCCCAAGCGGTGTCGCCTGCGGTTCGTTGGTGTGGGGGCATGTTTTCACTGTGGGCAGACTGGTCATTTTATCAGGGTATGCCCAGCTCGCGCCAAAACTTCTTTACCACCTAAGAATATTTCCTCCATTTTGTCCCCTCAGTGTACCTTGTCAGCAGAAGTAGTTGTTGGTGGGGTAACTGAGGAGTATACTAGTGCTTGTGGACAGTGGAGCAGGTGTCAATCTGGTGGATGCTCACTTTGTCCGGACCCATGGCCTGAGGTGTAGGACTCTAGCAAAACCCCTAAGCGTCCAGGCCATTGACTTTGTCCCACTTAGCCAGGGAAGGTTGACCCAAATCTTGGATAATATACATCTGTGTATAGGTACTCATCATGAAAAGTCCCTGTCGTGCTACGTCTTGGGGGGAATGCCATCACCTATCGTTTTGGGCCTCTCTTGGTTGAAAAGACACAACCCGGTCATAGATTGGCTGTCTAGGGAAGTAGTCAGCTGGGATCAGTCGTGTGAGGCAGGGCTGTGGAGTCGGAGTCGGAGTCAGTGCTCATTTTGGTGGAGTCGGAGTCGGTATAAAATGGACCGACTCCGACTCCTAAAATATATAATAAATTGGATACAGTAGTTCAATGCAGAATGTGCTGAATATTTTTTCATAGGAATTTGGGAAAGTTATGAAATGTCCTATAAATGGCTGTTCTATTCCTGATCTAAGGCTACATTCACACACAGCGTTTTTGCTGCGTTTTTTGAGTATACGTTTTTCAGTTGCAAAAGAAAGCAGATCAGCTTTTTAAAAAACGGCATCACCTGAAAGGTTTTTGAGCTCATAGATTATGTTTTCAATAGCAAAAGCAGATTAGAAATCTGCTCTATCTATATATCCATTTATCCATATCTGTCTATCCATATCTTATCTGTACCAAAAAGAATGAAAGATGGATAGCACACAGACTAAAGGGCCTGTCACACTAAGCGATATCGCTAGCAATATCGCTATAACTTGTGACGTTATAGCGATATTGCTAGCGATATCGCTGTGTGTGATGCTTACCTACGACCCCCTCCCCCGTTGTTTATCGCTAATCGCGCAAGAACAGGCTGGACCATTTCTCGTCGTCCGCTTCCTGCGGCGCTTCCTGCTGTGACGACGAGTGACGCGTGGAGCCGGGCGGGAGGACGCAGGATCGCCTGGTGTGACAGGTAAGTAGCGATCCCCGTCCCCTGCGATGTCGCTAGTGAGATCTGCCTGTGTGGCAGCTCACTAGCGACCACTTAGCGATGTACCAGCGATCCTGACCGCGTCATATCCCTGGTCGGGATCGCTGGTACATCGCTAAGTGTGACAGTACCTTAACACTTTTTTTTTTAGCACCAGTCAGGTACACCTCATAGCTGCCCAAAAGGACGCCCAGGACAGGCATTGCTCGTCTTCAGTAACACATCAACATCAATTGATAGGTGTGTGTGTGTATATATATATATATATATATATATATATATATGTATTTAACTCCTTAAGCCCCAAGGGTGGTTTGCATGTTCTTGACCAGGCCAATTTTTACAATTCTGACCACTGCCCCTTTATGAGGTAATAACTCTGAAACGCTTCCATGGATCCCGGTGTTTCTGACATTGTTTTCTCGTGACATATTGTACTTCATGTTAGTGGTAAAATTTCGTTCAAATAACTTGCGTTTATTTGTGAAAAAAAACGGAAATTTGGCGAAAATTTTGAAAATTTCGCAATTTTCCAACTTTGAATTTTTATGCCCTTAAATCACAGAGATACGGCACACAAAAAACTTGATAAGTAACATTTCCCACATGTTTACTTTACATCAGCACAATTTTGAAACCAAAATTTTTTTTTGTTAGGAAGTTATAAGGGTTAAAAATTGACCAGCGATTTCTCATTTTTGCAACACCATTTTATTTTTACGGACCACATCACATTTGAAGCCACTTTGAGGGGTCTATATGATAAAAAATACCCAAAAGTGACACCATTCTAAAAACTGCACCCCTTAAGGTGCTCAAAACCACATTCAAGAAGTTTATTAACCCTTTAGGTGCGTCACAGGAATTTTTTGAATATTTAAAAAAAAATGAACATTTAACTTTTTTTCACTAAAAAAATAATTCAGGTTCAATTTTTTTTATTTTACCAAGGGTAACAGGAGAAATTGGACTGCAAAAGTTATTGTTCAATTTGTCCTGAGTACGCTGATACCTGATATGTGGGGGGGAACCACTGTTTCGGCGCATGGCAGACCTCAGCAGGGAAGGAGCGCCGTTTGACTTTTTCAATGCAAAATTGGCTGGAATTCAGATCGGACGCCATGTCGCGTTTGGAGAGCCCCTGATGTACCTAAACAGTGGAAACCCCCCAAGTGACCCCATTTTGGAAACTAGACCCCCCAAGGAACTTATCTAGATATATGGTGAGAACTTTGAACCCACAAGGGCTTCACAGAAGTTTATAACATACAGCCGTACAATTAAAAAATCATATTTTTTCCACAAAAATGATCTTTTCACCCTCAATTCTTATTTTTCTAAGGGTAACAGGACCCTAAAAGATATTGTGCAATTTGTCCTGAGTGCGCTGATACCCCGCATGTGGGGGTAAACCACTATTTGGGCGCATGGCAGAGCTCGGAAGGGAAGCAGCGCCATTTGACGTTTTTGGCTGGAATTGAGATCGGACACCATGTCACGTTTGGAAAGCCCCTGATGTACCCAAACAGTAGAAACCCCCCACAAATGACACCATTTGGGAAACTAGACCCCCCAAGGAACTTATCTAGATGTGTGGTGAGCACTTTGAACCCCCCAGTGCTTCACAGAAGTTTATAACGCCCGGGCGTGAAAATAAAAAAAATCGTATTTTTTCCACAAACATGATCTTTTAGTCACCAATTTTTTTCATTTTCCCAAGGGTACAAGGAGAAATTGGACCCCAAAAGTTGTTGTCCAATTTGTCCTGAGTACGCTGACACCCCATATGTTGGAGAAAACTACTGTATGGGCACACGTCGGGGCTCGGAAGGGAAGTAGTGACGTTTTGGAATGCAGACTTTGATGGAATGGTCTGCGGGTGTCATGTTGCCTTTGGAGAGCCCCTAATGTACCTAAACAGTGGAAACCCCCACAAATGACCCCATTTTGGAAACTAGACCCCCTAAGGAACTTATCTAGATGTGTGGTGAGCACTTTGAACCCCCAAGGGCTTCACAGAAGTTTATAATGCCCAGGCATGAAAATAAAAAATCGTATTTTTTCCACAAACATGATCAGTCTCCAATTTTTTTATTTTCCCAACGGTAACAGGAGAAATTGGACCCCAAAAGTTGTTTTCCAATTTGTCCTGAGTATGCTGATACCCTATATGTGGGGGTAAAACACTGTTTGGGCGCATGGCAGAGCTTGGAAGGGAAGGAGCACCATTTGACTTTTTCAACGCAGAATTGGCTGGAATTGAGATCAGATGCCATGTTGCATTTGGAGAGCACCTGATGTGCCCAAACAGTGGAAACCCCCCAATTATAACCCCTAACCCTAGCCCTAACCCTAACGGGAAAATGGAAATAAATTTTTATTTTTTATTTTATTATTTTTCCCTAACTAAGGGGGTGATAACGGGAAGTTTGATTTACTATTTATGGTGGTTTTTATGTTTGGCGGCTGTCGCACGCTAAAAGACGCTTTTTATTGTAAAAATAGTTTTTGCATCACCACATATTGAGAGCTATAATTTTTCTGTATTTTGACCCACAGAGTCATGTGAGGTCTTATTCTTTGCGGGACGAGTTGACGTTTTTATTGATACCATTTTCGGGCACGTGACATTTTTTGATCGCTTTTTATTCCGATTTTTGGGACGCAGAATGAACAAAAACCAGCGTTTCATGAATTTCTTTGGGGGGTGCGTTTACACCGTTCCGCTTGCGGTAAAATTGATAAAGCGCTTTTATTCTTCGGGTCGGTACTGTTACAGCGATACCTCATTTAGGTCTTTTATGTTTTGTCAGTTTTTTGCAATGAAAACAATTTTATATAAAAAATAATTATTTTTGCATCGCTTTATTCTGCGAGCTATAACTTTTTAATTTTTTTACTGATGATGCTGTATGGCAGCACGTTTTTTGCGGGACAAGATGACGTTTTCAGCGGTACCATGGATATTTATATGCGAGAAAATAGGGGGGGAAGCCAGCACTGCTTAAGGTTAGAACGCATAAATTAAAGTGCATATGCACATAATATCCAGCTGTATTCAAAAATGAGATATTTGGCAAAAAAATTGATCAATTCAATTGAGCCACCCCGCCGCGCCAAGGCAATCTCATGTGGGGGGTCCTACTCTACATTTATAATAAATACTGTGCCATTACGGCCTCCTAAGAGCATGACCACATCAAGTGCAATCTGTACCTGAACATTGCTGAATCGCTCCCATGAAGCCAGATGAAGCAAGTGCAGATGAAGGCCAACCAGGTCTGAACACAGACATGTCAAGATTGACCTCCACACATTGCCCAACCAGGAAACATAGATGAACGGCGATATTGGCCCGGACACAGGTGCACAATTAAATAAAGCTTGGGGCAGGGCGGGGCTGTCGTGTGTGTGCACAGCAGCCTATATCCATCATAATGAACACAGAAAAATTTATAGCGGACATAGCCAAGCGTGCACGGCAGCAGTGGTGGTGAGCCACAAACCAACAACAAGAAAATAGGGGGGGAAGCCGGCACTGCTTAAGGTTAGAACGCATAAATTAAAGTGCATATGCACATAATATCCAGCTGTATTCAAAAATGAGATATTTGGCAAAAAAATTGATCAATTCAATTGAGCCAGGCTTTATTTATTTTTGCATCCATGTCTGAGCCTGCATTGCCCTTCATCTGTGTTTGCTGGTCAGGCAGTGTGTGGAGGTCAAACCTGAGATGTCTGTGTTCAGACCTGGTTGGCCTTCATCTGCACCTGCTCCATCTGGCTGCACGGGAGTGATGCAGATATGCTTCAGGCATGGATTGCATTTGATATGGTCTTGCTTTTAAAACATTTAGGAGGCCGCAATGGCACAGTGAATAAATAAAAATGTAGAGTAGGACCCCCCATATGAGATTGCCTTGGCGTGGCGGGGTGGCTCAATATATTGATCAATATTTTGCTAAATGTCTCATTTTGAATGCAGTAAGATATGTGCATATGCACCTCATGTTATGCGTTCTGACCACTGGCAGTGCTGGCTCTTCTCTCTTTTTATTGCAAATTGGTTTTGTGGCTGACCACCACTGTTGCCGTGCACGCTGGGTCATGTTCGTCATCTTTTCTGTGTTTATTGTGATTGATCTAGGCTGCTGTGCACACTCACGGCAGCCCCGCCCTGCCCCAGGCTTTATTTATTTTTGCATCCATGTCTGAGCCTGCATTGCCCTTCATCTGTGTTTGCTGGTCAGGCAGTGTGTGGAGGTCAAACCTGAAATGTCTGTGTTCAGACCTGGTTGGCCTTCATCTGCACCTGCTCCATCTGGCTGCACGGGAGTGATGCAGATATGCTTCAGGTATGGATTGCATTTGATATGGTCTTGCTTTTGAAACATTTAGGAGGCCGCAATGGCACAGTGAATAAATAAAAATGTAGAGTAGGACCCCCCATATGAGATTGCCTTGGCGTGGCGGGGTGGCTCAATATATTGATCAATATTTTGCTAAATGTCTCATTTTGAATGCAGTAAGATATGTGCATATGCACCTCATGTTATGCGTTCTGACCACTGGCAGTGCTGGCTCTTCTCTCTTTTTATTGCAAATTGATATTTATATGCGTCTTTTTGATCGCGCGTTATTGCACTTTTTGTTCGGTGGTATGATAATAAATCATTATTTTTTTGCTTCGTTTTTTATTTTTATTTTTTTAAGGGGTTCGCTAAAGGGGTTAACTAATGGGACAGATTTATAGGGCGGGTCGCTACGGACGCGGTGATACCAAATATGTGTACTTTTATTGTTTTTTTTTATTTTCAAAAAATGAATTTATTGGGGAATATTTTTTTTTTTTTTTAAATTTATTTTTACACTTTTTTTTACTTTATTACATAGTCCCATTTGGGACATCACTGTCCTGTGACTGATCGCTGTGACAGATCAGCAATCTGTCACAGGCAGTTCTGCAGACTTCCTCATGCCTGCGCTTTGCAGGCAGTGAGGAAGCCAGCTCCCTACAGTCCCCCGAAGGCCCCCGTCGCCATCTTGGATCCGGGGGCCTGTAGGGAAGGAGTCCCCCGCAGCAGCGCTGCACATTGCGCTGCCGTGGGGGGCTCAGGGAAGCTCGGAGGGAGCCCCCTCCCTGCCGATGCTTCCCCTTAACCCTTAACCCTTAACTGTAGAAGGGGTTAACGTGTCGGGGGCGCACATTGTGCCGGGTGTCAGCTGTGATAATCAGCTGACACTCGGCCGCGATCAGCGGCGCTCGCCATGTGGGCGCAGCTGATCGCATTAGACGTACTATCCCGTCCTTGAGAATTAAGTCCCAGGGCACATGGACGGGATAGTACATCTAATGGCAGAAAGGGGTTAAATATATATATTGTGTGTGTATATATATACATACACACACATACAGTATATACATACTGTGTGTATATATATATCAGTACAGACCAAAAGTTTGGACACACCTCAATCAAAGCGTTTTCTTTATTTTCAGGACTATGAAAATTGTAGATTCACTCTGAAGGCATCAAAACTATGAATTAACACATGTGGAATTATAAACAACAAATCACACATCGTTTTCTCTGGTGAGTGCATGCCTGTTCCCTTGAGGACGAGTATTTAATGATTACTGTTTTATGTGCAACTATCTATTGCATTTGGAGCTTGCACTTTTATTGAACTGGTATATCTTTACTTGGGGGGGTGCCTTTTGACTATCATTTGTTTACTTTTGTAGCCTCGATTTAACCCTTTTAGCGCAGGTCTTTCTGTTTATTTTGCATTTGTTTTCTAACTGTGGGCTGACACCAACCTGCACTAGACCTAGCAGCTGGGGAATCACTAGTGTTGATTGCTTGGTAAGCGCTTGTCTGATTGAGGTGTGTCCAAACTTTTGGTCTGTACCGTATGTATGTAATCGATATTATACAGTGTATTACATATTTACAATTTATTACAGTTTTTTGTGTTCTAAAGTTGTATTCCAATAAATAGATATTATGTTCTATCGAAATATCTTGATTATTGGATCATAGAAATGATTAAATGTCTGATGTTCACATTGTACTACAATAAATTTTTCACTTAAATATAAGCAATACTAGATTATGGCCCGATGCTATCGCATCGGGAGGATGCGATATCATCACACCTCTTGCCATGTTAACCCTCAGCACACACTCCTCTCACCTTTCACCATCTCCACTCACTCTTTTACTCCACATACGAACCCTTCTCTCACTCCGTCTCTCATACTCACGCCGTCATCGCCGCTGCTCCACGATCCCCGACATCTTCTTCCGCCGGCGCCATCCTGGATCCAGACGTTGTCCACGCCGGCGACATGTTCTTGCGGCGACGCCATCTTGAGTATCGTGAAATCCCGCGATACTCAAGATGGTGTCGCCGGAAGAACATGTCGCCGGCGTGGACGACGTCGGGATCCAAAATGGCGTCGGCGAAATCTCGTGCGTTTTCGCCGATGCCATTTTGGATCCCGACGTCGTCCTCGCCGGCGACATGTTCTTGCGGCGACGCCATCTTGAGTATCGCGGGATTTCGCTGATCCAAAATAGCGTCGCCGCAGGAACACCTGTGAAATGCGCAGACGCTGCACCTGTGAAATGCGCAGACGCTGCACCTGTGAAAAGCGCGCCCAGCACCTGTGAAATGCGCAGATGCACCTGTGAAAAGTACGCCCAGCACCGGTGAAATGCGCAGACGCTGCACCGGTGAAATGCGCAGACGCTGCACCGGTGAAAAGTGCAGACGCTGCAGTGGTGAAAAGTGCAGACGCTGCAGCGGTGAAATGCGCAGACGCTGCACCTGTGAAATGGGCAGACGCTGCACCTGTGAAATGGGCAGACGCTGCACCTGTGAAATGGGCAGACGCTGCACCTGTGAAATGGGCAGACGCTGCACCTGTGAAATGCGCAGACGCTGCACCGGTGAAATGCGCAGACGCTGCATCGGTGAAATGCGCAGACGCTGCACCTGTGAACAGCGCGCCCAGCACCTGTGAACAGCGCGCACTGCACCTGTGAAAAGCGCAGACGTTGCACCTGTGAAAAGCGCAGACGCTGCACCTGTGAAAAGCGCAGACGCTGCACCTGTGAAAAGCGCAGACGCTGCACCTGTGAAAAGCGCAGACGCTGCACCTGTGAAAAGCGAGCCCAGCACCTGTGAAAAGCGCAGACGCTGCACCTGTGAAAAGCGCAGACGCTGCACCTGTGAAAAGCGCAGACGCTGCACCTGTGAAAAGCGCAGACGCTGCACCTGTGAAAAGCGCAGACGCTGCACCTGTGAAATGCGCAGGCGCTGCACCGGTGAAATGTGCAGATGCTGCACCGGTAAAATGCGCAGACGTTGCACCGGTGAAATGCGCAGACGCTGCACCGGTGAAATGCGCAGACGCTGCACCGGTGAAATGCGCAGACGCTGCACCGGTGAAATGCGCAGACGCTGCACCTGTGAAAAGCGCGCCCAGCACCTGTGAAATGCGCAGACGCTGCACCGGTGAAATGCGCAGACGCTGCACCGGTGAAATGCGCAGACGCTGCACCGGTGAAATGCGCAGACGCTGCACCTGTGAAATGCGCAGACGCTGCACCTGTGAAATGCGCAGACGCTGCACCTGTGAAATGCGCAGACGCTGCACCTGTGAAAAGTGCGCCCAGCACTCCGTCTCTCATACTCACGCCGTCATCGCCGCTGCTCCACGATCCCCGACGTCTTCTTCCGCCGGCGCCATTTTGGATCCCGACGTCGTCCTCGCCAGCGACATGTTCTTGCGGCGACGCCATTTTGAGTATCGCGGGATTTCGCCGATCCAAAATAGCGTCGCCGCAGGAACATGTCGTCGGCGTGGAGGACGTCTGGATCCAGGATGGCGCCGGCGGAAGAAGATGTCGGGGATCGTGGATCAGCGGCGATGACGGCGTGAGTATGAGAGACGGAGTGAGAGAAAGGGTCGTATATGGAGTGAAAGAGTGAGTGGAGATGGTGAAAGGTGAGAGGAGTGTGTGTGTTGAGGAGGAGTGGTGTGTTGAGGGTTAACATGGAAAGAGGTGTGCGGTGACGTCACCGGTTACAACTGGACGGAAGTTGTTACAACCGGAAGCTGCTTAGGGCATTTATTATTATAGATATGTGGGAGTTGGAGTCGTATAGTCTGAGTCGGGGTTGGATGAATACGTATGGGTGTCCACCAAAAACATTCGGTGGAAGTGTGCTGCTGGGGTCTGGAGTTCTCAGGTGATCGGGCTGTATCAGGTGTCGGCCATTCTTGGCCCGGGACTTTCCAGGTGGAGTTACCCCCAGTAATACCTGTACACAACTCATTCCCCAGGTCGGTGCTTTGGAGATTTGTGGTGCCTCCAGAGCATACGTTGTCACCTCCATCAGTCCACGTTTGCCATAAACCAGAGAGTCGGTTGATTGCCAAGGTGAACTCTGGTGGGTCGAGGCATCCTCATTGTAGGTTGTTTTCTGGTGAGGTGCAGTGTTGAGGGTCCAGAGGCCCCTCATTGAAGGAGGGGTACTGTCACAATCCATTTTTGGATCTGTGTCAGATCTGCATTCACACATTAAAACTTTTTTCCTTTCTGGCCATCGGAGGTTAATGTCAGTTTTTCCCCCCGGTGGCTGCTGGTGTAATTGCATTGCTAGGTAAGTTTGCTGGTGGTGACCACTCCCAAAACCCTTTAAAAGGTCACCTGGTGCATCGGTTGGTTATACACTTCCTTTTGGAAACCAGTCGTGGTGAAGATAGGAGCTGGTGCTGTGGTGCTTCAGCTGAATGCTGTGATCGGGTGCCTTACTCTGCTGTTCGGTGCATTGCAGCAGAGAAAGCTAAGTGTTGTTTGTCTTCCCTTGTCTGTTATATTTTCCCTTGGTGTTGTATTAGTGCAGTGGTGGGACCAGTGTCCACACTTGCCAATTCCCTACTGAGGGATAGGTGCAGGGCAAGTGAGGGCTAAAGTATCCTGCAGTGCTCGGTGACGGTTTGAAGGAAGCCGTATAGGGACGTCAGGATAGACCAGGGCACAGCCTCAGGAGAGTACAGGAGGTGTCCATTTCCCTGTTCCCTATCGCTGGGCACAGTGTTGTGAACTCATTTTCTGCTCCACCAGTTGAGAGTTCTCCTTCTGTTCTCCCTCTGGTGGTGACAGGAGGTAGTGAGGTTGGTTTAATTGGTAGTGATCTGCCACCTGATGAGGAGGATAACGATTGGATCTCTGGAATATCAGACTGGATATAAGACAGCTGATGCCCTATGCTGGTGATTCCGTCTGCTTCTCAGGTCTTGGACTTCAGCTCTGTTCCAGTCTTCTCAAGTTAAGTTTGTTTTTGCTATTGTTCACACTTGCTCTTGTTGGTCAATTCAGTTTTTTGTGGTCAGTCAGCCCCTGCTGGGGTTGTGCTGATTTTCCACTCCTATTTATCTGTATTTGCCTTTTGGTCCCTTATTAGATTGGCCTCTTTTTGCTCTGTCTCAGAATATTTCAGAGTGCTGATATAGTGGGAGAATTCTAGTGACTTCAGGGTTAATTTTGCTATCAGAAGTGTTGGACATTATTTTGGTAGGGTTTTTGGCAGATTGCAGACAGTGTCTTTCCTTTCCTGTCCTTTCTAGTTAGTCGGGTCCCATCGTTTGCTCAGCCTATTTTTCAGCCTTTGTTTGTGTTTTCATCTTGTTTCACCGTCAATACATGTGGGGGGCTGTCTTTCCTTTGGGGTCTGCTCTGGAGCAGTTAGTTTTCCTCTTTTCCTCTTTTCCTGCTTTAGGCTTGTGTAGCTCTCCGGTTGTGACGAGGCATCTAGGATCATCGTAGGTACGCTCCACGACTGCTGCTAGTTGTGTGGTAAGATCAGGGACCTGCAATCTGCATAGTTACCAACCTCTCTGGTTTTCTGAGACTTGGCTTATGTTGTTTTTTCCTCCTCGGTGACCCATTCATAACAGCCCAGGCTCGGACTGGCCCATAGGGGAACAGGTGAATCCCCCGGTGGGCCCCTGTGCAAATCAGGGCCCCCAATCCCACTGTTTGGGCAGTACTTGTCATAATCCACTTGATTCACACTGTTCCGAAAAAAGCAGCATCTCATCATTCATTAACCAAACTATACAGTGTATTATTATATAGAGATACAGGTAAATTTGTGAACAAGGGTAGTGTAATATTTGTATGCAGGTGAAAAGTGGGCCCCCAAAGTCAATGTCACTGGTGGGCCCTTGGCACCCCTGTCCGACACTGGCTGGGCCCACTGTCGTAATTATGTCCCCGGTGTTCCCTTGTTTGTTGTTTAGTGACCGACCGCTTGTTGGGTCGTGTCACACAGGGCCAGTCACTTCTTGACAGGTGGTCTGTGTCGGCACAGTAATAAATTGTGTTATTTCCAGCTTTACAAAAGGACGATAACACTATAGAAATGGTAAGAATAATAGGCCTCAGTTGCCACAACTGTCTACAAGGAAAACTGTTGCATATAGCAACCCATCACAACGCAGCTTCTTTTAAACAGCTCTGCTAAAATGAAAGATGCTTAGTGATTGATTGCTATGTGGAATGGGGAATGGTCATGGCTGATACACACACACACACACATATATATATATATATATATATATATATATATATATATATATATATATATTAAATTAACTACATGCAAAAACAGAATATTCCAAAAAATGGTTCAATACACACATAGTATAAAGAAGAAACATGGCAATTAATCAATATTGATTAGTGCTATATGCTTAGACAGTCAAAGAGACATCTGTCTACCCATGAAGAAGGACTGTTCTTATATCTGGTGATCTGTCAAAAAAAGGAGAATGTGTGTGGCCTGGTCCAAAAACCCTGTGGTCTTGGATACAATTCTACTCACCAACAACAGATGCCCAGGAGTAGGACAGACTATTGCACTCAAGCCAGCAAAATAAAACTGAAGATCGTACAAAGATAGTTAGTCTTACTTTGACAAAGAGCTGCCAGAAGAACAAGCAGGATTCAGAAAAGGCAGAAGAACAAAATATGTAATTGCTGACATTAGATATATAAGGTATAATGTAAAAGTCCAAAGAATGCAACAAGCAGATCTATTTTTGCTTCATCGACTACAGTAAAATCTTCAACTGTGTTGATCACCAGTAACTTTTGGATACCATGAAGGATATGGGTGTGCTGAACAATCTGATTTCTCATTAAGAACCTTTACTTCAATCGAGTAGCAACAGTCCAAGCAGAACACTGCCACATGGCATGATTCAAAGTGGAACTAGGCATCAGACAAGGCTTCATTCCGTCATCATTTTGCTTCAATTTATATGCAAAAGATATCAGGAAGACTGGATTTGCTGAAAAAGAAGAAGGAAGCAAAATTGCTGGACAAATCATCAGCAAGCTTAAATCCGCAGACAATGTAACATTGATAGGAACAAGTGTAAGTGGAATGAAGAACTTATTGCAAAGTGTCAAGGTGGAAAGCTCGATTATGCGACTGCTATTTAATACAAAGAAGACAAAGTTATTGACTACTGCCAGGTACGATCTGGACACATTTGAGATGGATGGTGACAAACTGGAAGTTGTAATGAGTTCAACCTACTCGGATCAATAGTCACTCAAGATGCCGCGACGACATCAGAAGTCAATAGGAGAACATCTGTAGGCAAGTCAACAATCAAGTCACCAGACAAAGTCTTAAAATCGAGGAACACCTTTGAAATGTTTAGGAGAAGGATGTTATCAATACCATGCATAGCAAGAAGAACAAACAAATCAATTTTGGAACTAATCAAGCCAAACATGTCACTTGAAGCAAGGATCACCAAGCTAAGACCTGCATATTTTGGGCCCATCATACTGAGAGAGCAATCACCTGGAGAAAGAAATAATGGTTAGAAGAATAGAAAGAACAGGGCAGAGAGTTAAGGTACTGTCACACTTAACGATGTACCAGCGATCCCAACCCATGATATGACGCGGTCAGGATTGCTGGTACATCGCTAAGTGGTCGCTAGTGAGCTGCCACACAGGCAGATCTCACCAACGACATCGCTGGGGACCGGGGTCGCTACTTACCTGTCACACTAGGCGATCCTGCGTCCTCCCGCCCGCGTCCACGCTCGTCTCTCCACAGGAAGCGCCGCAGGAAGCGGACGACAAGAAGCGGTCCTGGACGTTCTCGTGCGATCAGCGATAACCAGCGGGGGAGCCGGTCGTAGGTAAGTATCAGACACAGCGATATCGCTAGCAATATCGCTATAACGTCACAAGTTATAGCGATATTGCTAGCGATATCGCTTAGTGTGACAGTACCTTAAGACCAGCAATCCAATAGTTTGATACTGTCAAAATAATGGTGGAATAGACCCTGGTGTGCATATCTAGGCTTGCAGAAGATTGATCTTCCTACAGATTGCTCATCTATCAAGTCAACATAGCTAAAGATGAAGCTGAAGGCCATTAAATAAAGTAATAATATATGTACCCAAATCCGACCCATTCACAATGAAACAACATAAAGTATCCCAATCGTTTGGCTAACACATCTACCTGGTAAAAAATCAGTTTAGTGTTATTCTATGTTATTGGATTGTCCAGCTGCAGAAAAAAAGTTTGTTCTCTCCCCTCATTCCAGTGGTGATACACCCATGGTTTGCTTCAGTCTTTGGTTACATTGTTGCTATGATGATATTGGTTGCAGTGGTGATGCCAGTATGTAAGTAATGTAACTGTCCTGCTCCATAATGATACACACCGATCATGTGGCCTACGTGCTGCCATAACCACTGCTGTATTTAGGTGTAATGTTCATGTGAAGATGAGCTATGGATTGAGCTCAAACGTGGAGAAGATCTTTTGATAAGAAAATCCATAAAAATATGGAATACAACATCTACATATTATCTCCTCATATGTTTACCCTTATCTCTAGTAATTGGGAGTAAGTGGACGTACTCAGTGATACTCGGAAAGCACTCGAGTATCTGGGTGGTGCTCGATGTAAAACTCTAATCCCCGCCCCACATGCTTGGTATCTGTTACACAGCCAATAAGCATGCGGAGATTGCCTGTGCATCACTGTAACGCCGTAGCCATCTTGGTTGTGACATTACTGTGACTGGATGGCCATGTGACATCATCAAGACTTCTATAAATGAACAGGTACACTGACGCCATAGCACAGCTCTGTGACACTTCGTATTGAAAGGAGAGAGTGCTTGTCTAGACCTTTGTGTGTACAGTATAACAAATTAGAGTCCTGTAGTGTTGATACTTGTGCTGGAGCTGAACCATCATTCTAACAGCCCTTCTAAGAGCTAATTGTTTGCTTTGCTGTTTGTATCACATACATTCTGCGTTTAGTCTAGGGAGGGAGAGAGTTGCAGGAGTAGGGACAGTAGCAGAATACAATCTGTAGACAGGGATCAGTGCAGTCCCTTGCAAAGAATATAGCTGCTGCTTTTTGTGTGTGAAAAAGTTGCATATATTGTGTGATCCATTGAGTATTACATGCTTTGTGGAACATTTTATTGTTATATAACACTCAAAAGTGTTTGAAATTTTTTTTCTGATTTAATTTCTCACCCATAGAGTACTCCATGTCCTGGGGTACATTGCTGTGATATCTATCTCTCCAAGAAAGTGTTTAAAAAAAAATCTGGGTTAAATTACTCACTCGTACAGTATTCTGTGGTCTGGGGTACATTTTTGTGATATATAACACTACAAACAAGCATTTAAATTATTTTCTGGATTCAATTACTCACCCATAAATTATTCCTTGTCTTAGGGTACATTTCTCTGATATCTAATACTTCCAAAAAGCCTTTTAAAAAAATTCTTGGTTAAATTACTCACTCTTACAGTATTCTGTGGTCTTGGGTGTATAACTGTAATATCTATCACTCCAGAAAACATTAAAAAATTTTGCTGGGCTAAATTTCTCAGCCATACAGTATTCCATTATCTGGGGTACATTTTTTTGATATATAACACTGCAAAAACAGTGTTTAAAAATTTTGTTGGGTAAAAATTTCTTAGCGATACAGTATTCCATTATCCGGGTATACATTTTTGTGATATATAACACGCAAATAAAAGTTAAAACATTTTATTCTGTTAAATTTTTAGATTTATTCAGCTAGTCAGTGTAACATGCTTAGTAGAACCACACAAGACGTCCGAGGGAGTGACCATAGGTATATTGGAGCCAGAGGAAGCTGTTGCAACAGCAGAGTTGGCAGGAGCCTGAGGTCCGGATCCAGGCGATTACCTGAAACCATCAAGGCCTGAACCCAGGCTTTTATGCTGAGGTTCTTGCAGACTGCAGACAGGAGAGCCATAATTCAGCAACTTGTGAGAGGACTGCGGGGCCTAGGCTGGTCAGAAGAGACAAGGAGGTGAGCCAGGACTAGGTCTGGAAAAATGTTATCAGGCCCGCTATCGCAAGGTACTGAGAGTTGGCATTGAAGAGTTTGGGACCTGTCATCACAACCTGTCGGACACAACACTTGCCTCGAAGAGATGATGGCAGTAACCAGGGTCACGTTCCTCCATATGGAAGGGCAACATTGCTAGTACACAGTGGGTGTGATCCCAGAGGGAAGGGAGCAGGATGAAACCTTCTTGAGGAATGAATGGGCCTGGGAGAGGCTCCTTGAGGCAGCTTGAGACAAGGTTACTGCCATCCCCAAAGGAGCGTACTGTCCTTGGGGTTCCCCTCCTCCTATGTGGGAGCAGTGGATAGTGCAGGTGACACACGGGGTGTTGCCCATTTGTATATGCCAGGGGTTCCGGAACTACCAGAAGCTGGGTCACTTACAGCCTAGGCACCTGGGAACTGGGCTCCAGGAAGCAGGTGGAGACAACCCCCCAAGCCTCCTGAGGAAGGAGAAAAAGCGGACACCTGAAGAGAATGACTGTATTACTTTCTGTATTATTTTTATACTGGCTTTACACCTTGTGCAAAGCCTTTTTGAGTGTAGGAGTACAGCAACCACACTTAAAAATATTTCAATGAGGCTCACCAGTTGCCTTTCAGGGGTCTATGAATGACCCTCCTTATAATTTTTTTCCTGGCTTTGTAATTTCTACAAAGCCTTTATAAGTGAACACGTACATAAACTACACTTTCAAAATTATTTACATTCCAAATTTATTTCTGCATTCAATTAGCCATCCATACAGTTTAACGCGGTCATTGGTACATTACGGTGGTATTTAAAACTAAAAAAAAATATAAAAAAGTGGCTATCTTACATTTCTCACCTGTGCACTATTCTATGGTCTGAGCTAAATTTACGTGATATCTACCCCTCCAAAAATATTAACATTTTTCTGTTAAATTTTTCACCCACAAACTATTCCGTGGTCTCGAGTACATTTCTGTGATATATAACACATCACAGGGTTACCAAGACAAACAGGAGCCAGAAGACCGCAGTATCTGATTTCTCCTACTCCTGCACTGATTAGAAGCACTTAACTTTCATATTGAACAGTGCAGGTTTTTTAGCAGTGCAGGGGTTAATCTGCTCAGTTTAGAGCTCCTGGAAGCTTTCCTGCATTAAGGGTCTCAGGTGTGCACTGTTGGCCACTCCCATCTCCTATATAAACTTGGTCATGGCTAGCACTCCATGTCAGAACAAGCTTTTGCTGCATGGCTGGAGGTTTTTAATTGTTATTATTGGAGTAGGCGTTTGGTGGATTTACAGTGGGGAAAAAAAGTATTTAGTTAGTCAGCAATAGTGCAAGTTCCACCACTTAAAAAGATGAGAGGCGTCTGTAATTTACATCATAGGTAGACCTCAACTATGGGAGACAAACTGAGAAAAAAAAATCCAGAAAATCACATTGTCTGTTTTTTTTTCATTTTCTTTGCATATTATGGTGGAAAATAAGTATTTGGTCAGAAACAAAATTTCATCTCAATACTTTGTGATACAGTGCCTACAAGTAGTATTCAACCCCCTGCAGATTTAGCAGGTTTGATAAGATGCAAATAAGTTAGAGCCTTCAAACTTCAAACAAGAGCAGGATTTATTAACAGATGCATAAATCTTAAAAAACGAAAAATTATGTGGCTCGGTTAAATTTTAATACATTTTAAACATAAAAGTGTGGGTCAATTATTATTCAACCCCTAGGTTTAATATTTTGTGGAATAACCCTTGTTTGCAATTACAGCTAATAATCGTCTTTTATAAGACCTGATTAGGCCGGCACAGGTCTCTGGAGATATCTTGGCCCACTCCTCCATGCAGATCTTCTCCAAGTTATCTAGGTTCTTTGGGTGTCTCATGTGGACTTTAATCTTGAGCTCCTTCCACAAGTTTTCAATTGGGTTAAGGTCAGGAGACAGACTAGGCCACTGCAACACCTTGATTTTTTCCCTCTCGAACCAGGCCTTGGTTTTCTTGGCTGTGTGCTTTGGGTCGTTGTCTTGTTGGAAGATGAAATGACGACCCATCTTAAGATTCTTGATGGAGGAGCGGAGGTTCTTGGCCAAAATCTCCAGGTAGGCCGTGCTATCCATCTTCCCATGGATGCGGACCAGATGGCCAGGCCCCTTGGCTGAGAAACAGTCCCACAGCATGATGCTGCCACCACCATGCTTGACTGTAGGGATGGTATTCTTGGGGTCGTATGCAGTGCCATCCAGTCTCCAAACGTCACGTGTGTGGTTGGCACCAAAGATCTCGATCTTGGTCTCAGACCAGAGAACCTTGAACCAGTCTGTCTCAGAGTCCTCCAAGTGATCATGAGCAAACTGTAGACGAGCCTTGACATGGCGCTTTGAAAGTAAAGGTACCTTACAGGCTCGTCTGGAACGGAGACCATTGCGGTGGAGTACGTTACTTATGGTATTGACTGAAACCAATGTCCCCACTGCCATTAGATCTTCCCGGAGCTCCTTCCTTGTTGTCCTTGGGTTAGCCTTGACTCTTCGGACAAGCCTGGCCTCGGCACGGGAGGAAACTTTCAAAGGCTGTCCAGGCCGTGGAAGGCTAACAGTAGTTCCATAAGCCTTCCACTTCCGGATGATGCTCCCAACAGTGGAGACAGGTAGGCCCAACTTCTTGGAAAGGGTTTTGTACCCCTTGCCAGCCTTGTGACCCTCCACGATCTTGTCTCTGATGGCCTTGGAATGCTCCTTTGTCTTTCCCATGTTGACCATGTATGAGTGCTGTTCACAAGTTTGGGGAGGGTCTTAAATAGTCAGAAAAGGCTGGAAAAAGAGATAATTAATCCAAACATGTGAAGCTCATTGTTCTTTGTGCCTGAAATACTTCTTAATACTTTAGGGGAACCAAACAGAATTCTGGTGGTTTGAGGGGTTGAATAATAAATGACCCTCTGAATAAACTTTTCACAATTTAAAAAAAAATTAAACAAAGAAATAACATTCTTTTTTGCTGCAGTGCATTTCACACTTCCAGGCTGATCTACAGTCCAAATGTCACAATGCCAAGTTAATTCCGAATGTGTAAACCTGCTAAATCTGCAGGGGGTTGAATACTACTTGTAGGCACTGTATATCCTTTGTTGGCAATGACAGAGGTCAAACGTTTTCTGTAAGTCTTCACAAGGTTGCCACACACTGTTGTTGGTATGGTGGCCCATTCCTCCATGCAGATCTCCTCTAGAGCAGTGATGTTTTTGGCTTTTTGCTTGGCAACACGGACTTTCAACTCCCTCCAAAGGTTTTCTATAGGGTTGAGATCTGGAGACTGGCTAGGCCACTCCAGGACCTTGAAATGCTTCTTACGAAGCCACTCCTTCGTTGCCCTGGCGGTGTGCTTTGGATCATTGTCATGTTGAAAGACCCAGCCACGTTTCATCTTCAATGCCCTTGCTGATGGAAGGAGGTTTGCACTCAAAATCTCACGATACATGGCCCCATTCATTCTTTCATGTACCCGGATCAGTCGTCCTGGCCCCTTTGCAGAGAAACAGCCCCAAAGCATGATGTTTCCACCACCATGCTTTACAGTAGGTATGGTGTTTGATGGATGCAACTCAGTATTCTTTTTCCTCCAAACACGACAAGTTGTGTTTCTACCAAACAGTTCCAGTTTGGTTTCATCAGACCATAGGACATTCTCCCAAAACTCCTCTGGATCATCCAGATGCTCTCTAGCAAACTTCAGACGGGCCCGGACATGTACAGGCTTAAGCACTGGGACACGTCTGGCACTGCAGGATCTGAGTCCATGGTGGCGGTGTGTGTTACTTATGGTAGGCCTTGTTACATTGGTCCCAGCTCTCTGCAGTTCATTCACTAGGTCCCCCCACGTGGTTCTGGGATTTTTGCTCACCGTTCTTGTGATCATTCTGACCCCACGGGGTGGGATTTTGCGTGGAGCACCAGATCGAGGGAGATTCAGTGGTCTTGTATGTCTTCCATTTTCTAATTATTGCTCCCACAGTTGATTTCTTCACTCCAAGCTGGTTGGCTATTGCAGATTCAGTCTTCCCAGCCTGGTGCAGGGCTACAATTTTGTTTCTGGTGTCCTTTGACAGCTCTTTGGTCTTCACCATAGTGGAGTTTGGAGTCAGACTGTTTGAGGGTGTGCACAGGTGTCTTTTTATACTGATAACAAGTTTAAACAGGTGCCATTACTACAGGTAATGAGTGGAGGAAAGAGGAGACTCTTAAAGAATAAGTTACAGGTCTGTGAGAGCCAGAAATCTTGATTGCTTGTTTCTGACCAAATACTTATTTTCCACCATAATATGCAAATAAAATGAAAAAAAAACAGACAATGTGATTTTCTGGATTTTTTTTTTTTCTCAGTTTGTCTCCCATAGTTGAGGTCTACCTATGATGTAAATTACAGACGCCTCTCATCTTTTTAAGTGGTGGAACTTGCACTATTGCTGACTGACTAAATACTTTTTTTCCCCACTGTATATGTGAAAGTTTCTAGGTTTTCAGAGATAATTTCCTTTCTAATCCTACTTTAGTTTAACCCCATCCTCCACTCGCCTATGCATTACTCTGTTGTATGTATGAGTATATTTGTATGTTTGGTATTTTTCTTTATCCCTGTTCATATTAAATTGTTAGTCTGGTTGGTGTATTACGGTACACTATTACGCCCCTCTTCCCTGAGTGGGGGAAGGGTACAGACTGAGGGCGGATTCAAGAGTGAAGGCAATGTACATTGCCCCGGCTTCTTAACCATCAGAAGTAATCCATGGAACAGGGCAAGCCAGAGCGCTGTTATGATTAGGTCACCGAGGAGGATAGCCGGGGAATAAGCTAGGAAACCAGATAACCAGAAAGGTTGGCAACTTAGCGGATTGCAGACCCCTAAAACTAACAACACAACTAGAATTAGCCGTGGGACGTACCTACGATGCCCTAAATGCCTCGGCACATCCAAAGAATTAGCTAAGCCTAAAGCAAAAAAGGGGAAAGCTAAACTGCCCCGGAGTAGAACCCCAAAGGAACATATATTGCCGGTGAGACAAGATGAGGCACAAACACAGGCAGAAAATAGAGTAAGCAAATGATGGGGCCCAAACTGTCTAGATAGGACAGGAAAGATACTGTCTGCAATAACGCAAAAACCCTAAGAAAAATCCAACATGTCTGATATGCAAAAATACTGAGGCCACATGACCTCTCCCCACTAGATCAGAATTCTGGTGTGCACTGGAAGCAAAACAACAGATACTGATATAACGGGATTAGCAATCCTGAACAGACTTACATGAGCTGTGGCATATGGAACGGGGTCCAGCACAGGTCCCAGCAGGGAACAATGCTGAACCCACACAGCAAAGCAGAAAGCAGAGAAAGGCAAAAACTGAATCAAATGCAAAAAGATTCCAGCAAACAAATAACTTAATCTGAACGATGCAGGACCAAGCAGGGGGCAAGTGGACTTCAAAATGAACAGGGAAGAAAACCAAATCACCAGCAACAACTGAGGGAAACTTGCTCACTTAAATCTTCCCAGTCTGTAACACCTGACCTCCAATCATCCTCTTCAGGTGATTGACTTCTGTCAACCGGACCAACTCCATTACCCCCAGCAACTACCAGAGGGAGCCCAAACTCAGAAGTCAGGTCAAAAGTGTTCACAACAGAGCGCCCCTAGCGCTAGGGACAGGAAAGGAGCCCTTGGTCAAAGGATACTCAACAACAGAGTCGCAACAACACTACAAAAAAGCGTTGACAAATTTTGCTAGGTTAAATTTCTCAGCAATACACTATTCCAAGGTTTGGGATGAATTTCTGTGATATCTAACCCTCCAAAAAAGCATTCAAAAATGTATCTGGATTCAATTAGTCATGCATATATTATAACGTGTTCTGAGGTACATTTCTTCGGTATATAACCTTCCAAAAATTGATCAAAAATGTATCCGTATTATATTGCTCATCCATAGAGTATCACGTCGGCTTCGGTGGTATTTAACCCTACAAAAAATTGTTCAAAAATCTATCGGCATTATTTTGCTCATCCATGGAGTATTTCATATTCTTGAGTACATTTTGGTGGCATACAGTATATAAGGCTGCAAAAAAGCAGTGAGAAATTTGTCTGTAGTCAATTACTCATCCATACAGTTTAACATGCTTTCTGTTACATTTCGGTGTTATAGAGAAATATTGAAAAAATGTTTATGAATTCAAAGATTCATCTATAAACTGTAATGTGGTTCTTGTTACATTTTGCTGGTATATTAACCCCTTTCTGTCATGTGACATACTATCCCGTCCATGTGCCCTGGGACTTAATTCCCAGGGACGGGATAGTACGTCACAGCGATCAGCGGCGCCCACGTGGTGAGTGCCACTGATCGCGGCCGGGTGTCAGCTGATTATCACAGCTGACACCCGGCACAATGTGTCAGGGGCGGTCACGGACCGCCCCCGACACGTTAACCCCTTGCACACCGCGATCAAACACGATCGCGGTGTACCGGGGGTTAAAGGGAAGCATCAGCAGGGAGGGGGCTCCCTCCGTGCTTCCCTGAGCCCCCCACAGCAGCGCAATGTGCAGCGCTGCTGCGAGGGGCTCCATTCCTGCAGGTCCCCGGATCCAAGATGGCGACGGGGACCTTCGGGGGCCTGCAGGAAGCTGGCTTCCTCATGCCTGCAAAGCGCAGGCAAGGAGGAAGCTTTGTGCAGTGCCTGTGACAGATCGCTGTGATACAGTGATCTGTGATGTGACAGATCAGCAGTCTGTCAAATGACAGCTATGTCCCCCTGGGACAATGTAATAAAGTAAAAAAAAAAAAAAGTGTAAAAATAATTTTTAAAAAAATCGCTAAATAAATTAAAAAAAAAAATTTCCCTAATTCATTTTTTGGAAATAAAAAAAAAAACAATAAAAGTACACATTTGATTTTGCCGCGTCCGTAACGACCCGCCCTATAAAACTGTCCCATTAGTTAACCCCTTTAGCGAACCCCTTAAAAAATAAAAACAAAAAAACGAAGCAAAAAATGATTTATTATCATACCGCCGAACAAAAAGTGCAATAACGCGCAATCAAAAAGACGCATATAAATATCCATGGTACCGCTGAAAACGTCATCCTGTCCCGCAAAAAACGAGCCGCCATACAGCATCATCAGCAAAAAAATAAAGTTATAGCTCGCAGAATAAAGCGATGCAAAAATAATTATTTTTTATATAAAATTGTTTTCATTGCATAAAAGCGCCAAAATATAAAAAAAGACTTAAATGAGGTATCGCTGTAACCGTATTGACCCGAAGAATAAAAGCGCTTTATCAATTTTACTGCAGGCGGAGCGGTGTAAACGCACCCCCCAAAAGAAATTCATGAAACGCTGGTTTATGTTAATTCCGCGTCCCAAAAGTCGGAATAAAAAGCGATCAAAAGTTGTCACGTGCCCAACAATAATACCAATAAAAACGTCTACTCGACCCGCAAAAAATAAGACCTCACATGACTCTGTGGGTCAAAATATGGAAAAATTATAGCTCTCAGTATGTGGTGATGCAAAAACTATTTTTACAATAAAAAGCGTCTTAGCGTGCGACAGCTGCCAAAAATATAAACCCCCCCCCCCATAAATAGTAAATCAAACCCCCGTTATCACCCCCTTAGTTAGGGAAAAATAATAAAATTAAAAGAAAATGTATTTATCTCCATTTTACCGTTAGGGTTAGGGCTAGGGTTAGGGCTGAGATTAGGGTTAGGGGTGTGTTGGGGTTAGGTTTGGAGTTAGAATTGGGGGGTTTCCACTGTTTGGGCACATCAGGTGCTCTCCAAATGCAACATGGCGTCTGATCTCAATTCCAGCCAATTCTGCGTTGAAAAAGTCAAATGGTGCTCCTTCCCTTCCAATCTCTGCCATGTGCCCAAACAGTGTTTTACCCCCACATATAGGGTATCAGCCTACTCAGGACAAATTGCAAAACAACTTTTGGGGTCGAATTTCTCCTGTTACCCTTAGGAAAATAAAAAATTGGCAAAAATATCATTTTTGTGGAAAAAAATGATTTTTTTATTTTCATGCCCGGTCGTTATAAACTTCTGTGAAGCACTGGGGGGTTCAAAGTGCTCACCACACATCTAGATAAGTTCCTTAGGGGGTCTAGTTTCCAAAATGGGGTCACTTGTGCGGGGTTTCCACTGTTTAGGTACATCAGGGGCTCTGCAAACGCGACATGACATCCGCAGACCATTCCATCAAAATCTGCATTCCAAAACGTCACTACTTCCCTTCCGAGCCCTGACATGTGCCCATACAGTAGTTTTCTCCCACATATGGGGTATCAGCGTACTCTGGACAAACTGGACAACAACTTTTGGGGTCCAATTTCTCCTGTTACCCTTGGGAAAATAAAAAAAAATTGGTGTGGAAAAAATACGATTTTTTTATTTTCACGCCCGGGCGTTATAAACTTCTGTGAAGCACTGGGGGGTTCAAAGTTCTCACCACACATCTAGATACGTTCCTTGGGGGGGGTCTAGTTTCCATAATGGTGTCATTTGTGGGGGGTTTCCACTGTTTTGGTACATCAGGGGTTTTCCAATCGCGACATGGTGTCCGATCTCAATTCCAGCCAAAAAGTAAAATGGCGCTGCTTCCCTTCCGAGCTCTGCCATGCGCCCAAATAGTCGTTTTCACCCACATATGGGGTATCAGCATACTCAGGACAAATTGCACAATAACTTTTAGGGTCCTGTTACCCTTGGGAAAATAAAAATTGGGGGTGAAAAGATCATTTTTGTGGAAAAAATATGATTTTTTAATTGTACCGCTGTACGTTATAAACTTCTGTGAAGCCCTTGTGGGTTCAAAGTTCTCACCACGTATCTAGATAAGTTCCTTGGGGGGGTCTAGTTTCCAAAATGGGGTCACTTGTGGGAGGTTTCCACTGTTTAGGTACATCAGGGGCTCTCCAAACGTGACATGGCGTCCGATCTGAATTCCAGCCAATTTTGCATTGAAAAAGTCAAACGGCGCTACTTCCCTTCTGAGCTCTGCCATGCGCCAAAACAGTGGTTCCCCCCCACATATAAGGTATCAGCGTACTCAGGACAAATTGCACAATAACTTTTGCAGTCCAATTTCTCCTGTTACCCTTGGTAAAATAAAAAAAATTGAACCTGAAGTATTTTTTTTGTGAAAAAAAGTTAAATGTTCATTATTTTAAATATTCAAAAAATTCCTGTGAAGCACCTGAAGGGTTAATAAACTTCTTGAATGTGGTTTTGAGCACCTTAAGGGGTGCAGTTTTTAGAATGGTGTCACTTTTGGGTATTTTCTATCATATAGACCCCTCAAAGTGGCTTCAAATGTGATGTGGTCTGTAAAAATAAAATGGTGTTGCAAAAATGAGAAATCGCTGATCAACTTTTAACCCTTATAACTTCCTAACAAAAAAAAATTTTGGTTCCAAAATTGTGCTGATGTAAAGTAAACATGTGCGAAATTTGCGAAATTTTTGCCAAATTTCCATTTTTTTTTCACAAATAAACGCGTTATATGAGTGAAATTTTACCATTAGCATGAAGTACAATATGTCACGAGAAAACAATGTCAGAATCACCGGGATCCATGGAAGCGTTCCAGAGTTATTACCTCATAAAGGGACAGTGGTCAGAATTGTAAAAATTGGCCCGGTCATGAACGTGCAAACCACCCTTGGGGGTTAAGGGGTTAAACTCTAATAACCTTCCAAAATTTTTTATAGATTCAAGGATTCGTCTATACACTGTAACGTGGAGCTTGTTTCATTTCACTGGTATATTATTGTTTTAATGTTTTATTTATTGAAATCTGCAAGTTACATCCGAAAGAAAGCAATCAACAGGGTAGCTTACAAAATTATTATATAACCTACAAATTCCACTTTTCGGGAGTTAAACAGATAGTTTGAAATATCAATTCATGGCAAAAACTATTGATATATAGAGGTTTAAGAACACCAACAGCCTTAAAGGAACTTCCAGCAGCAGGATTATCTGGGTTCAAATCTGGGTTCTTCCCATCCACACGCCCCTGCTACATCACATATGCCATGATTTCAAACAAAGATGAAGAAGAACAAAAAAGAAGAAAAGAGAAAAGAAAAAAAAAACAGTATAGGGAGTAAAGGGACAGGAGGTCAAGTAATTAGAGGAAGAAGTTGGGATATAGGGGTGGAATATAAGGGAGATAAGGGGAGGGGGGGGGGGGAACACTAGGCAACAAGGATTTCGTCCACTCTGATAAAGCCAAGCAAGGAGGCCACCATAGCCTTATCAACTTCTACTAATGGATCTGAATCGGGTCCATGGGTGCCATACTCTTTCAAAAGCTGAAAGTGAGCCATTCACCAAGGCAGCCAGTTTGGCTACTTGATATAGCATATCTACCTTCTCTTGCAATTGGGATATAGATGGAATGGTAGTTGACTTCCAGTTCATAGGTATCAAAAGTTTCGCTGCTGAAAGAATGTGTTGAGTCAACAGAGCAGTATTTTTATGTCCAGTCGGTGACAGAAAATTTAAAAGCACTATCTCCGGTGTCAATGTAAGCTTTTTGCCCACAATTTCCCCGATATAATCCTCTACTAGTCGCCAGAACTGCAGCAGGGGTGGACAGGACCACCACATATGTAAGTATGTTCCCTCCGAATCACAGCATCTCCAGCATCTAGCAGAAGACCCCGTCCGCCAATAAGTGTTCTGCTGTGGTGTAATATACCATCTGGCGACTATTTTAAAGGAATTCTCTTGTGCTCTAACACATTGTGATGGGCCATGAGATGAATTATAAATGTGTGATATTTGATTTGGGGTAAACTTGAATCCCAAATCCTTTTCCCAATGTGTTATATAAGCTCTTTTGAGACAACAGTCAGTTATATTTAAAATCTGGTAAATAGACGACATTATCTTTTTGGGTTTATCCTTTGTTGCACAGAGAGTCTCAAATGCAGTCAGTGAGCGGGTAACGTCTGCTCCTAAAAGATACCGTGCCAAGGAGTCTCTTATAGAGCCGAATTGTATAAAGGTCAAGTTGGAAAGCCCTGGTTGCTTCTTCAGTTCCTGAAAGGAGGGGAGTGCCCCGTCCGCCAAGAGGTCATCAACCGCTACATTTGCCAGGGAACCGGGTTTGATTACATCATTGTCTCGGGAATAAGATGCATGTGGCATTATATCTGCCAACTTGAGTAAGGGGGACAAAGGGGGAACTAGAGTTTTCACCAATCCCTTCCATAATTTTAAGGTAGCTTTGGTGTGTATATTAGGTAGATTTTTGTGTATGTTTTTACAAGGATATGCCAAAAGGATGGATCTCAGGGGATAAGGTGCTAGGGCTTCCTCCACCTCAATCCACTGCTTATTGTTAGGAGACCGCAACAGGTCTACCACTCTGGTAAGCATTGTCGCTTGGTAGTACCTCATTATGTCTGGTGCACCCATCCCACCCCTCGATTTGTTTAATGTTAATGTCCTGTATGCTAATCGGGGCTTTTGCTTTTTCCAAACATATCTGCGGAATAATGTATTAATTTTAAAAAGATACGATTTGGGGATGGTTATAGGGAGCATTTGGAAAATATATATGAACTTGGGTAAGATTAGGCTCTTCAGTAAATTTTTCCTTCCCATCCACGACACATACGAGTCCCTCCATGATTTCATGATGGTTTCTACTGAGGCAATTAGGGGGGGAATATTCTGTTGAAAAAGGTCTCTATCCGATCTTCCACCTAAATATTTGATATATTGTTTTGGCCAGGTGAATGGGTATGTACTTTTTAGTTTAGCTAAGGTATTCGGGGATATATGTATGTCTAGCGCTTCCGACTTAGACATATTTACTTTAAAATTGGAAATTTTGCTATATTGATCTATAAGAGCCATCAATGTTGGGAGTCCCAGCAAAGGATTAGTCATCAAGACTAAGAGATCGTCCGCAAATGCCGCTATTTTATAGTGTGTCTTATTGATGCGAATACCCTCTATTCCCTCATGTATTTGTATGGCCTTTAAGAGAGGTTCCATTGCTAGCACAAATAACAACGGGGATAGGGGACAGCCCTGTCTTGTTCCGTTCTTTATAGTAAATGCATCTGTTGTAAAATCGTTAATCCTAATATGTGCTGTGGGCTTATCGTACATTGCCATTACGGCTGCTATAAACGCTTCGGGTATCTCAAACTTGATCAGCACTTCCCGTAGGTATACCCAGTCCACCCTGTCAAAGGCCTTCTCTGCATCTGTTCCAAGAAGCATCAATGGTAGTTTACGATTTTTTGCGTATTGAAGAAGGTGCAATACTTTATGGACATTATCCCTTCCCTCCCTTCCACCCACAAACCCGGTCTGATTTAAGGAAATCAAATTTGGCAATGACTTGGCCATTCTTTTTGCCATCAGCCCTGCTAGGATTTTTAGGTCCACATTAAGGAGAGAGATTGGCCTATAGCTACTACATTGTTCAGGATCCTTCCCCTCTTTGTGTATTAGGGATATTCTGGCTGTAAGCATTTGGTTTGGCAATGGGTGGCCTTGTAAAACTGCGTTGCAAACGTTCAATAAATGTGGGAGTAGGAGGCCAGAGAAGGATTTATAGTAAAGTGCTGAGAATCCATCTGGACCGGGCGCTTTCCCCTTCGGGCACTTTGACAGGGCGGACTGCAACTCCCCCAGTGAAAAAGGTCTAGTAAGATATTGTTTTTGGGAATCAGACAAGACAGGCAGATCTAAAGTGCTTAGGAAGGACCTAGTGTCCATGCTTCTTTTAAGTGCGGAATCGGCGTTATCTTCCGGACGGAGATTATATAATTTCTTATAGTAGTCAAGGAATGCCCGCTCCATGTGCTCAGGAGCTTGCGAGCTGAACCCTTGTTCATTCTTAATTGAGTTAATCAGCGTACGTGACTGCCGCTTCCTTAGTTGCGATAACATTAATTTGGATGCTTTGTCTCCATGGACGTACATTCTGTTTTTCCATGTTGCATATAGCTTAGCAGATCTCGAGTTTAATATGTCTTTAAGTTGCTGTCTTTTTTGTTGCAGCTTCTCTAAGCTATGTTGATCTATTTTATGTTTATGTGTAAGCTCCAGCTGTGATATACTATCATAAAGATCCTGGATTTCTTTTTGTTGCAGTTTATTTAGAAAGGAAGTGATAGATATCAACTCCCCCCTGACAACTGACTTATGTGCTTCCCATAGTATCTGTGAGGAAATTTCTGGCGAAGCATTTTGCTCAAAATATTGGGAAAGCACTTTGTTTATACGTGTCTGTACCTCGGTACTTCCAAGTACTGACTCATTGAGCCGCCATACTCTATGTCGGGGAAAGGCTTTAGATAATGAGAATTTTAACAAAACCGAAGAGTGATCGGAATAAATATTCGGAATTATTTTCGCCTGTTGTATATTGGCAAGCATTTTACTGGATATAAAAATATAGTCTAAACGGTGGTAAGATTTATGAGGGTGGGAGTAGAAGGTGTAGTCTCGGTCAGAGGGGTTTAGATATCTCCATGTGTCAATCAATTGTAGAGATCCCAGTTGTGACTTTATATCTGTAAAGATCTTTAGGTGAGAGCGAACTTTTCTGTTTAGTCGTGTCTAGCAAAGGCTCTAATGCAACATTCAAGTCCCCACCCACTATCAATGCACCCTCTCTAAAGCCATCAATTTTTTTCAGTGTTGAGAGTACCCATCTCAATAGTTTTTTATTTGGTGCGTATAAACTGCACAATGTTACCAGGGCACCGTTTAGTAGACCTTTGACAAAGATGTAACGACCCTGAGGGTCCGCCATAGTTTCTCTTAGCTGGAAGGGCACTCCCCTTGCCACTGCTATTGACACTCCTCTGGAACCGGACTGGGTGGTTGTCGCATGAAACCATTTATCATAAATCGAGCTTTCAAAGGAGGGCAATTTATCCGGTTTGAAGTGCGTTTCCTGAATAAGCAATACTGCTGCCTGCTGTTTTTTGAATAGTTGTAATGTGTGGCGTCTAGTGTTTGGAGAGTTCTTGCGTTAAAAGAGATGAATGTGTGTACCTTATCCGAATCCATCATGTTTCTGTACACAGCAGCATCCTTGCAGCTCACGACGGAGACGAATCCTTGTGCCTATAGGTGTGGGGAGGGGGTCTAGGACAAGTAGACCAGACGAAAGAAAGAAAAGGGTAGAGAAAACAAAAAGGTAAAGAGGGGGAGAACACAATATTAACATTATCCATGTTATTAAGTTGCACAATATCATTGACCAATATGCCAACGTACCATAGTTACCTACTGACATTGTTTCATAGAATGCCAGCTTGAGGAAAATTCCAATCAACCTTATAAACTAAATATGAAATATGAAATGCTCCATTCTAGGAGAATGCCCAGTTTGGGCTGTAACTAAATCTAGGTTGAAATCTTACAACGAATTATTGGATAGATGTGGCAGCAGTGCTTACCCATATTTGGAAAAGCACGCCAACCCCATCAGATTTGCTTCAACCACATTCAATACCCCAACTGGGGTAGACACCAAGAAAACTTAACTGCAAAATCTGGGTCTAACCCAAAGATCAAGTATTGTCTCTGGAGTCCTTAGGAAGCGAGGTCTTTGTCAGCTTCCTTTTCAGCCTTTGTGATTTTGGCGTCAGGGCTATCTGCCACGCCGGGTCATCTGGCAGCGGATGCAATAGGGTCGCCGAATGGAAGGACTCCAGGTCCGGGTAGGCCTCCAGCTCAATCCCCAAGGACTCACATGCCTCTTTGATGTCTTGTGATGTTCTTGCTGAGATACCTTTGTCTCCATTTGTGATATGTACTCCAAACGGGAACAACCATCTAAAACGGACGCCTTTTTTTATCAATGCTTCAGTGAACGGTTTCAAGATCCTCCGCTTCCTGAGAGTGCTAGCCGATAAATCCTGGAAAAGTTTAATTTGTGAGCCTTCATACGAGATCTCCTGCGCCTCCCGCGCTCTGCGAAGAACTAAGTCTTTTGCTCGATAATCAAGGAAGCGACAGATCACATCTCGTGGAGTTTCCCCTTGAGAAGGCCTCGGACGCAATGCTCTGTGTACTCTCACCAGTTCGATTTCCTGCGGATCTGATTCATTAAGTAGTTCTTTGAATATCTCTTGTGTTGCTTTCCATAACGCCTCAAAGGCCACCGTTTCAGAAAGGCCTTTAACTCTTATGTTGTTACGACGTTCTCTGTTCTCATGATCTTCTAGCACCGTGTGAATTGTATGTAGTTGGATTTCATGGACTTTTAAAGAGTCTAGTACAGCGTTCGAACTTTGCGTCATGGCAACTTGCGAATTTTCCAATGTCTCAAGTCTGTGGCCTTGAAGTTTTAGGTCGTGTTTTATCTCTGCAAGTTCTTGTCCTATTGGCTCAAGAGCTTTAGACAATATACGTTTGATGAACGAACGAGTGACTAAGGCCTCTCTCGCTGTGCTGCCCGTGTCAGAGTCACTCTCCGGTTCAGAATCTCATTTCACTGGTATATTAAACTCACATAAAAAAAATGTTTTAGGGATTCAATTAGGCATCCATACACTCTGATGCGGATCTTGTTAAATTTCGCTGGTATATTAAACTCTGAAAAAAAAACCCTTTCAAATATCTTTATGGATTAATTGATTCACCCATAAAGTTTAATGAGCTTTATGTAAAGCTATGGTGCGTTAAAATATTTAAAAACCGCTTGGCCTGGTACAGGTCGCAAAATATTTTTTGGTCAAAAAGTTGACTATTTTCTTATGCATTGTAGAATATGCTTTGTGTGAAATTTAGTTGGTTTATAATGAAAACCAAAATTTGCCTGCTACAGATCTACACTTTCTTAATATTTTAATGAGGCCGTCCAGCTGTTGCCTTCAGGTTTGTGTAGATGACCTTGCTTGCAATTTTTGGAAGGCTTTGCACTCTGCATACCTTTTAGTAGTGTAGGAATACCACAACTATACTTTGCTCTCAATATTTGAATGAGGCTCTCAATATTGTAAGGATGACCTTGCTTGTAATTTTTGGTAGGCTTTGCACTTAGTGCATAGCTTTTATGAGTCTGAGTGCCACTACATGACAATTTGAACAAAATGAATATGAGGCCCTCCTTTTGTCTAATATAGGGTGTATCTCAGTCCCTCTTACATCACATTTTTGGCAGTTCTTTCTTCCTTCATAAATTACACCGAAATTTCCAATTTTTTTACTACAAATTGCAGTTTTGGTTTACTTACATTATTATTTTTAAAAAATCCATTTTAAATTTTGCCTTATATAAAAGTCATTGTACAGGAAAGACTGTTTCTTAACATTTTTTTTTTCTGTAAACTCCAATTTCTTGTCACTTCTGAATGTTTTTTTTGTCAGTCCTTAAAGTGGAGTAATAGTGTGACACAATTGTTCTCGGAAGTGATCTGGGAGTCAGAGATGCTTCCAGGGGTCTTCCCCATCCTGATCATCTTCCTTTTATCACTTTTTCCTTCCATGTCAACATTTTCACTGCCTCCAATAACTCTTTGTAGGATCTATGTGTACAGTATACTAAAAGGATCTGCCGAAAAAATGCTCTGATTTCACATTGATTCCCATTATACTTGTTAGTCGAAACAAGCATTAGGAATTGCTCAATCAGCATCCAATCATTTTAGTGCTCGCTCATCTCTACTAGTAATTGTATTATTACATGGGATTCTTTATGATGTTACATTGGCTCATCTTCTTCATATTCAGGTCCTTACAATATCAGACCCTCTCATTGGAGATCTTTATAAGAGAATTTTCCAGATTGACCTGTCAAGAATGGAAAGGAACAGGGAGAATACGGCAGAGAGGATATTACACCTCACCCTAGAGATCCTCTTCCGTCTTACTGGAGAGGTGGGAGATTCTGATTACGTCACATTACATCATTCTTATCTATGGGAATAACAGATGGATAGAACTGGAGAGGTGAGGAGTCTGGAAATGTCTGTAGTGAGATTTATTAATGTGTCTCTCCATAACCAGGATTACACAATAGTGAAGAAGAACTCTAGTGAACGCTGTCAGGCCACTGTGTCTGAAGGATGGGGAAGACACCACAGCCCAGTCAAGGAACTTCCACCTCACCCGCTGATGTATGAGGACCAGATGATCCTAGAACTCACCTACAAGATGATTGAGTTGCTGTCTGGAGAGGTGACACTGCTGGGAATTCTGTGACATTATACTGTGACATTATACAGTAATGCTATTAAAGGATCCGGAGATGACGGTATCATTGTATGTGTCAGATTCCTATAAGGTTTCAGGATGTCACCGTCTACTTCTCCATGAAGGAGTGGGAGTATTTAGAAGGACACAAAGATCTGTACAAGGACGTCATGATGGAGATTCCCCAGCCCCTCACATCACCAGGTAATAGACAGGACTAAATACACACGGCCTATAATTATCTGTATGTAAAGAATGAATTCAGTCCTGTATGTGTTTCCTCCAGTTCTATCCAGTGAGAGGACAATGCCAGAGAGATATTCCCATCCTCTTCTTCCACAGGACTGTAAACAAGAAGATCCCAGTGTTCCTCGGAATCATCAGGTAGATGAAAAGCAGGTATCAATAGATCTTCCCTATGATATGTAGAAGGCTGTGAAGGTCTTGTACCCAGTCTTGTTTTATCCACCAGTATTCTATACAGAAGGACCAATTTATTAGAATTTTCAGTCCTTTCCTTAGCCTGTACAATGGACACAGGGCTCCAGAGTCCAGCATAAAAGTAAAAGATTACTTTTCAGTGTGAATGCACATTAGTAAGGGAAGATTGAGCGACTTTAACGGTGCATGTTAATTTATAATACAGTATATTAACCCAGAAACTTCTTCAATAATTGCCATTTGCCATTTTACGTGCAATCATGTCTTGAATATGCTGTGAATGTTGTGATCGAAGAAAAACATCCAATGTGAGAGGATCTTGTGAACATAAACAACTTGTCGAGAAAGATATCAAGAACCGTTCTGAGGAACAGGTTACGTAAATTGCAGCTAAATGAAGCACTGGTGACAAACTAACTTGTCAAAAATCACTAGTTGATTCAAACAAATGGGCTATAGCAACTGACAACCAGTGCCGGTGCCATTGCTGTCTAAAGCGAAAAAAAAGCAAAAGTTATTACTGAGCAGTGGAAAAACATTTTCTAGCCACATGAATTCAGATTTATGTTGCACTGTCCTGATGAGAGTGATGGAATTTGGCACAAATAGCATGTTTCCATTGTGATAAAACAGTCCGGGATCGCCTTTTCTGGGGTCAAAGGTCACGTGCGTTCAGCATGAAACTCGGGCGCAGAGCTGGGATTCGGGTATAACTGACACTGGGTCAGGTTTATTAATGGTGAAAGCAATGCATAAAGAAATAAAACATAAAAAAAATCCTTGCCTGTCCGGCACTAACTAAACAAAGTACAACCTAACTACCAACTGGCGGGCTTCTCCCGTCCAGCCAAACCACAGTTGCAGTGGGCACTGCTCTCACTCACGTGTGTCTCTCACACAGACAGGCTCTCTGTGTTCCCAGGCTGAGACACTCACACAACCACCTGGCATCCTTTTATATCCACCTCCCATTATTCATTAGCAAGCAGGTGCGATACTGACCAGACTAGGCCACATAGGAAAGGAATCTTGGCGAGATATACCTGCCCTCATCCACTATTCCCACATGATTCTCACATATCCCCCCCTCTGCTCAGACCTCTCCGGTCGAGCAATGACACCCGCCAAACAGTGCACTCGGGACAGGGCATCTGCATTTCCCATCTGTACCCCTGGGCGGTGCTCCACCGTAAAAGTGTAGGCCTGCAGGGCAAGGAACCACCGGGTCACCCGGCTATTCCGTTCCTTGTTCAAGTGCATCCACTTGAGAGGGGCATGGTCCGTGATCAGCCTGAACTTTCGGCCCACCAGGTAATATTTGATGGCCTCTAGAGCCCACTTAATGGCGAGGCACTCTTTTTCTACAACTGCATACCTTTGCTCGTGTTTATTCAGCTTCCTGCTGAGATAGAGGACTGGGTGTTCCACTCCGTCCCTCACTTGTGAGAGTACTGCCCCGATACCGGTATCAGAGGCATCCGTTTGTACCACAAACTCACTGCGGAAGTCCGGAGTCACCAGTACGGGCTGAGAGCAAAGTGCCCGTTTTAGGCTATGGAAGGCTTCTTCAGCTGCTAAACTCCATTTAATCATGACGGAGTCTTTCCCTTTTGTAAGATCTGTCAGGGGGGTAGCGATGGCTGCAAAATTGGGTATGAACCGGTGATAATAGCCGGCGATCCCCAGGAAGGCTTGCACCTGCTTCTTGTTGACAGGTTGTGGCCAGTCCTGAACCGCCTGAATCTTATCAACCTGGGGTTTAACAACACCCCTCCCAATTACATACCCCAAATACCGGGCTTCTTCTAGCCCGATGTGACATTTCTTGGGGTTCGCGGTTAGACCTGCCTCCCACAGGTCGTCAATCACAGCTTGTACTTTCTGGAGATGAGTCTCCCAGTCCAAGCTGTAAATGACAATGTCGTCCAAATAGGCCGAAGCGTACTGCCTATGTGGCCTCAGGACTCGATCCATCAGTCTCTGGAAGGTCGCCGGTGCTCCGTGCTGTCCAAACGGCATATACACATACTGAAATAGACCTTCTGGGGTAGCAAATGCCGTCTTTTCTCTGGCAGCCTCCGCCAGAGGGATCTGCCAATACCCCTTTGTTAGGTCTAGGGTCGTAATATACCGGGCTTTTCCTAACCGATCTATTAACTCGTCGACCCGGGGCATAGGGTAGGCATCAAATTTTGAGACCGCATTCAGTTTCCTGAAGTCATTGCAGAACCGGATGGTGCCGTCCGGTTTAGGAATTAGCACAATCGGGCTGGACCAAGCACTGTGCGATTCCTCAATGACACCTAACTCTAACATTGCCTTCACTTCTCGGGAAACGGCTTCACGGCGCGCTTCCGGGATTCGGTAGGGCTTTACGTGAACTGTGACACCAGGTTCTGTTACGATGTCATGTTTCATTAGCGTAGTCTGCCCGGGTTTTTCTGAGAAAAACTTTTGGTTGTGAAGTAGAAACTGCCTGACCTCAGTCTTTTGCCGCTCCGAGAGAGTCTCTGCAACCCGTACCTCCGGTACGGTATGCGAGCAGACGGGACGGGCCAGCTCCGCTGACAAGGCAGACCGATCTTTCCAGGGTTTTATCAGATTTACATGATAAATCTGTTCAGGTTTCCGCTTACCTGCCTGGTATACTTTGTAGTTTACTTCACCAACTCTTTCCTTAATCTCAAAGGGGCCCTGCCACTTTGCCAGGAACTTACTGTCCACCGTGGGGACCAGGATCAACACCCTATCTCCGGGTGCAAACGTACGGATCTTGGCGCCCCTATCATAGATTCTTTTTTGGGCTCCTTGAGCCTGCATCATGTGTTCTTTGACTATAGGCATAACAGCCGCAATACGGTCCTGCATTTGTGTGACGTGATCTATCACCGTTTTAAACGGAGTGACCTGACCCTCCCAGGTTTCTTTTGCAGCGTCTAACAGTCCGCGAGGACGTCGGGCGTACAATAACTCGAAAGGCGAGAATCCCGTGGAAGACTGGGGTACTTCCCTGATGGCAAAAAGCAAATACGGAAGTAAATAGTCCCAGTTCTTCCCATCCTTGTCTATCACCTTTCTCAGCATCTGCTTCAGAGTTTTATTGAACCGTTCGACCAACCCGTCTGTTTGAGGATGATACACGGATGTGCGTAACGGTTTGATTTGTAACAATCGGCAGAGCTCCTTCATTACCCTGGACATAAAGGGAGTCCCCTGGTCGGTGAGTATGTTTTGGTATACCGACCCGACTAAACACATGCACCAGTTCCTTGGCAATCGTCTTGGTGGCCGTGTTACGCAAACGGATGGCCTCCGGGTAACGAGTGGCATAATCCAAGATGACCAGGATATGTTGGTGTCCACGTGCAGACCGTGGAAGGGATCCAACTAAATCCATCCCAATCTTCTCAAACGGGACTTCAATAATAGGTAGGGGTACCAAAGGGCTACAGAACCGGGGCTTAGGTGCAGAGGCTTGGCAGTCAGGAAAAGACTCACAATATACACGAATATCGTGATGCATGCCTGGCCAAACAAAACAGTGTAATATCCTTTCGGTGGTTTTCTGGACTCCCAGGTGACCTCCCATCACTTGTCCGTGGGCCAGGTCCAGCACCTGCCGCCGGTAGGGTTTTGGCACGACTAATAGTTGCACCTTACCTTCCCCCTTTTTCTCTATCTGATAGAGTAAATCATTCTCCAGAACCATGTAAGGATATGCCAGCCTAGAGCCAGGTTCTACGGGTACCCCGTTTATCACTTTTACATTTGTCCTAGCCTGAGAAAGGGTAGGATCCTTTATTTGCTCGCTTTGGAAGTCATCTTTCTGAACTTCTAAATCCGGCAAACGGGGAGGTGGACGGCTGTCGGCCTCCTCCTCTTCCCCGGTCTCCTCCGTATCACCCGCCATGACTGAAAACGGGAACTGCAGGTCATTTCCAGCAGACTCTTCCCCCGAGTCTTCCGGGGAGACCTCTTCCAGGGGTTCGGGACCCCCACGCACCCTGGGAGAAGAATCATGTACACGATTACCCAAGGGCATCAACTGATTCTCCCACAATTGCCAGAAGTGGGGAAAATCCCGGCCCAGGATAACATCATGCAATAACGCCGGGACGAGTCCCACTTTATGTTGCACAGACCCATAGGAAGTAGTAATGCATATGACCGTGGTGAGGTACGAACAGGTGTCTCCATGCACACACATTACAGAAAATTTGTCTGATGGTCCAGTCGGGGCTGACACCAGACTGGCCTTCACCAGAGTCACCACACTTCCCGAGTCTAACAATGCCACCACATTTTTGCCATCAACAGTTAAATCACACAAGTGTTTTTCCGCATCCTTTTGACCGGCATTCACACTCACTACCCGTGCAACCATAGACATGCGGTTTTTTGAGTCTGACGTCGCACTGCATGGGTTCAGTAGTGACCGGACAGTTCGCAGCAATATGTCCCAACTCTTGGCAGCGGAAACACCTAACGGGCCCCTTGCTTAGACCATAGTTCGTTACTCTCGGCCTCGCAGTGCGGGCAGTCCCATTTTCCTCCCCCACTGTCTTAGGGATTTTTCCATCTCCCCTACTCCCTGGAACAGTCTTACCGGTTCCACGTGGAGATGATGAAGAACGAGGTGGGGTAACGTCGTCTCGGAGTCCTTCCGCCACGGAGTAACGTTCAACCAGATCCACCAGTTGATCTGCCGTCGTAGGATTTCCATGGCTTACCCACTTCCTCAGGGCTGGCGGTAGAGCTCTCAGGTACTTGTCCATGACGACTCTCTGGATTATCTCTGGCGCTGTCAGCACCTCGGGTTGTAGCCACTTCTTCGTCACGTGGATCAGGTCGAACATCTGTGACCGCGGTGGTTTATCCGGCTGATAAGTCCATTGATGCACTCTCTGTGCACGGACAGCGGTCGTCACTCCCAGCCGGGCCAAGATCTCGGCTTTCAGTTTGTCAAAGTCCTGCGCAGCTTCAGGCTCTAAGTCATAATAAGCCTTTTGGGCCTCACCGGTAAGAAACGGGGCAATCAGGCCGGCCCATCGTGCCTTCGGCCATTTTTCTCGTACCGCCGTCCGTTCAAACGTGGTCAGGTATGCCTCGACGTCATCTTCGGTCGTCATCTTCAGCCATTACCGACTCACGTGAATCACTCTCGACTCGGCTTCCAGGTTAACCTCATGTAGGCTTGCCAGGCGCTGCGCCACCTGCTGGAGAAGCGAACGATCGGTAGCTGTCATGTCCACCAACTCCTTCAGCTGGGCCATCATCACCCGATTAGCTTCTTGCTGGACGGCGGTGGACTGTACCAACGCTTTCACCACGTCCTCCATGCTCATGCTTGCAACGTGATGCCCGCGTTCTCCACCACAATGTGATAAAACTCTCCGGGATCGCCTTTGCTGGGGTCAAAGGTCACGTGCGTTCAGCATGAAACTCAGGCGCAGAGCTGGGATTCGGGTATAACTGACACTGGGTCAGGTTTATTAACGGTGAAAGCAATGCATAAAGGAAATAAAACATAAAACAAATCCTTGCCTGTCCGGCACTAACTAAACAAAGTACAACCTAACTACCAACTGGCGGGCTTCTCCCGTCCAGCCAAACCACAGTTGCAGTGGGCACTGCTCTCACTCACGTGTGTCTCTCACACAGACAGGCTCTCTGTGTTCCCAGGCTGAGACACTCACACAACCACCTGGCATCCTTTTATATCCACCTCCCATTATTCATTAGCAAGCAGGTGCGATACTGACCAGACTAGGCCACATAGGAAAGGAATCTTGGCGAGATATACCGGCCCTCATCCACTATTCCCACATGATTCTCACACCATGTATTCTTTATTTTCAGGTATTAACGTGTCAGACTTGTCAGACTGTTAGAGGTGGAGTAATTTGCAGGGAATGTTTTCATGGCTCTTACTTGGTCCTCTTATAACTATTGATGGATGTTTGTACACTGGAGTTTAATTAACCGTTTTGGCCCACTTAGTTCATCACTCCATATTAACCATTTACCCAATGGTAGAAGGACAGTGCACCATGCCTCATTGGTCACATAGTCATGGAATGCTTCCAAGAACATGACAGCATTGTTTTTCCTGCTTCCCCGGTCTTCACAGTCCCCGGATTATAAGGCTATAGAGCATTTCTGGGAGAGGGTAGAATGGTTTATTCAGAGCATGTCAGACTCTCCATCTAGTTCGCATCATGTATAAGAAGCCATTGTTTCAGCGTGGGCCAATATTCATACAGAATTACTGTATTTCAACACCTAGTACAATTTAAGATGCAATGAATAGCTGAGATTCTGAAGGTCAAAAAAGGTCCAATACAATACTGCATACTGCATGCGGATGACGCTGCCGCTCTATATAACACCACAATAGCTGTAGCTTTGGAATCCGCTGCCCCACTTACACATACCAAAACTCGCAAAATCAACAGACAGCCCTGGCACACCAGCCTGACCAAAGAGCTGAGGCGAGCTTCCAGGGCTGCTGAGCGCAGATGGAAAAGATCCCACTCCAACAAGCACTTCATCGCATTCAAACAGTCCCTCACTACTTTCAAGACCACACTCGCCACAGCTAAACAAACCTACTTCTCATCTCTCATATCCTCCCTGTCTCACAACCCTAAACAGTTATTCAACACCTTCAATTCTCTCCTCCGCCCCCCAGCACCTCCTCCCTCCCCACTCATCTCAGCTGAAGACTTTGCCTCATTTTTCAAGCAGAAAATTGATAACATCAGGGACAGTTTTGGTCAACAACCCCCAGAGCCCTTCCTCCCGACTTCCCAGCCCTCCACCTTCAAAACCAACTTCTCCACCATTACCATTACCATCGACTCTCCACTCTACTCTCAAGATCACATCTCACCACCTGTGCACTCGACCCGATCCCATCCCACTTCATCCCAAACCTCACCACAGTCTTCATCCCAACCCTAACCCATCTCTTCAACCTGTCACTAACAACTGGTGTTTTCCCCTCAAGCTTTAAACATGCCTCCATCACACCTATCCTCAAAAAGCCCTCTCTTGACCCATCCTCTGTATCTAGCTATCGCCCTATATCACTTCTCCCATACGCCTCCAAGCTACTGGAACAACACGTCTACCTTGAACTGTCCTCCCATCTCTCTTCTTGCTCCCTCTTCGACCGCTTACAATCTGGCTTCCGGTCACACCACTCCACTGAAACTGCCCTTACTAAGGTCACCAATGACCTCTTAACTGCCAAGAGCAAGCGACACTACTCTGTCCTCCTCCTCCTGGACCTGTCGGCTGCCTTTGACACAGTGGACCATTCCCTATTATTACAGACCCTCTCATCCCTCGGCATCACAGACTTGGCCCTCTCCTGGATCTCATCATACCTAACAGACCGGACATTCAGCGTCTCCCACTCACACACCACCTCCTCACCTCGCCCCCTATCTGTCGGAGTCCCACAAGGTTCAGTCCTTGGGCCCCTGCTGTTCTCTATTTACACCTTTAGCCTGGGACAGCTCATAGAATCTCATGACTTTCAGTATCATCTTTATGCTGATGACACACAGATCTACATCTCTGGACCAGATATCACCTCCCTACTAACCAGAATCCCTCAATGTCTGTCCACTATTTCATCCTTCTTCTCCACTAGATATCTGAAACTCAACATGGACAAAACAGAATTCATCATCTTTCCCCCATCTCACGTGACCCCCCCTACGAACCTATCAATTACAGTAAATGACTGCCCACTCTCCCCAGTCCCACAAGCTCGCTGCCTCGGAGTAATCCTTGACGCTGAACTCTCCTTCAAACCACATATCCAAACCCTTTCCACTTCCTGCCGACTTCAACTCAAAAATATTTCACGCATCCGTTCATTCCTCACCCAAGAATCTGCAAAAACCCTAGTCCATGCCCTCATCATCTCTCGCCTTGACTACTGCAACCTCATGCTCTGTGGCCTCCCCTCAAACACTCTCGCACCCCTCCAATCTATTCTAAACTCTGCTGCCCGACTAATCCACCTGTCCCCCCGCTATTCCCCAGCTTCTCCCCTCTGTCAATCCCTTCACTGGCTCCCAACTGCCCAGAGACTCCATTACAAAACCCTAACCATGACATACAAAGCAATCCACAACCTGTCTCCTCCATACATCTGTGACCTCGTCTCCCGGTACTTTCCTGCACGCAACCTCCGATCCTCACAAGATCTCCTTCTTTACTCCCCTCTTATCTCCTCTTCCCACAATCGCATACAAGATTTCTCTCGCGCATCACCCCTACTCTGGAACTCTCTACCACAACATATCAGACTCTCACCTACCATCGAAACCTTCAAAAAGAGCCTGAAGACCCACCTCTTCCGACAAGCCTATAACCTGCAGTAACCACCGATCGACCAAACCGCTGCACGACCAGCTCTACCCTCGCCTACTGTATTATCACCCATCCCTTGAAGATTGTGAGCCCTCGCGGGCAGGGTCCTCTCTCCTCCTGTACCAGTTATGACTTGTATTGTTTAAGATTATTGTACTTGTTTTTATGTATACCCCTCCTCACATGTAAAGCGCCATGGAATAAATGGCGCTATAACAATAAATAATAATAATAATACTTGTGTCTAGTATAGTGACCATTGAATGTATGTTTTATACTTGGTAGAGGTGATAGGATATAGCTGATCATAGACATTAGATGTTGGCTGGATCTTCTCACAAACTCTGGTTATTTAGACTACTGGTTACAATTATGAGCCGATAGGTTGGATTTATGCAGGAGACCTGCAACTATGTGATAACTACTGCTGCCAAGGCATTTTTGATCGTTATGTTCATTTATGATGTTTTCCGTTCAAAATAATTTCAAATGACTTCTCTATCTGTCTGTGACTTGTAAATACTGTATTTGTTTTAGGGTGAAGATCTGACCTATAATACTACTACAGAGATGTACGTGAGGTGTGTTGAGCGGTGTAAGGAGGAGATTCCTGCAGATGATGACTCAAGTGAGTATTGACCAGTAAATGTGAAGAGAAGTCACATTTTTTTTCTCAATCACTGGCTTGAAGAATTCTATGTTACATTTTTAGGTTCACATGGCATTTTTTCATGTGGATTTTACTCACAAAAGTTCCTTTTTTAAAGAAAAATGTATTGCACTGTTTTGTATGGAGACACATTAACAGTCCTGTCTAACATTGAACGTTGTGCTCAGTGGATGTCTCGAAATATAGTTGTGAAGCTTGTTCTTGTCGCAGATTCTAATTCAGGACCAACGAGAAACGGAGACAAAAACATTACCGACTAACCGCAGGATGCACTGTCATGTACAAGAGTTTTCTCAGCCTAAAACCTCAATATTATTCTTGTTTATAAGCAAAATATACCGGTGTGTACAGATATGTCTTTATCACTTGTACAATATAAGTGTCAAAGGGAACCTGTCACCCCCCCAGGGTGTTTTTCAGTTAAAGAGCCACCTTCAGCAGCACTAAGGCTGCACTCTGTGAAGGTGGCTTTTCTTTTTCTGACCCCCAGTAACGTTGAAATATCGACTTTTATAAGTAGCTCCTCATACCTGTAATGTGTCCAACAGCTATGATGTGTCCCCCTCTATCAGCCGCCTACCATCCATCAATTATGCATGTCCGATGCCTCAGCGCCACCCACGATCTGTCAATCATGATGCCCCATGCGTAGCTGCCTCCTCTTGATTTGAATCCTGGCGCCTGCACTGTGACAAGTGTTCTCAGGCATGCGCAGTGCGCGCTGCCCGAGAACCCACATCAGGCTATTGCGCCTGCGTGTTGCGGATGCCCCAGCCCCGCAGTGTGAATACATCATAGCACACTGCGGGGCGGGATCTGGGGCCTCCACAATGCCAAGGCGCAATAGCCTCATGTCGGTTCTCAGACAGCGCGCACTGCGCATGCCCGAGAACACTTGTCACAGCGCAGGCGCCAGGATTCGAATCAAGAGGAGGCAGCCACGCATGGGGCATCATGATTGACAGATCGTGGGCGGCGCCGAGGCACTGGACAGGCATGATTGACAGATGGTAGGAGGCTGATAGAGGAGGACACATCATACCTGTGGGACACATTACAGGTATGAGGAGCTAATTATAAATGTCGATATTTCAGCGATACTGAGGGTCAGAAAAAGAAGAGCCACCTTCACAGAATGCAGCCTTAGTGCTGCTGAAGGTGGCTCTTTAACTGAAAAACGCCCTAGGGGGTGACATGGTTCCCTTTAAAAAGTCAGAGATGGTGGGATACAAGTCCATTTTTAATCTCATCTATGATTCAAACTCTCAAATTCACCTACTCAAGCAAATGGGACTGTAAAAAAAAAATCAGCTGATACCAGTCAGAAACAATACATATGTCATCAAAGTGCTGTCCATTCTTCACTGACCAGTTGGTAAGAAAAGCTTTCTGTTTTTATGTTTGAGAAAAAAACAGATGTCAGACAGATAAAACACTGACACGCTGATCAAAAATGGATCCATCACATTGAAAAGTCAGTTACTTTAGTTTTTATATATACAGTAATTAAAAATCATGTCTGATTGAGGTTTAAGATCCTCCACTGAATATATCACTGGATATAATTGGTGACCGGCGCAAGGAAACATGAAACTATTGATAACTCCAAAGAAGTGTGAATCCGCACAGCGGGGAAACCCACTCGATGCACAGGTGTTGCGTGAACTAAGCTGCAGGCATATATACAGCAATGAATGCTCCGTATAACGGGGTGCCCCTACAAAGAAAACAGCCACAATAAATGCCAAAACTGAAAGAAACTGATGGCACTCACGATAAAAAAACTTCTTTATTCCAATATTTTAAAACATCAGCGTCGGGAGGATGGGAGCAGGAGTGGAAGGGACGACAGCCGTTTCGCACTGCAGTAGCGCTTGACCAGTAGAAGCGCTACTGCAGCGCGAAACAGCCATTGTCCCTTCCACTCCTGCTCCCATCCTTCAGATGCGGATGTTTTAAAGTATTGAAACTATGGATAAGACGACTTCAGAAGAGTTATGAATAATTGAAACAGCACAACCTGGTGGCGTAAAGTAATCTAAATGTTTCTGCTTTGTAATCCTGCTTTGTAATCCACTGTCTTACTCGTGACTTCTGAAATATACACTTTCACATAACCCGGGCCTTTTAGGCCTTTGAGCAAATCATATGGAGGAACTCGAATAAATAAACTTTTACAAGTTTTTTTCAAAATTGCAAAGTAAAATATGAAAAATGCACAACATTGTAATTACAATTGTTTGCAAAAAGTAAGCTACTGGGCCTAAACGGCCCAGCTTAAACATTCTAATAATTGAATTGCATTAACATGTGTAAGGAAATGTTACAAAATATATTATATAGGTTCAAGGCAGTGTTATGGAGAAAAAAATCTATTTTATTCTTGGCAGATGACTGTACCATGAGCCCAGGAGGATTTCTGATATTTTCAGATTTTATAGCAGAAGAACATGAAACATGCGAAGAACATGCTATTATCCCAGATAAGCCTCAAGTCCTTCAAAGAAAAAATCTTTCATCTAATCCTTTTCAACAAGTCCTTTCTTCTGCTTCATCAAAGACTGATGTGCTAAGCAAAAGCCACAGCAGGGCTGCTGAACATCAAATGGCTCACATTACAGAGAAGCCATTTTCATGTTCAGAATGTGGGAAATGTTATAGTGAGAAATTCCAACTTGTGACACATCAGAGAATTCACACAGGGGGTAAGCCATTTTCATGTTTGGAATGTGGCAAATGTTTTAAGTGGAATATAAATCTTATTATACATCAGAGAATTCACACAGGAGAGAAGCCATATTGTTGTTCAGAATGTGGGAAATGTTTTACAGAGAAAACAAATCTTATTAAACATCAGAAAATTCATACAGGGGAGAAGCCATTTTCATGTTTGGAATGTGGGAAATGTTTTACAGAGAAAACAAATCTTGTTAAACATCAAAAAATTCACACTGGGGAGAAGCCATTTTCATGTTTGGAATGTGGGAAATGTTTTACAAAGAAAACAAATCTTGTTATTCATCAGAGAACTCACACAGGAGAGATGCCATATTCTTGTTCACAATGTGGGAAATGTTTTACAGAGAAAACAAATCTTGTTATACATCAGAGAAGTCACACAGGGGAGAAGCCATTCTCATGTTCAGAATGTGGAAAATGTTTTACAAAGAAAACAAATCTTGTTACGCATCAGAGAACTCACACTAGGGAGAAGCCATTCTCATGTTCACAATGTGGAAAATGTTTTAATCAGAAATCAAATCTTGTTACACATCAGAGAATTCACACAGGGGACAAGCCATTTTCTTGCTCAGAGTGTGGGAAATGTTTTAGTAATAAATCATCTCTTGTTTCGCATCTTAAAATTCACACAGGAAAGAAGCCATTTACATGTTCAGAATGTGGCAAGTGTTTTAATCAAAAGTCAAATGCTATTAGACATCAAAGAACTCACACAGGGAAGTAGCCATTTAATTGACAAATATGTACAAGAATACACATTGTAGTCAAGTAAAGACACATGTCTACAAGAGAATGGGAATGTTAGAGCACTAAATGATTATTAGAAAATATACTGTATATAATTACCAATGACCTTTTGTTATGGAAGAGCAATTAATATCCAGATAATACACCTAAAGCTATTATTTAATTGGGTCAAGGTGCATAGGCGCAGTCATGGAAAAGATTACTTTCCAGCTTTTAAACTTGGGGGGGGGGGGGGGAGGGAGGGAAGTGTGTTCTGGCTAACACACCGAAGTAGCGCCATACATGTTTCTCTTTAGTGTCCCTCCCACTGCAATCCCCTTTGATTTTATCCACACTGTATGATGCCCTTGCACTGCCCTATTGTTAGGAGTCAGATTTCGGCCATTGCTAGGCAGGAATCTAGACCCTCACATGCTGCAGTCTCCTGCTCTGTGTTTAATGCAAAGGAGATTGCAGAAGAGATTGCTTTACAGCAACTCTCTCCGGTGGCTAAGTCTTTCGTCCCTTCTTCTGAGCATGCTCATGGAATGAGCTCCCATTGGAGTTCAGGAGTCAGGTGCTCAGGTCCTGCTCCTGATTCCATTGGTTCAGCCCAGGGCTCTGGAGATTTCTGGAAGGTCCCGTTCACTATAAAAAGTGCGCATGGCTGTTCCGCCATGCGCTAGTATTTTCATACTTGCTGCTGTGTGTATGGTGATGGATTCTTGGACTGGTGACTGACTTATTAAGAAACCCCTTCCCTCTGTGTGAGTGTTTGGGTATCGGCCAGTAGCAGCGCTAGCGCCAGCGCGCTTATGCTCCATCTACTTCAGCAGCTAGCGTCCTGCATCGCGCTTGTGACATAGCGGTGCCTTTCTCTGTGGCTCAGTTCTCGCCGCACTGCGGTTGCAGTTCTGCCGGGCGTTCGCAGTTGCGACGCCACGAGCCTTACTTTACGGTAGGTCTAGAAGGAGTAGTCCTGTTGTTTAAGGCTACTTCTGTGACCTTTAATACCGTGTCTGTATCGCTGAGAGTCTGTGACCCTGAACAGACTCCGCGTTTAGTTTATGCTGTATGCCTGCAGCTCTGTGAGTATAACAGAGTTTGCGTTGGTGCACTTTGGGTGCAGTCAAACCCTGTGCACATTACCGCCATAGTGTTCTGCCTCTTCTAGCTGCGGTTTTTCCATCCACTGCACGGTGGACCCCGAGTGGTGAAGGCACTTTATTTATTTTTATTTAGTGTCTTCCGCCACTCCTAACACCTATAGCCAGTATGATGCATCCATAGATCTTTTCCCTACAGTATTCACCGCATGCACATTATGATGCCCCTAATGGTTCATTCCCTCATACAATGTGATGCTCCCACGGTGGATGCTAGTAATGAAAATAATTATTATTTAAATTGTCAATATTGCTTATGTTAATCAATTAGTATGTTCTTTTTAGTGTATATATATATGTGTGTGTGTGTAATCTACATTATACTTTTCTCTGTTGAACTGTGAAAATGTTTTGATAAGAATGACTTGAGATGCAGACTTCTCCTATGTAAGTGAGGAACAATGTTGACTGTTGATTGATGAGAAGAGTGGGTTTTTATACACCGATTAATTGTTGCTAATGTACAAAATATTAGTGCGCAGAGACCTCACAGCTGTGAGAATTTTGATTTAAAGGGAACCTGTTAACTGACTCCAAACCTGACTGTCTGTCCAAACCGTTGGCAGGATGAATCAGGGCCTGACTCTCTACAATTTCAGCCAGGTATATTGTTTTCTCTGAAATTCTCTGCCATTTCAGAGTAAGCAAATTTAAAGATCTTTGCCACCTCAGCTGCAGGTGATTGGTTTCTCCAAAAGTCTCCCTCTGCTAGATTTTCCCAAAGCTGTTAGAGGTGATTGACAGGTCTCTCACTATGGAAGAGACCTGTCAATCACCTGGCACAGCATTGGGAAAAGTTGGACAGGGGGAGAGCCTGACTAATCTCATCTCTAGCTACGGTCCACATTTGGATTTTTAAAGTATATATTTTCTGAAACTGAAGAGCATATCAGAGAAAAATATACCGGGCTGCAATGCAGCCTGTCTCTGATTCATGCTGACTGCAGTTTGGGCAGCATGAATCAGGTGACAGGTTCCCTTTTAAATACTGTAGGCTTTAGGTAACAAACTAGTATAGTCTTCATAGACAGTTATTTATTTTTATCTCATCCTTTATCCTATCCCTTTATAATTGTAACGCTTATTCTAAATAAATTTTTTATACAAATCACTTGTGAAAATCAGGTCTTTGCTAGTAGAGAAAATTTCCATATCAATGCCCACCCTCAGTTCCATCACACACACTATGATGCCCTACACAGTACCTTCACTCACATTATATAGCCCCCTGTTAGTAGCGCTCCCCGGCTGTACTCACCGCCCCCCGCTCCTGGTCCGGCTTCCTCCTCAGTCTCTGCCTTGACGTGCGCCCCCGCTCTGCGCGCTTTCCGGCAGCTGGCCTCCCGACGCCCTCCTCCACTTCCCTCGGCCGCGCGCATGGTACCTCTGCGCACGCGCCGGAGGGTTAGATCGTGCGCCTATAGCCGCCTGTCGGCGTGACCTGCTCGGACCTCCTCGCGACCTATCAGAGCCCTCCACCAGGTATTTCAGGCCGCCCTCCCCTAGTGGAGGCGCCTGACTATTGAGTTATTGTCTCTTGTGTCTAGGCCGTGCTTGCTGCTGTTGCAGTTGCTATCCTGTTAACCCTCTGTGCTGCCTGCCTTTGTGCTCTCTGTCTCTGTGCTCCCTGTCCCTGTGCTCCCAGTCTCTGTGCTTCCTGCTGTGCCATAGTGTTATCTCTTTGTCTCCTGCTCCTGCCATCTGTTTAACCCTCGGTTTCCTCTCTCCTTTTTAGTTTTGCTCCCACTCCTGCCTCCTGCTGGTTCCGCCGTCCCACCGTCTCCTCCTCGGATCTCCCACCACTCCTCTTCATCGCTTACCCTCTTGAGCCGACCCCTGGTCCTGGCTGCCGTGGCGCTTGAACTCCTCGAGTCTGTTCCCTAACGGTCCCTGTATAGGGGTCGGTCCACTTGGTGCGCTCGCTCGGGGAGAGTTCGGCGTCACGGTCCAGTGGGTCCACTCTCGCTTCCGGCATCCGAAGTGTAACAGAATAGTCAGGCCATGGACCCCGCCGGGCCGCCGCCCAAAAGGAGTTGGTATTCCTGAGGGAGAACCAGACCCGAATTATGTCTTTTATGAAGACCATGGATTCCCGCTTGTCGGCCTTACAGGCCGCTGACCCTGGCAACGCCTCCCAACTGGTCAGCCTCCAGCAGGAGCTGGTTCAGCAACGGGACACCCAAGCCCATATCCTCTCTTACATGGCCTCGGTCGACGATCGGTTGCTGTCCCTGCAGTCGGCTGCCGCGCGCGATCCGTCCCGCGGTTCCGATTCCGTACCTGCCCCGTCACCCAGGCTGGGTAAACCGCCTCGGTATGGCGGCAACCCAAAGTTGTGCAGGGGCTTCCTAAATCAGTGCAGGTTGCATTTCGAACTATTGCCCCAACAGTATCCCACTGATCAGGCCAAGGTGGCCTTTATTGTGTCCCATCTGGAGGGAGAGGCTCTCTCCTGGGTGAATCCCCTGTGGGAGCGGGACGATCCCGTAGTCTCTAGTGTCCAGAACTTCACGGACACTTTCCGTAGTCTTTGACGAGCCCGGTCGGGTAGCTTCCGCCACGGAGTCCCTTTTCTGCCTCACTCAGGGTACCCTTACGGTCGGACAATATGCCATCCAGTTCCGTACCTTGGCCTCTGAGTTGGGGTGGAATAACGAGGCTTTGGTCGGGGCCTTCTGGCGTGGTCTCTCTGGCAAAATCAAGGACGAACTGGCAGGGCGTGATACCCCGACCACCTTGGAGGATCTTATTTCTCTGTCCACACAAATTGACTTCCGGTTTCAGGAACGCGCTCGGGAGGCTGCGAGAGAGAGGCGACCGCTCAGACCGTCTGCTTCTTTTCACAGGCCGTCCAGTCCTCATCCTCCTGGTCCGTCCTCCAGTCTGGCACCGGAGCCGATGCAGGTGGATCGAGTCAAGTTGGCAGAACAGCGCCATAAGGAGAGACTGATGGAGGGTTTGTGCCTGTATTGTGGCAGCGCGTCCCACTTCCTGCGTTCTTGTCCTGAGAGGCCGGGAAACTCCTCCACCTAGGGCAGGTAAGAGAGGCCGACCTAGGTGTATCTCACTCCTCTCATCCCCTTACCCTTTCGGTTCAGCTGGTTTTTGGTCAGAGACGTGGCTCGGAGGTGGCCTATGTGGACTCGGGCGCGGCGGGGAACTTCATAAGATTGAAGGAGGTGAGGAAGTACCGGATTCCCATGATTACCCTGAAAACTCCACGTGTTATCGCCTCTGTAGATGGAAGACCCCTACAGGAATCCGTGTCCCTGGTTACGGAGGAGGTGTGTCTGCAAATCGGGGCCTTGCACCGGGAGCGGATCGCATTCTACGTTCTTCCTGACCTAGCCCATGCCTTGCTACTTGGCCTACCCTGGCTTAGAACACATGAACCCATCCTGAATTGGCGTTCCGGGGAGGTCCTCCGCTGGGGACATCCCTGCCAGGAGAGGTGCCTGGGGTCTGTGCGTCCAGTCAGTCCTCCTCCAGTCTCCTCGGGCCCAGGAGGCTTACCACCCGCATACTGGTCGTTCTCAGACGTGTTTGATAAGAAGGAGGCGGAGATCCTTCCTCCGCATCGCCCGTATGACTGCCCTATCGATCTCCGACCCGGGACCACTCCGCCCCGTGGGCGAATTTATCCCTTGTCCCCAGCTGAGACTGCGGCCATGTCTGAGTACATTCGTGAGAATTTAGCCAGAGGTTTCATACGGAAGTCTTCTTCGCCTGCCGGAGCCGGGTTTTTCTTTGTGAAAAAGAAGGACGGTTCTCTCCGTCCTTGCATTGATTTCCGGGGATTGAACGACATTACTGTAAAAAAACAAGTACCCCTTGCCTCTCATCCCTGAACTCTTTGATCGGCTGCGTGGAGCCCGCATCTTCTCGAAGTTGGATTTACGCGGAGCCTACAATCTCGTCCGCATCCGTCCGGGTGACGAATGGAAGACCGCCTTCAACACCCGGGACGGGCATTACGAATATCTTGTTATGCTCTTCGGTCTCTGCAACGCTCCCGCGGTGTTCCAGGAATTCGTCAACGATATCTTCCGAGACCTATTGTACTCCTGCGTGGTGGTGTATCTGGACGACATCCTTATTTTCTCCCCGGATCTGGCATCTCACAGGAGGAGCATTCGTCTGGTTCTACAACGCCTACGGGAGAATCACCTCTACGCGAAGCTGGAGAAGTGTCTCTTTGAGCCGTCTTCCTTACCCTTTTTGGGCTACATTGTTTATGATTCTGGTCTGGAGATTGATCCTGGAAAGTTGTCGGCAATTCTTCAATGGCCCCGGCCGGTGGGAGTCAAGGCGATTCAAAGGTTCCTCGGCTTCGCCAATTATTATCACCAATTTGTGCCACATTTTTCATCCGTCATCAAACCCATCTCCAGTCTCACTCGCAAGGACGTCAACTCCTCGTCCTGGTCTCCGGAGGCTGAAGAGGCCTTCTCCTGTCTGAAACAAGCCTTTGCAATGGCACCTGTTTTACACCGACCCGAGGCTACCAAGCCATTCATTCTGGAGGTGGATGCCTCTTCCATCGGAGCAGGTGCAGTGCTTTCTCAGAGATCCCCGTCCGGCCGACTGGTTACCTGCGGGTTCTTTTCGAAAGCCTTCTCTCCAGCAGAGTGTAACTACTCCATCGGGGATCGCGAACTGCTGGCCATAAAATTGGCATTGGAGGAATGGCGCTACCTTCTTGAGGGGTCGGTCCACCCGTTTACCATCTTTACCGATCACAAGAACCTGGCGTATCTCCAGTCGGCCCAGAGACTTAATCCTCGACAAGCCAGATGGTCTCTCTTCTTCGCTCAGTTCGATTTCGAGCTGCATTTCCGCCCCGGGCCAAAGAACTTCAAGGCGGATACATTGTCCCGGTCTCTGCAGTCTCCTGGTTTGGTGGAGGATCCTACTCATATCATCGATCCAGCCAAGATCATCACGGTGGCCCCGGTGAGACTGATTACTCCTCCCCCAGGCAAGACCTACGTGCCCGAGGCAGACAGAAAAAAGGTACTGCAGTGGGGACATTCCTCTAAAGTTTCTGGACATGTCGGAGTCAAAAAGACGATGGAGCTCATCGCTCGTTTTTATTGGTGGCCCTCTCTCCACAAAGATGTGTCTGACTTCACGGCGTCCTGTTCCTCTTGTGCCAAAGTCAAGGTTCCCAGGCGACCACCCTCCGGTCTTCTGCTTCCCCTGCTGATTCCCTCGGTCCCTTGGCAACATATCGCTTTGGATTTCATTATGGACCTGCCTGACGCTGCCGGATATACAACTATCCTGGTAACTGTCGACCGCTTCTCCAAGATGGCCCATTTCACTCCTCTTCCAGCCTTGCCCTCCACCCCAGAGTTGGCGAAGATTTTTATCCAGCACATCTTTCGCCTCCATGGCTTTCCGAAGCATATTGTGTCTGATCGAGGCGTACAATTCACCTCGCGATTCTGGAGAGCCTTATGTGAGCTACTGGAGGTAAGGTTGGACTTTTCCTCCGCGTACCATCCCCAGTCCAATGGCCAAGTGGAACGCATTAATCAGGTACTAGCGACATATTTACGGCAGTTCACCAACGCTCATCAGGATAACTGGGTCCATCTCCTTCCCTGGGCAGAGTTCTCCTACAATAATCACCCCAGCGAGTCTTCGGCCAAGTCTCCATTCTTCGTGGTGTTTGGGATACATCCTGGTATCCCTCTACCTATTTCCACCACCTCTGGTGTGCCTGCAGCAGATTCTCTGACCCTGGAGTTCTCTAAGATCTGGTCCGAGACTAAGGAGGCTCTCAGGAAGTCTGGGGAGCGCATGAAGAGACACGCTGACAAGAGACGCTTGGACTCTCCGATCTACCTCCCGGGTCAACAAGTTTGGCTTTCGGCCAAGTACATTAGGCTAAAGCTCCCTTCTTACAAACTGGGACCTCGCTACATTGGACCTTTCAAGATTCTCAAACGCATTAACAACGTATCTTACAAACTGGAGTTACCCGTCTCGCTTCGGATCCCCAACTCCTTCCACGTCTCTCTCCTTAAGCCGGTTGTCTTGAATCGGTTCCACCCAGCTCCTAACCATTCTCCTCTACCTGTCTCTTCTGATGATATCTTTGAGGTAAGAGACATTTTGGCCTCGAAAAAAGTTAGGGGTAAAACTTTTTTCCTAATCGATTGGAAGGGTTTCGGTCCCGAGGAGAGATCTTGGGAGCCGCAAGAGAATATCAATGCTCCGCGCATTCTTAAGAAGTTTTTAGCCAGACGCAGTGGAGGGGAGGGTAAGAGAGGGGGTACTGTTAGCACCGCTCCCCGCTCCCCGGCTGTACTCACCGCCCCCGCTCCTGGTCCGGCTTCCTCCTCAGTCTCTGCCTTGACGCGCGCCCCCGCTCTGCGCGCTTTCCGGCAGCTGGCCTCCCGACGCCCTCCTCCACTTCCCTCGGCCGCGCGCATGGTACCTCTGCGCACGCGCCGGAGGGTTAGATCGTGCGCCTATAGCCGCCTGTCGGCGTGACCTGCTCGGACCTCCTCCCGACCTATCAGAGCCCTCCACCAGGTATTTCAGGCCGCCGTCCCCTAGTGGAGGCGCCTGACTATTGAGTTATTGTCTCTTGTGTCTAGGCCGTGCTCACTGCTGTTGCAGTTGCTGTCCTTTTAACCCTCTGTGCTGCCTGCCTTTGTGCTCTCTGTCTCTGTGCTCCCTGTCCCTGTGCTCCCAGTCTCTGTGCTTCCTGCTGTGCCATAGTGTTATCGCTTTGTCTCCTGCTCCTGCCATCTGTTTAACCCTCGGTTTCCTCTCTCCTTTTTAGTTTTGCTCCCACTCCTGCCTCCTGCTGGTTCCGCCGTCCCACCGTCTCCTCCTCGGATCTCCCACCACTCCTCTTCATCGCTCACCCTCTTGAGCCGACCCCTGGTCCTGGCTGCCGTGGCGCTTGAACTCCTCGAGTCTGTTCCCTAACGGTCCCTGAGAAAACAGAAAGCAAAAAACACAAATATCCTGAACTAAAAGTAAAAAATATACTGCAAATAATGCATAAAGGTAATAATAATAATAATAAGGGTATTTAGTAAACATAATTTTGATCAAAATAATGTACAAGCCATCCCGCCACGTCACGGCAACCCTTGTGGGACAGTCCCTACTCTAGTATTTAAAACCTTTTCACTTGCCAAGTGGCGTAAATGTGAACAAGGGTCGAGCGGCTGAACCACTAGTAACAGCTTGGGCCAGACTGGATGGCTTTCCCAGCTCAGAAAGAGGGCGGTCACACCCATATATGCACTGAATGCACAATGAAATGAATAAAAAACAAATCTGAACTGAGAAAAGTAAGTTAATGTGTATGCACAATGTAAGTGCATATTAACACATGACCATTAACCAGAGAAAACAGAAAGCAAAAAACACAAATATCCTGAACTAAAAGTAAAAAATATACTGCAAATAATGCATAAAGGTAATAATAATAATAATAATAATAAGGGTATTTAGTAAACATAATTTTGATCAAAATAATGTACAAGCCATCCCGCCACGTCACGGCAACCCTTGTGGGACAGTCCCTACTCTAGTATTTAAAACCTTTTCACTTGCCAAGTGGCGTAAATGTGAACAAGGGTCGAGCGGCTGAACCACTAGTAACAGCTTGGGCCAGACTGGATGGCTTTCCCAGCTCAGAAAGAGGGCGGTCACACCCATATATGCACTGAATGCACAATGAAATGAATAAAAAACAAATCTGAACTGAGAAAAGTAAGTTAATGTGTATGCACAATGTAAGTGCATATTAACACATGACCATTAACCAGAGAAAACAGAAAGCAAAAAACACAAATATCCTGAACTAAAAGTAAAAAATATACTGCAAATAATGCATAAAGGTAATAATAATAATAATAATAAGGGTATTTAGTAAACATAATTTTGATCAAAATAATGTACAAGCCATCCCGCCACGTCACGGCAACCCTTGTGGGACAGTCCCTACTCTAGTATTTAAAACCTTTTCACTTGCCAAGTGGCGTAAATGTGAACAAGGGTCGAGCGGCTGAACCACTAGTAACAGCTTGGGCCAGACTGGATGGCTTTCCCAGCTCAGAAAGAGGGCGGTCACACCCATATATGCACTGAATGCACAATGAAATGAATAAAAAACAAATCTGAACTGAGAAAAGTAAGTTAATGTGTATGCACAATGTAAGTGCATATTAACACATGACCATTAACCAGAGAAAACAGAAAGCAAAAAACACAAATATCCTGAACTAAAAGTAAAAAATATACTGCAAATAATGCATAAAGGTAATAATAATAATAATAATAATAAGGGTATTTAGTAAACATAATTTTGATCAAAATAATGTACAAGCCATCCCGCCACGTCACGGCAACCCTTGTGGGACAGTCCCTACTCTAGTATTTAAAACCTTTTCACTTGCCAAGTGGCGTAAATGTGAACAAGGGTCGAGCGGCTGAACCACTAGTAACAGCTTGGGCCAGACTGGATGGCTTTCCCAGCTCAGAAAGAGGGCGGTCACACCCATATATGCACTGAATGCACAATGAAATGAATAAAAAACAAATCTGAACTGAGAAAAGTAAGTTAATGTGTATGCACAATGTAAGTGCATATTAACACATGACCATTAACCAGAGAAAACAGAAAGCAAAAAACACAAATATCCTGAACTAAAAGTAAAAAATATACTGCAAATAATGCATAAAGGTAATAATAATAATAATAATAATAATAAGGGTATTTAGTAAACATAATTTTGATCAAAATAATGTACAAGCCATCCCGCCACGTCACGGCAACCCTTGTGGGACAGTCCCTACTCTAGTATTTAAAACCTTTTCACTTGCCAAGTGGCGTAAATGTGAACAAGGGTCAAGCGGCTGAACCACTAGTAACAGCTTGGGCCAGACTGGATGGCTTTCCCAGCTCAGAAAGAGGGCGGTCACACCCATATATGCACTGAATGCACAATGAAATGAATAAAAAACAAATCTGAACTGAGAAAAGTAAGTTAATGTGTATGCACAATGTAAGTGCATATTAACACATGACCATTAACCAGAGAAAACAGAAAGCAAAAAACACAAATATCCTGAACTAAAAGTAAAAAATATACTGCAAATAATGCATAAAGGTAATAATAATAATAATAATAATAAGGGTATTTAGTAAACATAATTTTGATCAAAATAATGTACAAGCCATCCCGCCACGTCACGGCAACCCTTGTGGGACAGTCCCTACTCTAGTATTTAAAACCTTTTCACTTGCCAAGTGGCGTAAATGTGAACAAGGGTCGAGCGGCTGAACCACTAGTAACAGCTTGGGCCAGACTGGATGGCTTTCCCAGCTCAGAAAGAGGGCGGTCACACCCATATATGCACTGAATGCACAATGAAATGAATAAAAAACAAATCTGAACTGAGAAAAGTAAGTTAATGTGTATGCACAATGTAAGTGCATATTAACACATGACCATTAACCAGAGAAAACAGAAAGCAAAAAACACAAATATCCTGAACTAAAAGTAAAAAATATACTGCAAATAATGCATAAAGGTAATAATAATAATAATAATAATAATAATAAGGGTATTTAGTAAACATAATTTTGATCAAAATAATGTACAAGCCATCCCGCCACGTCACGGCAACCCTTGTGGGACAGTCCCTACTCTAGTATTTAAAACCTTTTCACTTGCCAAGTGGCGTAAATGTGAACAAGGGTCGAGCGGCTGAACCACTAGTAACAGCTTGGGCCAGACTGGATGGCTTTCCCAGCTCAGAAAGAGGGCGGTCACACCCATATATGCACTGAATGCACAATGAAATGAATAAAAAACAAATCTGAACTGAGAAAAGTAAGTTAATGTGTATGCACAATGTAAGTGCATATTAACACATGACCATTAACCAGAGAAAACAGAAAGCAAAAAACACAAATATCCTGAACTAAAAGTAAAAAATATACTGCAAATAATGCATAAAGGTAATAATAATAATAATAATAATAAGGGTATTTAGTAAACATAATTTTGATCAAAATAATGTACAAGCCATCCCGCCACGTCACGGCAACCCTTGTGGGACAGTCCCTACTCTAGTATTTAAAACCTTTTCACTTGCCAAGTGGCGTAAATGTGAACAAGGGTCGAGCGGCTGAACCACTAGTAACAGCTTGGGCCAGACTGGATGGCTTTCCCAGCTCAGAAAGAGGGCGGTCACACCCATATATGCACTGAATGCACAATGAAATGAATAAAAAACAAATCTGAACTGAGAAAAGTAAGTTAATGTGTATGCACAATGTAAGTGCATATTAACACATGACCATTAACCAGAGAAAACAGAAAGCAAAAAACACAAATATCCTGAACTAAAAGTAAAAAATATACTGCAAATAATGCATAAAGGTAATAATAATAATAATAATAAGGGTATTTAGTAAACATAATTTTGATCAAAATAATGTACAAGCCATCCCGCCACGTCACGGCAACCCTTGTGGGACAGTCCCTACTCTAGTATTTAAAACCTTTTCACTTGCCAAGTGGCGTAAATGTGAACAAGGGTCGAGCGGCTGAACCACTAGTAACAGCTTGGGCCAGACTGGATGGCTTTCCCAGCTCAGAAAGAGGGCGGTCACACCCATATATGCACTGAATGCACAATGAAATGAATAAAAAACAAATCTGAACTGAGAAAAGTAAGTTAATGTGTATGCACAATGTAAGTGCATATTAACACATGACCATTAACCAGAGAAAACAGAAAGCAAAAAACACAAATATCCTGAACTAAAAGTAAAAAATATACTGCAAATAATGCATAAAGGTAATAATAATAATAATAATAATAATAAGGGTATTTAGTAAACATAATTTTGATCAAAATAATGTACAAGCCATCCCGCCACGTCACGGCAACCCTTGTGGGACAGTCCCTACTCTAGTATTTAAAACCTTTTCACTTGCCAAGTGGCGTAAATGTGAACAAGGGTCGAGCGGCTGAACCACTAGTAACAGCTTGGGCCAGACTGGATGGCTTTCCCAGCTCAGAAAGAGGGCGGTCACACCCATATATGCACTGAATGCACAATGAAATGAATAAAAAACAAATCTGAACTGAGAAAAGTAAGTTAATGTGTATGCACAATGTAAGTGCATATTAACACATGACCATTAACCAGAGAAAACAGAAAGCAAAAAACACAAATATCCTGAACTAAAAGTAAAAAATATACTGCAAATAATGCATAAAGGTAATAATAATAATAATAAGGGTATTTAGTAAACATAATTTTGATCAAAATAATGTACAAGCCATCCCGCCACGTCACGGCAACCCTTGTGGGACAGTCCCTACTCTAGTATTTAAAACCTTTTCACTTGCCAAGTGGCGTAAATGTGAACAAGGGTCGAGCGGCTGAACCACTAGTAACAGCTTGGGCCAGACTGGATGGCTTTCCCAGCTCAGAAAGAGGGCGGTCACACCCATATATGCACTGAATGCACAATGAAATGAATAAAAAACAAATCTGAACTGAGAAAAGTAAGTTAATGTGTATGCACAATGTAAGTGCATATTAACACATGACCATTAACCAGAGAAAACAGAAAGCAAAAAACACAAATATCCTGAACTAAAAGTAAAAAATATACTGCAAATAATGCATAAAGGTAATAATAATAATAATAATAATAATAAGGGTATTTAGTAAACATAATTTTGATCAAAATAATGTACAAGCCATCCCGCCACGTCACGGCAACCCTTGTGGGACAGTCCCTACTCTAGTATTTAAAACCTTTTCACTTGCCAAGTGGCGTAAATGTGAACAAGGGTCGAGCGGCTGAACCACTAGTAACAGCTTGGGCCAGACTGGATGGCTTTCCCAGCTCAGAAAGAGGGCGGTCACACCCATATATGCACTGAATGCACAATGAAATGAATAAAAAACAAATCTGAACTGAGAAAAGTAAGTTAATGTGTATGCACAATGTAAGTGCATATTAACACATGACCATTAACCAGAGAAAACAGAAAGCAAAAAACACAAATATCCTGAACTAAAAGTAAAAAATATACTGCAAATAATGCATAAAGGTAATAATAATAATAATAATAATAATAATAAGGGTATTTAGTAAACATAATTTTGATCAAAATAATGTACAAGCCATCCCGCCACGTCACGGCAACCCTTGTGGGACAGTCCCTACTCTAGTATTTAAAACCTTTTCACTTGCCAAGTGGCGTAAATGTGAACAAGGGTCGAGCGGCTGAACCACTAGTAACAGCTTGGGCCAGACTGGATGGCTTTCCCAGCTCAGAAAGAGGGCGGTCACACCCATATATGCACTGAATGCACAATGAAATGAATAAAAAACAAATCTGAACTGAGAAAAGTAAGTTAATGTGTATGCACAATGTAAGTGCATATTAACACATGACCATTAACCAGAGAAAACAGAAAGCAAAAAACACAAATATCCTGAACTAAAAGTAAAAAATATACTGCAAATAATGCATAAAGGTAATAATAATAATAATAATAATAAGGGTATTTAGTAAACATAATTTTGATCAAAATAATGTACAAGCCATCCCGCCACGTCACGGCAACCCTTGTGGGACAGTCCCTACTCTAGTATTTAAAACCTTTTCACTTGCCAAGTGGCGTAAATGTGAACAAGGGTCGAGCGGCTGAACCACTAGTAACAGCTTGGGCCAGACTGGATGGCTTTCCCAGCTCAGAAAGAGGGCGGTCACACCCATATATGCACTGAATGCACAATGAAATGAATAAAAAACAAATCTGAACTGAGAAAAGTAAGTTAATGTGTATGCACAATGTAAGTGCATATTAACACATGACCATTAACCAGAGAAAACAGAAAGCAAAAAACACAAATATCCTGAACTAAAAGTAAAAAATATACTGCAAATAATGCATAAAGGTAATAATAATAATAATAATAATAATAATAATAAGGGTATTTAGTAAACATAATTTTGATCAAAATAATGTACAAGCCATCCCGCCACGTCACGGCAACCCTTGTGGGACAGTCCCTACTCTAGTATTTAAAACCTTTTCACTTGCCAAGTGGCGTAAATGTGAACAAGGGTCGAGCGGCTGAACCACTAGTAACAGCTTGGGCCAGACTGGATGGCTTTCCCAGCTCAGAAAGAGGGCGGTCACACCCATATATGCACTGAATGCACAATGAAATGAATAAAAAACAAAGTTAACTTACTTTTCTCAGTTCAGATTTGTTTTTTATTCATTTCATTGTGCATTCAGTGCATATATGGGTGTGACCGCCCTCTTTCTGAGCTGGGAAAGCCATCCAGTCTGGCCCAAGCTGTTACTAGTGGTTCAGCCGCTCGACCCTTGTTCACATTTACGCCACTTGGCAAGTGAAAAGGTTTTAAATACTAGAGTAGGGACTGTCCCACAAGGGTTGCCGTGACGTGGCGGGATGGCTTGTACATTATTTTGATCAAAATTATGTTTACTAAATACCCTTATTATTATTATTATTATTATTATTATTACTACCTTTATGCATTATTTGCAGTATATTTTTTACTTTTAGTTCAGGATATTTGTGTTTTTTGCTTTCTGTTTTCTCTGGTTAATGGTCATGTGTTAATATGCACTTACATTGTGCATACACATTAACTTACTTTTCTCAGTTCAGATTTGTTTTTTATTCATTTCATTGTGCATTCAGTGCATATATGGGTGTGACCGCCCTCTTTCTGAGCTGGGAAAGCCATCCAGTCTGGCCCAAGCTGTTACTAGTGGTTCAGCCGCTCGACCCTTGTTCACATTTACGCCACTTGGCAAGTGAAAAGGTTTTAAATACTAGAGTAGGGACTGTCCCACAAGGGTTGCCGTGACGTGGCGGGATGGCTTGTACATTATTTTGATCAAAATTATGTTTACTAAATACCCTTATTATTATTATTATTACCTTTATGCATTATTTGCAGTATATTTTTTACTTTTAGTTCAGGATATTTGTGTTTTTTGCTTTCTGTTTTCTCTGGTTAATGGTCATGTGTTAATATGCACTTACATTGTGCATACACATTAACTTACTTTTCTCAGTTCAGATTTGTTTTTTATTCATTTCATTGTGCATTCAGTGCATATATGGGTGTGACCGCCCTCTTTCTGAGCTGGGAAAGCCATCCAGTCTGGCCCAAGCTGTTACTAGTGGTTCAGCCGCTCGACCCTTGTTCACATTTACGCCACTTGGCAAGTGAAAAGGTTTTAAATACTAGAGTAGGGACTGTCCCACAAGGGTTGCCGTGACGTGGCGGGATGGCTTGTACATTATTTTGATCAAAATTATGTTTACTAAATACCCTTATTATTATTATTATTACCTTTATGCATTATTTGCAGTATATTTTTTACTTTTAGTTCAGGATATTTGTGTTTTTTGCTTTCTGTTTTCTCTGGTTAATGGTCATGTGTTAATATGCACTTACATTGTGCATACACATTAACTTACTTTTCTCAGTTCAGATTTGTTTTTTATTCATTTCATTGTGCATTCAGTGCATATATGGGTGTGACCGCCCTCTTTCTGAGCTGGGAAAGCCATCCAGTCTGGCCCAAGCTGTTACTAGTGGTTCAGCCGCTCGACCCTTGTTCACATTTACGCCACTTGGCAAGTGAAAAGGTTTTAAATACTAGAGTAGGGACTGTCCCACAAGGGTTGCCGTGACGTGGCGGGATGGCTTGTACATTATTTTGATCAAAATTATGTTTACTAAATACCCTTATTATTATTATTATTATTATTATTATTACCTTTATGCATTATTTGCAGTATATTTTTTACTTTTAGTTCAGGATATTTGTGTTTTTTGCTTTCTGTTTTCTCTGGTTAATGGTCATGTGTTAATATGCACTTACATTGTGCATACACATTAACTTACTTTTCTCAGTTCAGATTTGTTTTTTATTCATTTCATTGTGCATTCAGTGCATATATGGGTGTGACCGCCCTCTTTCTGAGCTGGGAAAGCCATCCAGTCTGGCCCAAGCTGTTACTAGTGGTTCAGCCGCTCGACCCTTGTTCACATTTACGCCACTTGGCAAGTGAAAAGGTTTTAAATACTAGAGTAGGGACTGTCCCACAAGGGTTGCCGTGACGTGGCGGGATGGCTTGTACATTATTTTGATCAAAATTATGTTTACTAAATACCCTTATTATTATTATTATTATTATTACCTTTATGCATTATTTGCAGTATATTTTTTACTTTTAGTTCAGGATATTTGTGTTTTTTGCTTTCTGTTTTCTCTGGTTAATGGTCATGTGTTAATATGCACTTACATTGTGCATACACATTAACTTACTTTTCTCAGTTCAGATTTGTTTTTTATTCATTTCATTGTGCATTCAGTGCATATATGGGTGTGACCGCCCTCTTTCTGAGCTGGGAAAGCCATCCAGTCTGGCCCAAGCTGTTACTAGTGGTTCAGCCGCTCGACCCTTGTTCACATTTACGCCACTTGGCAAGTGAAAAGGTTTTAAATACTAGAGTAGGGACTGTCCCACAAGGGTTGCCGTGACGTGGCGGGATGGCTTGTACATTATTTTGATCAAAATTATGTTTACTAAATACCCTTATTATTATTATTATTATTATTATTATTATTATTACCTTTATGCATTATTTGCAGTATATTTTTTACTTTTAGTTCAGGATATTTGTGTTTTTTGCTTTCTGTTTTCTCTGGTTAATGGTCATGTGTTAATATGCACTTACATTGTGCATACACATTAACTTACTTTTCTCAGTTCAGATTTGTTTTTTATTCATTTCATTGTGCATTCAGTGCATATATGGGTGTGACCGCCCTCTTTCTGAGCTGGGAAAGCCATCCAGTCTGGCCCAAGCTGTTACTAGTGGTTCAGCCGCTCGACCCTTGTTCACATTTACGCCACTTGGCAAGTGAAAAGGTTTTAAATACTAGAGTAGGGACTGTCCCACAAGGGTTGCCGTGACGTGGCGGGATGGCTTGTACATTATTTTGATCAAAATTATGTTTACTAAATACCCTTATTATTATTATTATTACCTTTATGCATTATTTGCAGTATATTTTTTACTTTTAGTTCAGGATATTTGTGTTTTTTGCTTTCTGTTTTCTCTGGTTAATGGTCATGTGTTAATATGCACTTACATTGTGCATACACATTAACTTACTTTTCTCAGTTCAGATTTGTTTTTTATTCATTTCATTGTGCATTCAGTGCATATATGGGTGTGACCGCCCTCTTTCTGAGCTGGGAAAGCCATCCAGTCTGGCCCAAGCTGTTACTAGTGGTTCAGCCGCTCGACCCTTGTTCACATTTACGCCACTTGGCAAGTGAAAAGGTTTTAAATACTAGAGTAGGGACTGTCCCACAAGGGTTGCCGTGACGTGGCGGGATGGCTTGTACATTATTTTGATCAAAATTATGTTTACTAAATACCCTTATTATTATTATTATTATTATTACCTTTATGCATTATTTGCAGTATATTTTTTACTTTTAGTTCAGGATATTTGTGTTTTTTGCTTTCTGTTTTCTCTGGTTAATGGTCATGTGTTAATATGCACTTACATTGTGCATACACATTAACTTACTTTTCTCAGTTCAGATTTGTTTTTTATCCCTAACGGTCCCTGTATAGGGGTCGGTCCACTTGGTGCGCTCGCTCGGGGAGGGTTCGGCGTCACGGTCCAGTGGGTCCACTCTCGCTTCCGGCATCCGAAGTGTAACACCCCCACAGTGCTACTCAAAAAAGTATGATGTCCACACAGTGCCACACGATACAGTATAAGACCACCTCTGTGCCTCTAATACAGTATGAGGCCACCACAGTGCACCAACTACAGTATGAGGCCATTTCCATTCTCCTTAGTACAGTATGTCACCCATAAGGCTAAGTTCACATTAGCGTTCGAGGGGCTCTGCGGAGGGCTGCGTACTTCCTCTGTTAAGCCCCGCCTACTTCCGCATACGTCTGCATGCGATCTCGTACCTATCTTTAACATTGGGTATGCAGGACATGCGGATATGTCGTTTTGACGCGCCCGCCGACCGCAAGGGAACGCAACAGGTAAAAGGTCGTCAAGGCCGGGCACACCCACCATATATGCAACATCGATCCCACATGGGCCCCACATCATCAGCACAAGTTGGATACTCCCGGGAACCATTTATGTAAGACCGAAGAAACACGATGCCATCTAGATACTACCGTATTTTCTGGCGTATAAGACCTACTTTTAACCCCTGAAAATCTTAAGTCGGGGGTCGTCTTATACGCCGGGTGTCGTCTTATAGGGGGTTGCCAACCAATCATCATATAGTGGGAGGGAGTGGTCCCGATGACGAAGAGAGGGGGTGTCTCACAGGGAAGGTGTAAGTGGAGTATCTCCTTATTACCTCACTGTGGCAGTGATGTCTCTGCGAATTAAGATCCCCTTCCAATCTGGACAAAAATCGAAAATTGACCAAAGTTCAAGTCAAACAATTCTGATAAATCCGCTGAAATAATGGTGCCCAAGTAGTTAATATGATTATTTGAGGGCTATTTAAATGGAAAATGAGATTTCAGAACATTCACCATTTGCAAGGGTAGGTAAATATTTATGGCTTCAGATTTTTCGAGATTGATCTTAAAGTTGGACCAACTACTAAAATGTGCCAACTCAGACATCAGGAAAGGAAGCGAGGTATGTGGGTTAGTTAAATAAACTAGCTGGTCTGAGCCCGCTATTTTGATAGCACGCTATTTTGATTCCCCGTATTTCAGGATTAGCACGTATGGCCTCGATAAGATGCTCCATTATCAGGATATTCAACATTGGGGAGAGGGGGCAACATTGTCAGGTACCATTCCTTATAATAAAGGGGGCCAAAAGTTAATTTTTAGCTGATGAAGACTGGGTCACCGTCAAAACGCGTTGTGGGCTAAAAGAAAAAAAAAATTCTGCCTTTGTGTTCCTAGCGCTCCGTGACCGTCCATCTTTATTGCCGTTAATTTTTAGCTGGGTTGAGGGGGAGTGGTAGAGGGCTAATATTTTTGAAGTAAATACAGGACCCAAACCGATGTGGCTCAGGGTTTTAAAGAGAGAAGACCATGAGATCCTAACAAAAGCCTTTATGGCATCAAGCGATAGGATCATTAAAGGGGTTTTTTGAGTGTGTGCATGATAAATAATATCTATTGTTTTCAGTGTGTTATCTCGTGCCTCTCTTCCTGGAACAAAACCCATCTGGTCTGGGTGTATTAAGTGAGGGAGGTGGAATTTAAGTCTGTTGGCCAGAAGCTTGGCATATCATTTTTAAATCTTCATTTAATAAAGATATAGGCCTATAGCTACTACATGAGTTGGGGTCTTTCCCTGGTTTGGGGATGACTGCAACATGTGCCATTGTGGAATCGGAAGGAAAGAAAGCAGACTCTGATATGGAATTAAACGATTGTAATATTAACGGATACAATTGTTCAAAAAATACTTTGTAGAATTCAGCTGTGAAACCATCAGGCCCTGGACTTTTATTGCTAGGGAGATCTTGAACAGAGGCTTCTAGTTCTTGATGTGAAAAAGGATCTTCCAGGAGTTTTACTGTTTCATCCTCCTATTTTTTTGGAGAGGGTTGATGTATTAATATAATTTTCCGAGCATAGGGAAGATGCAGGTAAGTTATATACTGTAGCTTTGAATAATATGAATGGAAGAGGGTTGCGATTTCAGGTGGGGCATGAACCAATTTATCTTGAGTATTCTTAATACAGGGAACATTTGTTTTGGGTCTTTTTAGCATTTAGGGCTTTAGCTAACATTCTTCCTGATTTGTTACCAAACTCATAGAACCTACTCTGACCTAGCTGAAATAAATGTTTACATGAAGAACTTAGTAATTTTTTAGCTTCTAATCTTGCTTTGAGAAGATCTCTGAGGGTTGCAGTAGAGAGAGCCTTTTTATGAATTAACTCCAGCTTAGTGACTCTCTGTAAGGCTAGTTTGATTGCCTGACTTCTGTCTCTTTTGATTCAGGACCCATGTTTGATAAATACCCCTCTAAGTAAAAACTTGAGGGCTTCCCATTTAATTGTGTGGGCTGTATCATCATTTCCGTGATCAACAATAAAGTTAGATATGGAGGTTCGTACATCCGAGGCACATAATGTATCTAATAATAACGACTCACTGAGACACAAAGACCCTGATGTTTTGGTAAGGGATGGTACTTTTAGTGAGCAATATATAGGGGCATGATCTGACCAAAGTATGTTACCAATACTAGAATCTGAAAGCCAAGGTAAGGCATTTTGTTGGAGGAGGATATAGTCTAACCTACTGTAAGAATCATGCGGATGGGAGTAAAAACTATAATCCCTGTCTGATGGGTACTGGAGCCTCCAGATGTCATAAAGCTGCATTCGCAAAAAGGTTCTCCTGATACGCTTGATAACCACAAAAGAGAGATACGATCTACTTCTAGAATTATTTAACACCGGGTCAAGAGTAACATTTAGATTCCCACAAAATATTACGGCACCCTGGCTTAAGGGCATTGTCTTATCAATGAAATTGGCTTGATCCTGATTAGGGGTATATACATTTATGATTGTAAATATCTGGCCATTTATAGCTAACACTATGATAATATACCTCACTTCCTTATCTACTACACAGTTGATGACTTGATGCGTTAGCGATTTGTGAATCGCTATAGAAACTCCTTTTGAGCGAGATTCAGGGTTATGAGCAAAATGACAAAAAGGGGAATATTTGTGTCTAATTGTAGGAGCACGGTTCCTCTTAAAGTGTGTCTCCTGGAAACATATAATATGTACCCTTTACTTGTGAAAATGGTGACGGATTTGGGCGCGTTTTTCGGGCGTGTTAAATCCTTTCACATTCATAGAAGCGATATTTAGGTCCGCCATTCATAACCAATATGAGATTCTTCATCTATAGATATCGTGTAAGATGGCCGAGCCGCCTGGTGCTCATGGTCAAAGATAAGGGGCAGGAAAGGTTAGGGAAGAAAAAAATCTTAACCAGAGAAATAACAAACATGAGCAGAGGAAAAGCCTCTGCAAAAAAGATAATATAGGAAACAGTCCAAACCGGGAGTATGTGATTCCGCATTGGGCATGTCAGAGGCTCCCACCCTATATGGGGGTTACAGAAGCTAAACATCATATATAGCTACTCCTTAAGTCAGCTGCCACAAAAAAGTGATAATAATAATAGCAATTGGTGATTTAAACCTAACGGTTATAAACATGGTATGAGCACCATACGTCCAATTAAAACATTCAGAGTCCAAAGGTTTCTTGGAAATGAAAAGAAAAGGGGGTCTTGTATTTTAGTTTACCATGGACGATTCAAAGTCGGGTAGCGTTTCTTGAATCCTGATACCCAAAAGGAGGACGGCCACCAGCTCCCTGGCTCCTCGTTCCAGGAGGTAGGCTTGGACGAAATGAAGAATCAGATGAATGTGTGGAAATACCACGAGGAGTTCCTTCCTTGCCTCCAGGGCCAGCTGAGTTAAATCCTAAAGTAGGCCAGTGGGGTATAACAACCTTAGGTAAATCCAAGCTGGATAGAAATGTCTGTAGATCTTCAGGTGAGCGCAAAAAAAAAAGATTTTGACCCTCTTTGGCCTTCCTCCTTGCAGATTGAAGAATGGATTCTTTAATGACATAGAAATGAAAACAACAAATTATGTCCCTGGGGCGAGATTCATCCGGTTTGAGGGGCACAGGGCTCTGTGCACTCTTATCAATTTCTATTGTGGTCCCTGGGGGATGTCTGAGGAGGTTGCTGAAAATAGATAAAAGTACAAATGGGATATCTTTAGTACTGATTGACTCTAGTAATCTTCTGATGTGGAGATTATTTGTCCTGTTTCTGTTTTCTAAATCTTCGAGGTTTTGTTGAGGTGAGTATAATTGTAGGGACTGCTTGTGCTCAGTGTCCTGTAAAGGCCCGTCACACTAAGCGACTTACCAGCGATCCCAACACCGATATCAAGGTGTCAGGATCGCTAGTAAGTCGCTATGTGATCGCTGGTGAGCTGTCACACAGACAGCTTCACCAGCGATCAGCACAGCGATGCCGAGCGCCCGGCATCGCTGGCCATCCCTGTAAAAAATAGAATCAAAATAAAAAATATAGTTATTCTCACCTTCCGACGTCCCGTTCAGCCATCCCGCCTCTCTCCACGCTCCGGTCCCAGTGATCCTTTGCGAGAATGACCGCGAGATATCACGGTCTCGAGGGATAACAAAGTCCCGCGGTCATTCGTGCAAAGGATCACTGGGACCGGAGCGTGGAGAGGGGCTGGAAGACTGCGCGGGACATCGGAAGGTGAGAATAACAATATTTTTTATTTTTTTTATTGTTTTTTACACCTGATAGCTGGTCTCCCGCCTGTCACACACAGCGATGCGTGCTGGCCAGCGGGAGACCAGCAACCAAAGAAATGTCCAGAGGTTTCTTGCAGCGATCAGCGATACCGGCAGGGGGGTCGCTCGCTAATCGCTGTCACACACAGCGATCTCGCTGGTGAGATCGCTGTTATGTCACAAAAGTTGTGACTCAGCAGCGATCTCGCTACCGAGATCGCTTAGTGTGACGGGGCCTTAAGACCTGTATAGCTGACACATTGTTCTCCTGAGTTTGGGTTATTACATCATATCTATGCAAATTGCCTCTTTAGAGAGAAGGAGGACTTTTACTCTACAGCGCCACCTATTGGTAGTAGCGATCCTACAAGTCACAATCAACCCTTTAACGAGTCTTGTAATATGACTTAGGATAAAAGCCAAATCAGAATCTCAATTTGCAGACACGGTGTTTCGAGCTATTGGCTCTCGTCAGTAGAGACGAGAGCCAATAGCTCGAAACACCGTGTCTGCAAATTGAGATTCTAATTTGGCTTTTATCGTAAGTCATATTACAAGACTCGTTAAAGGGTTGATTGTGACTTGTAGGATTGCTACTACCAATAGGTGGCGCTGTAGAGTAAAAGTCCTCTTTCTCTCTGAAGAGGCAATTTGCATATAAAATTTCCCAGAGGAGCATTGCACGGCGAATAAGCCTCCTTACCTTGACAAGCCAGAGCTGGTATGTCACTCTCCACAAGGAGAAACCTTACCCCTTAGACCTACATCATCTCTAGAATTAAGAGATGAGAGATCTGACCGAAATTGTGCAAACTGCTGTTTACACTCTGCCACCACTTGAGAGGTCAGGGTTGCAATGTCACTTTTAGTTGGATTGTCTGGAGAAGAGCCCATAAATCTGCAAAGGATGCAGGTCTGTCATCATCCCCATAGGTGTATTCGAGGGGTAGTGTCCTTTCTGTATGAGATTTATTTTGTGCTGTGGATTTGAAGAGATCAGGCTTGAATAAGGCTGATGCCCCGCCCACTGTAGCCATTAACACTGAGGTCTGGGAGAGTTGTTGAGCTGGTTAAATGTCCACAGCATTTAGTCCCTTTACCCCCGAGGGTGGTTTGCACATTGACAGGGCCAATTTTTACAATTCTGACCACTGTCCCTTTATGAGGTGATAACTCTGGAACTCTTCCATAGATCCCGGTGATTCTGGCATTGTTTTCTCGTGACATATTGTACTTCATGTTAGTGGTAAAATTTCATTCATATAACTTGCGTTTATTTGTGAAAAAAAACAGGAATTTGGTGAAAATTTTGAAAATTTCGCAATTTTCCAACTTTGAATTTTTATGCCCTTAAATCAGAGATATGGCACACAAAAAACTTAATAAGTAACATGTTTACTTTCCATCAGCACAATTTTGGAACCAAATTTTTTTTTTTGTTAGGAAGTTATAACAGTGGAAACCCCCCACAAATGACACCATTTTGGAAACTAGACCCCCCAAGGATCTTACCTAGATGTGTGGTGAGAACTTTGAACCCCCATGGGCTAAATCATATTTTTTTCACAAAAGTTCCTGAGTACACTGATACCCCATATGTGGGAGTAAACCACTATTTGGGCGCATGGCAGAGCTCGGAAGAGAAGCAGCGCCATTTGACTTTTTTGGCTGAAATTGAGATCGGAGCCATGTCGCGTTTGGAGAGCCCCTCATGTGCCTAAACAGTGGAAACCACCCACAAATGACGCCATTTTGGAAACTAGAGCCCCCAAGGAACTTATCTAGATGTGTGGTGAGCACTTTGAACCCCCAAGTGCTTCACAGAAGTTTATAACGCCCGGACGTGAAAATAAAAAAATCATATTTTTTCCACAAACATGATCTTTTAGTCCCCAATTTCTTTATTTTCCCAAGGGTAACAGGAGAAATTGGACCCTAAAAGTTGTTGTCCAATTTGTCCTGAGTACGCTGATATCCCATATGTGGGAGAAAACTACTGTATGGACACATGTCGGGGCTCGGAAGGGAAGTAGTGACGTTTTGGAATACAGACTTTGATGGAATAGTCTGCGGGTGTCATGTTGCTTTTGGAGAGCCGCTGATGTGCCTAAACTGTGGAAACCCCCCACAAATGATGCCGTTTTGGAAACTAGTCCCCCAAGGAACTTATCTAGATGTGTGGTGAGCACTTTGAACCCCCAAAGGCTTCACAGAAGTTTATAACATTGTGCCATAACAATAAAAAAATCATTTTTTTCCACAAAAATGATTTTTTTGCCTCCAATTTTTTATTTTCCCAAGGGTAACAGGAGAAATTGGACCCCAAAAGTTGTTGTGCAATTTGTCCTGAGTACACTGATACCCCATGTGTGGGGGTAAACCACTGTTTGGGCGCATGGCAGAGCTTGGAAGGGAAGGAGCACTGTTGTGAATTCTCTTAATCTGACTTCTGAGTCGGGGCTCCCTCTGGTGGTTACTATGGGTAGTGGAGCTGGCCGGGTTGATGAAAGTCTGCCACCTGACGAAGATGATTGGAGGTCAGGGGTTACTGATTGGGAGGATATAGGAGAGCAGGCTTCCCTCAATTGCTGCTGGTGATTTGTTTCCCTCTGTGCATTTTGCTGTCTGCTGTCTCCTGCCTGATCCTACATTTTTCATTTAAGTGATTCTTTAGCTAATCCTTTGCATCTGATCTGGTTTTGCCTTTTTGTGCTTTCTGCTTTGCTGTGAGAGTTCAGTGTGCGCCCTGCTGGGGCAGCGCTGGACCCCGCTCCATATGTTACAGCTTGTGTCAGTTTGTTCAGTCCCCTGTTATATTATTCTCTTTTGCTTTGCTGCCAGTTCACACCAGAAAGCTGATATAGTGGGGGAGAGGTCGTGAGACCTCAGTGTTTTTTGTACATCAGACGTGTTGGATCTTTTAGGGTTTTTGCGTGATTGCAGACAGTGTCTTTCCTGTCCTATCCTGTCTAGACAGTTTGGGCCCCATCCTTTGCACAGTCTATTTTCTGCCTGTGTTAGTGTCTCATCTTGTCTCACCGACAATATATGGTTGGGGGCTATTCCTTTGGGGTTCTACTCCGGGGCAGTTTAGATTTCACCTTTCTTGCTTTAGGCTTAGTTAGCTCTCTAGCTGTGCCGAGGCATCTAGGGCATCGTAGGTACGCCCCACGGCTACTGCTTGTTGTGTTGTTAGGATTAGGGGTCTGCAATCCGCTAAGTTACCAACCTTTCTGGTTTCCTGGTGGCCTAGCTTATTCCTGCCATCCTCCTCAGTAACCAGTTCATAACAGAATCACCAGCCTAAACTGTAAACTCTAGGGTACTCAAAAGAAGGAAAGAATTGTAAAAAGAAAGAAAAAGTGTCAGAATTTTTTTATATATTATTTCCTCTTTTTTTCTGGGGCCGTAGGAAGATTTTTTCCGTTAATGGAGACTAAGCAATTGTCCAATCGTGTTGAGCAGCTCGCTGCTGAAGTGCGGGGAATTTGTGCCTATCTCGCTCAATCATCTGCTGTAGAACCAAGGATCCCCCTACTCCTGATGTGTTTTCTGGGGATCTGTCAAAATTTTTGAATTTTAAGAATAATTGTAAACTATTTCTTGCTTTGAAAGCTAACTCATCGGGGAGCTGGGTGCAGCAGGTTAAAATTGTCATCTCCCTGCTGCGCAGCGATCCCCAGGACTGGGCTTTTTCTCTGACACCCGGAGATCCTATTCTGGCTGATGTGGATGCGTTTTTTCAAGCCCTGGGGTTGTTGTATGATGAACCTAATGCTATTGATCAAGCTGAGGAAACCTTATTGGCATTGAACCAGGGTCAGGGTGCTGCAGAGTTATATTGTCAAAAATTCTGAAAGTGGGCGGTCCTTACTAAATGGAATGATGATGCCCTAGCAGCTCTCTTTCGGAAAGGTCTGGCAGAAACCGTAAAAGATGTTATAGTGGGATTTCGCGTCCCCTCTGGTCTCAACGACTCCATGTCATTAGCCATTCAAATTGATTGACGTTTACGTGAACGTAAAAGTACGCGAGAGGCGGTGCTGCCTTTCGAACTAACTTCTGAACACATGCAATGTGATAGGTTTTTGTCTAGGGCGCAACGTCAAGAGTTTAGAAGGCGTAATAAGTTGTGCTTCTTTTGTGGGGACGCCTCTCATACTATTTCTGTCTGTCGTAAATGAGAAAAACGTTTTGCTCACTCATTTGCGGTGGGCAGTGTACAGCCTAATTTCCTTTTGGCGATTACCTTGATCTGCTCCTTGTCTACCTTTTCTGCTAAGGCTTTAGATGATTCAGGAGCAGCTCTGAATCTGATGGATTTTGACTTTGCCAAACGTTGTGGTTTTCCCATGGTGCCCCTGTGGACCCCTATTCCTTTGAGGGGTATTGATGCTACTCCTTTGGCGGAGAATAAACCCCAGTTTTGGACCCAGGTGAGAATGCGGGTCGCCCCAGACCACCAAGCGAATTGTAAATTTTTGGTGCTGCACAATTTACATGATATTATTGTACTGGGTTTTCCTTGGTTGCAAACCCATAATCCTGTTTTGGATTGGAAATCTGTGTCTGTGATGAGTTGGGGTTGTCAATGTGTTCTTAGTGACACTCCTGTTTTCTCCACCTCTCCCCAGTCTCAAGATGATCCTGACTATTTGACTGATTTTTCTGATGTATTTAGTGAGAGTAAGTCCGCGTCTTTGCCTCCTCATAGGAGTTATGACTGCGCAATTGAGTTAATGCCCGGTTGTAAATTTCCCAAGGGTCGGCTTTAACTTATCGGTACCTGAACATGATGCTATGCGATCTTATATCAAGGAGTCATCGGAAAGGGTCATATCAGACCATCCTCTTCACCTTTAGGTGCTGGGTTTTTTTTCTGGCCAAGAAAGATGGCTCATTAAGGCCATGTATTGACTATCGTTCCCTTAACAAAATCACTGTTAAATATCAGTACCCGTTACCCCTGATTTCTGATTTATTTTCAAGAGTTAAAAGTGCTTGTTGGTTTACCAAACTTGACCTCAGGGGGGCGTATAATCTTATTCGCATCAAGCACGGGGATGAATGGATGACGGCGCTTAATACTCCAGAGGGACATTTTGAGTACCTGGTGATGCCTTTTGGGCTCACTAATGCCCCTTCCATCTTCTAATCTTTTATGAACGATATTTTCTGGGACCTTGTGGATAAGTTTTTGATCATTTATCTGGATGATATTTTGATTTTTTTTCCAGTGATTAGGATTCTCATGTGGAACACGTCCGGACTGTGTTCCGGATTTTGAGGGAAAATACTCTATGTTAAGGGATCGATATGTCTCTTTGGTGTACAGAGGATTTTGTTTTTGGGATTCATTTTGTCCCCGTCTGCTATTGAAATGGACCCGGCCAAGGTACAGGCCATTAATGATTGGGTTCAGCCCACTTCTCTGAAGGCTCTCCAGAAGTTTTTGGGTTTTGCTAACTTCTACCGTAAATTTATAAGTATTTTTTCTGGTATTGTTAAACCACTGACGGATTTGACCAAAAAGGGTGCTGATGTGGTGAATTGGTCTCCAGAGGCTGTCTCAGCATTTCAGAAGTTTAAGTGGAGATTCACTTCTGCTCCGGTTCTACGGCGACATGATGTTTCACTCCCATTTCAGGTGGAGATAGATGCTTCTGAGATTGGTGCAGGAGCCGTTTTGTCTCAAAGAGATCCGGTAACCTCTAAGATGAATCCCTGTGCCTTCTTTTCTCGAAAATTTTCCCCATCTGAACGTAATTATGACGTGGGGAATCAGGAATTGTTTTCCATGAAAAGGGAATTTGAAGAGTGGAGACATTGGTTGGAGGGAGCTAGACATCAAGTTGTGTACTCACCGACCACAAGAATTTGATTTATCTTGAATCAGCCAAGCGCTTGAATCCTAGACAGGCTAGGTGGGCCTTGTTTTTCAGGCGTTTTAATTTTGTGGTCTGCTTTCTTCCGGGCATTAAGAATGTTAAGGCGGACGCCCTTTCTAGGAGTTTCTTTGCGGATTCTCTTGATGTGACCGAGCCTACTACCATTGTAAATGAGGGTGTAGTTCTTTCCGCCATCTCACCTGATTTTAGACGTGCCCTGGAGGAATTTCAGGAGGACAAACCTGAACGATGCCCTATGGGAAAATTGTATGTCCCTGACCAGTGGAGGAGAAGAGTAATGTCTGTAACTTTGGGTTTCATCCTCGATTTTCTTCAGGGCAGGTGGAAGCTTCGACCTGCCCAAGTGTGGTTTCTGTGGTAGAGAGAATGCAGCAGATTTGGGACCAAGTAGTGGATAAGTTGTCCCACTCTCAGGAAAATGCCCAACGGTTTTCCAAGCGGCATAGGACCATTGGTCCCCGGTTTAAAGTGGGTGATATGGTTAGGTTGTCCTCAAAAAATATTCCTATGAAGGTTGCGTCTCCAAAATTCAAGCCAAGCTTCATTGGACCTTATAAGATTTTGGAAATCCTTAACCCTGTTTCTTTCCATTTTGCTCTTCCAGTTACATTTAAGATTCATAACATTTTTCATAAATCTTTGTTGAAAAGGTTTGTGGAGCCAGTAGTTCCCATGGCGGCGCCCCCTGACCCTGTACTGTTAATGATAATTTGGAGTATGAGGTAGAGAAGATATTGGATTCTCGTCTGGCTAGACAGAGACTTCAGTACTTGGTCAAGTGGAAAGGTTAGGGCCAGGAGGATAATTCTTGGGTCTCTGCTTCTGACATTCATGCCGATAGATTGGTTTGTGCTTTTCACCGGGCCCATCCTGATCGGCCTGGTGGCATGGATGAGGGCTCAGTGACTCCTCCCCAAGGGGGGTACTGTTGTGAATTCTCTTAATCTGACTTCTGAGTCAGGGCTACCTCTGGTGGTTACTGTGGGTAGTAGAGCTGGCCAGTTTGATGATAGTCTGCCACCTGACGACGATGATTGGAGGTCAGGGGTTACTGATTGGGAGGATATCGGTGAGCAGGCTTCCCTCTTTTGCTGCTGGGGATTTGTTTCTCTCTGTGCATTTTGAGGTCTGCTGTCTCCTGCCTGATCCTGCATTTTTCAGTTGTGATTCTTTTGCTAATCCTTTGCATCTGATCTGGTTTTGCCTTTTTCTGCTTTTTGTTTTGCTGTGAGGGTTCAGCGTGCTCCCTGCTGGGGCAGTGGTGGACCCCGCTCCATATGTTACAGCTTGTGTCAGTTTGTTCAGTCCCCTATTATATTAGTCTCTTTTGCTTTGCTGCCAGTTCACACCAGAATTCTGAAATGGTGGGGGAGAGGTCGTGAGACCTCAGTGTTTTTTGTACATCAGACGTGTTGGATTTTTTAGGGTTTTTGCGTGATTGCAAACAGTGTCTTTCTTGTCCTATCCTGTCTAGACAGTTTGGGCCCCATCTTTTGCTCAGTCTGTTTTCTGCCTGTGTTTGTGTCTCATCTTGTCTCACTGACCATATATGTTTTGGGGCTATCTATTCCTTTGGGGTTCTACTCTGGGGCAGTTTAGATTTCACCTTTCTTGCTTTAGGCTTAGTTAGTTCTCCGGCTGTGCCGAGGTTTCTAGGGCATCGTAGGTACGCCCCACGGCTACTGCTGTGTTGTTAGGATTAGGGGTCTGCAATCTGCTAAGTTACCAACCTTTCTGGTTTCTTGGTGGCTTAGCCTATTCCTGCCATCCTCCTCAGTGACCAGTTCAAAACAGAGCACAGTTTGACTTTTTGAATGCAGAATTGACTGGAATTGAGGTCAGATGCCATGTTGCGTTTGGAGAGCCCGTGATGTGCCTACACAGTGGAAACCCCCCAATTCTATCTCCAACCCTAACCCCAACACACCCCTAACCCTAATCTTAGCCCTAACTATATCCCTAACCCTAACCATAATGGGAAAATGGAAATAAATCTTTTTTTACCCTTCGCCACGACAGCACCCACCGGAGAGAGGGATCCGCCCATAGGAACAGGAAACCTACAGAGATAAAAGAGGGCAGTCCGCCTCTCCTCCTCAGTTGGTTTCCTGTTGCTATGGGAAACCGCAGGATTCTTCTACAGAACATACCTGGGCCAGGGAGCCGCCTGTGCAGTGTCTGTGGGAATGGCAGGGGCTCCGGTCCAGAAGCAGTGACGGGGGAGTGCTGTAATCCGGCTCCCCCCTCGTCTGAGCAGCAGCAGCACTGGCAGAAACAACGGGTCCGGGGAAGGCCGCCTGCGGTTTCCTTACAATACACACGCCGCCGGGGTCCGGATAAGGCCATCCTGGCCCGTGTGGGAGGGCGGGGCCGGAGGAAAAGTATGCAGCCTCCGTTCCGCCCATATGGCTTCAACGCGGCCCCAGAAGGATGGAGCAGCTGCGCACATGCGATCAGCGCCGACACCGGATGTGGTAAAAGGGGAACTTCCGGGTCAGCCGGAGATCCCCAGCGGCAGGGCGCACGCGCGGTCTCGGAGCATCGCAAGACCACGCACAGGCATGTCAGCGCTCCCCGCCTCCCGAGAAGCTGCAAACGGAAAAAAAGGGGGGTATTCAGAAGCGCGGCCTGGCGGCTGGATACCGGGCCGCGCATGCGCTAATTAGCCACTCCCACCTTGATGAGGCACCCCCGGGGGGGAGGTTCCGAAAGAGCAATATGGTGGAGCACATAAAATGGCCTGCAGCAGAGAGTCCAGCATGCAAGCATGTCTTCCCCAGGACAAGGCACGCATCTCCTGGCAGGTGATACGGCGGCATCCAAGGACCACTCTGGCAGAGGTTCCTTGGATAGAAGACACAGAAGCCACGCCAACAAGCCTCCATCTCAGCCTCCTGATCCAGTACCTACAGCTTCTCTGGGTGAGTGGACGACTCTGCCTATCAAGCTGACAAATACTTCTCTCTCTCTCTTCTCTCTTCTTCACTACGTCTCCTCCCTCAGGGTAAGAAAAAAGAGAAATCAAAAAATAAAGAATATGCCCTTTGCAGACACCTCCTACCGGACAATTACACTAAAAGGCTCTGTAAAAGATGCATTAGCGAAACCGCGAAACAAGCATCGGTGTCAGCCACAGACATAAGGGCAATGATAAGGGAAGAGTTACAGGCCCTAACCCAGTCTAGTAGTACACCTACACATACTAAGACCAAAAAGCCGACTGTGGCCAGCTCAGACTTTGACGAGGCTTTGATCTCTGATAGCTCTGATGCATCCACATCACCATCCTCCTCAGATATGGAGGGGCATTCGTGTTTTCCTTTAGAAAGCAAGGACAATTTAGTAAAGTCCATGAGAAACACCATGGGGTGCACAGAGACAAAGGAGCCGCAAACAACGCAAGAGGTAATGTTTGCAGAACTAACTGATAGGAAGAGGAGAGCCCTCCCTGTTATACCGGCCGTAAAAGCTTTGGTTAGAAAAGAATGGGAGAAACAGGACCAGAGAGGTTACCTCCCTTCGGCCTCAAAGAGAAGATACCCCTTCAGTGACGAGGAGTTATTGACATGGTCCAAGGTCCCGAAAGTGGACGCTGCGGTCGCCTCTACCTCAAAGCAATCATCTTTACCGTAGAGGACACAGGAGTATTAAAAGATCCACTCGACCGCAAAGCCGATGCCTAACTGGAAAGGGCTTGGGAGGCAGCTACTGGCACATTCAAGCCAGAAATAGCCAGCACTTGCACGGCCCGTTCTATGCTAGTCTGGATTGATCAACTAGACCAGCAAATAGACCATAAAACCTCCAGGGACAAATTACGAGCCGCTATCCCCTTGATTCGTGGTGCGGCCGCATTTATAGCTGACGCCTCTGCTGACTCATTACGTCTGACAGCCAGGACAGCAGGCTTGCTTAATAACGCCAGGCGTAGTCTGTGGCTTAAAAGCTGGAGAGGTGATATGCAATCCAAGGCAAAGCTCTGCGCCATCCCTTGCAAGGGTGAGTTTCTGTTCGGGGAAAACCCTAGATGACATCCTCACCAAGGCGAGGGAAAGGAAAAAGTGCTTCCCTAACCCCTCTCCCATTTTATAGGAGGGCGTTTAGGAGACGGCCATTTGGCGGAGGAAGAATAGACAAGAACCAAAATTGTTGGTCCACAAAGGAGACAGACACTAAAGAGCCAGTCCCTCCAGTAGGAGGAAGACTGAAGTTTTTCCTTCAAGAATGGGAAAAGATTACAGGCAGTTCTTGGGTCCTGGACATCATTAGGCAGGGGCTAAAAATAGAATTTCATCATGTCCCCCATAATTTGGTTATTATAACATCTCTCAACTCGCCAATCCAACAGCGGGCCCTTGAAGTTGAGATTCTAAGCCTATTGGACAAAAAAGTATTGGTCCATGTACCCAAAGGACAAGAAGGGAGAGGATTTTATTCTCCTCTTTTCCTGGTCCCTAAACCAGATGGCTCATGCAGAACAATCATCAACCTAAAAAAGCTAAATACATTTGTCAAAAACCATAGGTTTAAGATGGAGTCTATTAGATCTACAATTAAGCTTCTGTTCACCAATTGTATGATGGCCGGCTTAGATTTAAAAGATGCCTATTATCATCTTCCCATCCATTACAGATATCAGAAATACCTCAGAGTGGCGGTCTCCCTCGATGGCGTCATACATCATTTCCAGTTTACATCCATGCCATTCGGCCTTTCCATCGCACCACGACTCTTTTCAAAGGTGATGCTGGAAGTCATGGCCTTCCTACGCCAAAAGGACACCTTGATAATACCTTATTTGGACGACTTTTTAATAATGGGGAACTCAGCTCGACAATGTAGTAGACGAGTTACTGACACAATCTTGTCCCTACAGGCTCTAGGTTGGATTATAAACTTCAAGAAGTCCAGAGTCGAGCCGCAATACTTCCAGTCCTTTCTGGGTCTCCAACTAGACTCCACAAAGCAAAAATGTCTGCTACCACAGGTAAAAATCTCAATGATCAAAACAAAGATCGGACTAGCAATGGACAAACCAGGCATGTCCATAAGGGGAGCAATGTCCCTCTTAGGGTCCCTTACCTCCTGTATCCCGGCGGTTCAGTGGGCCCAGTTCCATACCCGGGAACTGAAACACCAAATTCTCCTAGAGGAGGCTTGTGCCCGGGGGAATTTAGCAAAGAAAATCACCTTATTGCAAACAGTCCTAACTTCCATAGCATGGTGGTTAGAGGACAGCAACCTATCGGGAGGAGTACCATGGGTGATAACACCTTCCCGTATTGTTACTACCGATGCCAGCCCTACAGGATGAGGGGCTCATATGGGAGGGACCTTCTCCCAAGGCCGGTGGGATATAAGCGAGAGACAGGATTCCTCGAACTTAAAAGAGCTAAATGCGGTTAGTCATGCGCTATATCACTTCTTTCCGCAGCTACAAGGGGAACACGTGAGAATCCTTTCAGACAACACCACAGTGATAGCATATCTGAACAAGCAGGGTGGAACTCAATCGGACAGCCGAATGTCTTCCGCAAGAAAAATCTTATCCTTAGCCGAAAAACAATTTTTGTCTCTCTCAGCTCTCCACATAAGAGGAAGAGACAATTTGGAAGCAGACATCCTAAGTCACCTCATGTTACGGCAAGGAGAATGGTGCCTGAGCCGGCAAATATTCAAACACATCGTGGCACTGGGTGAGCTGGGTGCAGCAGGTTAAAATTGTCATCTCCCTGCTGCGCAGCGATCCCCAGGACTGGGCTTTTTCTCTGACACCCGGAGATCCTATTCTGGCTGATGTGGATGCGTTTTTTCAAGCCCTGGGGTTGTTGTATGATGAACCTAATGCTATTGATCAAGCTGAGGAAACCTTATTGGCATTGAACCAGGGTCAGGGTGCTGCAGAGTTATATTGTCAAAAATTCTGAAAGTGGGCGGTCCTTACTAAATGGAATGATGATGCCCTAGCAGCTCTCTTTCGGAAAGGTCTGGCAGAAACCGTAAAAGATGTTATAGTGGGATTTCGTGTCCCCTCTGGTCTCAACGACTCCATGTCATTAGCCATTCAAATTGATTGACGTTTACGTGAACGTAAAAGTACGCGAGAGGCGGTGCTGCCTTTCGAACTAACTTCTGAACACATGCAATGTGATAGGTTTTTGTCTAGGGCGCAACGTCAAGAGTTTAGAAGGCGTAATAAGTTGTGCTTCTTTTGTGGGGACGCCTCTCATACTATTTCTGTCTGTCGTAAATGAGAAAAACGTTTTGCTCACTCATTTGCGGTGGGCAGTGTACAGCCTAATTTCCTTTTGGCGATTACCTTGATCTGCTCCTTGTCTACCTTTTCTGCTAAGGCTTTAGATGATTCAGGAGCAGCTCTGAATCTGATGGATTTTGACTTTGCCAAACGTTGTGGTTTTCCCATGGTGCCCCTGTGGACCCCTATTCCTTTGAGGGGTATTGATGCTACTCCTTTGGCGGAGAATAAACCCCAGTTTTGGACCCAGGTGAGAATGCGGGTCGCCCCAGACCACCAAGCGAATTGTAAATTTTTGGTGCTGCACAATTTACATGATATTATTGTACTGGGTTTTCCTTGGTTGCAAACCCATAATCCTGTTTTGGATTGGAAATCTGTGTCTGTGATGAGTTGGGATTGTCAATGTGTTCTTAGTGACACTCCTGTTTTCTCCACCTCTCCCCAGTCTCAAGATGATCCTGACTATTTGACTGATTTTTCTGATGTATTTAGTGAGAGTAAGTCCGCGTCTTTGCCTCCTCATAGGAGTTATGACTGCGCAATTGAGTTAATGCCCGGTTGTAAATTTCCCAAGGGTCGGCTTTAACTTATCGGTACCTGAACATGATGCTATGCGATCTTATATCAAGGAGTCATCGGAAAGGGTCATATCAGACCATCCTCTTCACCTTTAGGTGCTGGGTTTTTTTTCTGGCCAAGAAAGATGGCTCATTAAGGCCATGTATTGACTATCGTTCCCTTAACAAAATCACTGTTAAATATCAGTACCCGTTACCCCTGATTTCTGATTTATTTTCAAGAGTTAAAAGTGCTTGTTGGTTTACCAAACTTGACCTCAGGGGGGCGTATAATCTTATTCGCATCAAGCACGGGGATGAATGGATGACGGCGCTTAATACTCCAGAGGGACATTTTGAGTACCTGGTGATGCCTTTTGGGCTCACTAATGCCCCTTCCATCTTCTAATCTTTTATGAATGATATTTTCTGGGACCTTGTGGATAAGTTTTTGATCATTTATCTGGATGATATTTTGATTTTTTTTCCAGTGATTAGGATTCTCATGTGGAACACGTCCGGACTGTGTTCCGGTTTTTGAGGGAAAATACTCTATGTTAAGGGATCGATATGTCTCTTTGGTGTACAGAGGATTTTGTTTTTGGGATTCATTTTGTCCCCGTCTGCTATTGAAATGGACCCGGCCAAGGTACAGGCCATTAATGATTGGGTTCAGCCCACTTCTCTGAAGGCTCTCCAGAAGTTTTTGGGTTTTGCTAACTTCTACCGTAAATTTATAAGTATTTTTTCTGGTATTGTTAAACCACTGACGGATTTGACCAAAAAGGGTGCTGATGTGGTGAATTGGTCTCCAGAGGCTGTCTCAGCATTTCAGAAGTTTAAGTGGAGATTCACTTCTGCTCCGGTTCTACGGCGACATGATGTTTCACTCCCATTTCAGGTGGAGATAGATGCTTCTGAGATTGGTGCAGGAGCCGTTTTGTCTCAAAGAGATCCGGTAACCTCTAAGATGAATCCCTGTGCCTTCTTTTCTCGAAAATTTTCCCCATCTGAACGTAATTATGACGTGGGGAATCAGGAATTGTTTTCCATGAAAAGGGAATTTGAAGAGTGGAGACATTGGTTGGAGGGAGCTAGACATCAAGTTGTGTACTCACCGACCACAAGAATTTGATTTATCTTGAATCAGCCAAGCGCTTGAATCCTAGACAGGCTAGGTGGGCCTTGTTTTTCAGGCGTTTTAATTTTGTGGTCTGCTTTCTTCCGGGCATTAAGAATGTTAAGGCGGACGCCCTTTCTAGGAGTTTCTTTGCGGATTCTCTTGATGTGACCGAGCCTACTACCATTGTAAATGAGGGTGTAGTTCTTTCCGCCATCTCACCTGATTTTAGATGTGCCCTGGAGGAATTTCAGGAGGACAAACCTGAACGATGCCCTATGGGAAAATTGTATGTCCCTGACCAGTGGAGGAGAAGAGTAATGTCTGTAACTTTGGGTTTCATCCTCGATTTTCTTCAGGGCAGGTGGAAGCTTCGACCTGCCCAAGTGTGGTTTCTGTGGTAGAGAGAATGCAGCAGATTTGGGACCAAGTAGTGGATAAGTTGTCCCACTCTCAGGAAAATGCCCAACGGTTTTCCAAGCGGCATAGGACCATTGGTCCCCGGTTTAAAGTGGGTGATATGGTTAGGTTGTCCTCAAAAAATATTCCTATGAAGGTTGCGTCTCCAAAATTCAAGCCAAGCTTCATTGGACCTTATAAGATTTTGGAAATCCTTAACCCTGTTTCTTTCCATTTTGCTCTTCCAGTTACATTTAAGATTCATAACATTTTTCATAAATCTTTGTTGAAAAGGTTTGTGGAGCCAGTAGTTCCCATGGCGGCGCCCCCTGACCCTGTACTGTTAATGATAATTTGGAGTATGAGGTAGAGAAGATATTGGATTCTCGTCTGGCTAGACAGAGACTTCAGTACTTGGTCAAGTGGAAAGGTTAGGGCCAGGAGGATAATTCTTGGGTCTCTGCTTCTGACATTCATGCCGATAGATTGGTTTGTGCTTTTCACCGGGCCCATCCTGATCGGCCTGGTGGCATGGATGAGGGCTCAGTGACTCCTCCCCAAGGGGGGTACTGTTGTGAATTCTCTTAATCTGACTTCTGAGTCAGGGCTACCTCTGGTGGTTACTGTGGGTAGTAGAGCTGGCCAGGTTGATGATAGTCTGCCACCTGACGACGATGATTGGAGGTCAGGGGTTACTGATTGGGAGGATATCGGTGAGCAGGCTTCCCTCTTTTGCTGCTGGGGATTTGTTTCTCTCTGTGCATTTTGAGGTCTGCTGTCTCCTGCCTGATCCTGCATTTTTCAGTTGTGATTCTTTTGCTAATCCTTTGCATCTGATCTGGTTTTGCCTTTTTCTGCTTTTTGTTTTGCTGTGAGGGTTCAGCGTGCTCCCTGCTGGGGCAGTGGTGGACCCCGCTCCATATGTTACAGCTTGTGTCAGTTTGTTCAGTCCCCTATTATATTAGTCTCTTTTGCTTTGCTGCCAGTTCACACCAGAATTCTGAAATGGTGGGGGAGAGGTCGTGAGACCTCAGTGTTTTTTGTACATCAGACGTGTTGGATTTTTTAGGGTTTTTGCGTGATTGCAAACAGTGTCTTTCTTGTCCTATCCTGTCTAGACAGTTTGGGCCCCATCTTTTGCTCAGTCTGTTTTCTGCCTGTGTTTGTGTCTCATCTTGTCTCACTGACCATATATGTTTTGGGGCTATCTATTCCTTTGGGGTTCTACTCTGGGGCAGTTTAGATTTCACCTTTCTTGCTTTAGGCTTAGTTAGCTCTCCGGCTGTGCCGAGGTTTCTAGGGCATCGTAGGTACGCCCCACGGCTACTGCTGTGTTGTTAGGATTAGGGGTCTGCAATCTGCTAAGTTACCAACCTTTCTGGTTTCTTGGTGGCTTAGCCTATTCCTGCCATCCTCCTCAGTGACCAGTTCAAAACAGAGCACAGTTTGACTTTTTGAATGCAGAATTGACTGGAATTGAGGTCAGATGCCATGTTGCGTTTGGAGAGCCCGTGATGTGCCTACACAGTGGAAACCCCCCAATTCTATCTCCAACCCTAACCCCAACACACCCCTAACCCTAATCTTAGCCCTAACTATATCCCTAACCCTAACCATAATGGGAAAATGGAAATAAATCTTTTTTTACCCTTCGCCACGACAGCACCCACCGGAGAGAGGGATCCGCCCATAGGAACAGGAAACCTACAGAGATAAAAGAGGGCAGTCTGCCTCTCCTCCTCAGTTGGTTTCCTGTTGCTATGGGAAACCGCAGGATTCTTCTACAGAACATACCTGGGCCAGGGAGCCGCCTGTGCAGTGTCTGTGGGAATGGCAGGGGCTCCGGTCCAGAAGCAGTGACGGGGGAGTGCTGTAATCCGGCTCCCCCCTCGTCTGAGCAGCAGCAGCACTGGCAGAAACAACGGGTCCGGGGAAGGCCGCCTGCGGTTTCCTTACAATACACACGCCGCCGGGGTCCGGATAAGGCCATCCTGGCCCGTGTGGGAGGGCGGGGCCGGAGGAAAAGTATGCAGCCTCCGTTCCGCCCATATGGCTTCAACGCGGCCCCAGAAGGATGGAGCAGCTGCGCACATGCGATCAGCGCCGACACCGGATGTGGTAAAAGGGAAACTTCCGGGTCAGCCGGAGATCCCCAGCGGCAGGGCGCACGCGCGGTCTCGGAGCATCGCAAGACCACGCACAGGCATGTCAGCGCTCCCCGCCTCCCGAGAAGCTGCAAACGGAAAAAAAGGGGGGTATTCAGAAGCGCGGCCTGGCGGCTGGATACCGGGCCGCGCATGCGCTAATTAGCCACTCCCACCTTGATGAGGCACCCCCGGGGGGGAGGTTCCGAAAGAGCAATATGGTGGAGCACATAAAATGGCCTGCAGCAGAGAGTCCAGCATGCAAGCATGTCTTCCCCAGGACAAGGCACGCATCTCCTGGCAGGTGATACGGCGGCATCCAAGGACCACTCTGGCAGAGGTTCCTTGGATAGAAGACACAGAAGCCACGCCAACAAGCCTCCATCTCAGCCTCCTGATCCAGTACCTACAGCTTCTCTGGGTGAGTGGACGACTCTGCCTATCAAGCTGACAAATACTTCTCTCTCTCTCTTCTCTCTTCTTCACTACGTCTCCTCCCTCAGGGTAAGAAAAAAGAGAAATCAAAAAATAAAGAATATGCCCTTTGCAGACACCTCCTACCGGACAATTACACTAAAAGGCTCTGTAAAAGATGCATTAGCGAAACCGCGAAACAAGCATCGGTGTCAGCCACAGACATAAGGGCAATGATAAGGGAAGAGTTACAGGCCCTAACCCAGTCTAGTAGTACACCTACACATACTAAGACCAAAAAGCCGACTGTGGCCAGCTCAGACTTTGACGAGGCTTTGATCTCTGATAGCTCTGATGCATCCACATCACCATCCTCCTCAGATATGGAGGGGCATTCGTGTTTTCCTTTAGAAAGCAAGGACAATTTAGTAAAGTCCATGAGAAACACCATGGGGTGCACAGAGACAAAGGAGCCGCAAACAACGCAAGAGGTAATGTTTGCAGAACTAACTGATAGGAAGAGGAGAGCCCTCCCTGTTATACCGGCCGTAAAAGCTTTGGTTAGAAAAGAATGGGAGAAACAGGACCAGAGAGGTTACCTCCCTTCGGCCTCAAAGAGAAGATACCCCTTCAGTGACGAGGAGTTATTGACATGGTCCAAGGTCCCGAAAGTGGACGCTGCGGTCGCCTCTACCTCAAAGCAATCATCTTTACCGTAGAGGACACAGGAGTATTAAAAGATCCACTCGACCGCAAAGCCGATGCCTAACTGGAAAGGGCTTGGGAGGCAGCTACTGGCACATTCAAGCCAGAAATAGCCAGCACTTGCACGGCCCGTTCTATGCTAGTCTGGATTGATCAACTAGACCAGCAAATAGACCATAAAACCTCCAGGGACAAATTACGAGCCGCTATCCCCTTGATTCGTGGTGCGGCCGCATTTATAGCTGACGCCTCTGCTGACTCATTACGTCTGACAGCCAGGACAGCAGGCTTGCTTAATAACGCCAGGCGTAGTCTGTGGCTTAAAAGCTGGAGAGGTGATATGCAATCCAAGGCAAAGCTCTGCGCCATCCCTTGCAAGGGTGAGTTTCTGTTCGGGGAAAACCCTAGATGACATCCTCACCAAGGCGAGGGAAAGGAAAAAGTGCTTCCCTAACCCCTCTCCCATTTTATAGGAGGGCGTTTAGGAGACGGCCATTTGGCGGAGGAAGAATAGACAAGAACCAAAATTGTTGGTCCACAAAGGAGACAGACACTAAAGAGCCAGTCCCTCCAGTAGGAGGAAGACTGAAGTTTTTCCTTCAAGAATGGGAAAAGATTACAGGCAGTTCTTGGGTCCTGGACATCATTAGGCAGGGGCTAAAAATAGAATTTCATCATGTCCCCCATAATTTGGTTATTATAACATCTCTCAACTCGCCAATCCAACAGCGGGCCCTTGAAGTTGAGATTCTAAGCCTATTGGACAAAAAAGTATTGGTCCATGTACCCAAAGGACAAGAAGGGAGAGGATTTTATTCTCCTCTTTTCCTGGTCCCTAAACCAGATGGCTCATGCAGAACAATCATCAACCTAAAAAAGCTAAATACATTTGTCAAAAACCATAGGTTTAAGATGGAGTCTATTAGATCTACAATTAAGCTTCTGTTCACCAATTGTATGATGGCCGGCTTAGATTTAAAAGATGCCTATTATCATCTTCCCATCCATTACAGATATCAGAAATACCTCAGAGTGGCGGTCTCCCTCGATGGCGTCATACATCATTTCCAGTTTACATCCATGCCATTCGGCCTTTCCATCGCACCACGACTCTTTTCAAAGGTGATGCTGGAAGTCATGGCCTTCCTACGCCAAAAGGACACCTTGATAATACCTTATTTGGACGACTTTTTAATAATGGGGAACTCAGCTCGACAATGTAGTAGACGAGTTACTGACACAATCTTGTCCCTACAGGCTCTAGGTTGGATTATAAACTTCAAGAAGTCCAGAGTCGAGCCGCAATACTTCCAGTCCTTTCTGGGTCTCCAACTAGACTCCACAAAGCAAAAATGTCTGCTACCACAGGTAAAAATCTCAATGATCAAAACAAAGATCGGACTAGCAATGGACAAACCAGGCATGTCCATAAGGGGAGCAATGTCCCTCTTAGGGTCCCTTACCTCCTGTATCCCGGCGGTTCAGTGGGCCCAGTTCCATACCCGGGAACTGAAACACCAAATTCTCCTAGAGGAGGCTTGTGCCCGGGGGAATTTAGCAAAGAAAATCACCTTATTGCAAACAGTCCTAACTTCCATAGCATGGTGGTTAGAGGACAGCAACCTATCGGGAGGAGTACCATGGGTGATAACACCTTCCCGTATTGTTACTACCGATGCCAGCCCTACAGGATGAGGGGCTCATATGGGAGGGACCTTCTCCCAAGGCCGGTGGGATATAAGCGAGAGACAGGATTCCTCGAACTTAAAAGAGCTAAATGCGGTTAGTCATGCGCTATATCACTTCTTTCCGCAGCTACAAGGGGAACCCGTGAGAATCCTTTCAGACAACACCACAGTGATAGCATATCTGAACAAGCAGGGTGGAACTCAATCGGACAGCCGAATGTCTTCCGCAAGAAAAATCTTATCCTTAGCCGAAAAACAATTTTTGTCTCTCTCAGCTCTCCACATAAGAGGAAGAGACAATTTGGAAGCAGACATCCTAAGTCACCTCATGTTACGGCAAGGAGAATGGTGCCTGAGCCGGCAAATATTCAAACACATCGTGGCACTGTGGGGCCTTCCCCAGATAGATCGCTTCGCCACAAGACAAACAGACAAGTGCGAAGGTTTGCCTCCCTGAATGTGGCAGACTGCCCGGAAATTCTGGATGCCCTCCAAGCCACGTGGCAGTTCGGACTGGCATATGCTTTTCCCCCAATCATACTACTGCCACAGGTCATCAGGAAGATCAGGGCAGAAAAGGCAAGAGTAATCTTAATAGCGCCATTTTGGCCCAGGAGGCCATGGTTCTCATGCCTACAAGCAATGTCAGTGACAGACCCTTGGGTGCTTCCCTCAACCCCCAAGCTACTCTCTCAGGGGCCATTCTTCCATCCTCAAGTGGACAATCTCCACTTGATGGCTTGGAACTTGAGAGGGAAATGTTGAGAGCAAGGGGGTTCACGGAGGGGCTAGTCAATACCCTCCTACAAAGTCGAAAATTGACTACTACAAAAATTTATACCAGGGTATGGAGGAAGTTCCTAGAGTTCCACACAGCTCCCGACTCTAGAGAAATCCCAATAACACCCATTTCAGAATTTCTACAAAAAGGGAAAGATCTAGGGCTATCTGTCAATACACTAAAAGTTCAAGTATCTGCTCTAGGGGCCCTCTATAGTTATAACGTGGCAGGCAATAGATGGATAACCAGATTCATCTCCGCCTGTGAACAGAGCGAACCAGTACACATACCCAGAGTGCCTCCCTGGGACTTAAATCTGGTACTAGATGCCCTAACAGGTTCCCCCTTTGAACCTTTAGACTGAGTATCCCTTAAGCACTTATCTCTTAAGACGGTACTTTTAGTGGCTCTAACTTCGGCCAGGAGAGTCAGCGACATACAGGCCCTATCAATAGAACCTCCGTTCCTATTAACATTCCATGATCAGTTGATATTAAAACCAGACCCCTCATAGCTGCCAAAAGTAGCGGGGAAATTTCATAGGTCGCAAGAAATCCACCTCCCTTCATTCTTCAGTAACCCTTCTACTCCAGAGGAAGAGAAATTCCATACACTAGACGTGAGAAGAGCAGTCTTACAATACATTGAGAGGTCTAGCAGCTGGAGGAAGAGTAGGGCTCTATTTATATCCTTCCAGGGCCAAAAGAAGGGCTATGGAGTCACAAGGGGTACCCTATCTCGGTGGATCAGGGACGCGATCTGTCTGGCATACTCCGCGAGAAATGAAGTTCCTCCGGAGGGTATCAGGGCACATTCGCCAGAGCTATGGCATCCTCAAGGGCGGAGAGGGGAGACGTTGCAATCGAGTCTATATGTAAGGCCGCAACCTGATCGGCACCTTCTACCTTTTATAGCCACTATAGGCTTGATTTATCATCCTCATCTGACCTAGCCTTTGGTACAGCGGTCCTCAGCACGGTGGTCCCTCCCAGGTGAAGGTCTCTGAAAGTCTCCGGTGGGTGCTGTCGTGGCAAAGGGTAAAAAGCCGGATTACTTACCGGTAATGCTCTTTTAATGAGTCCACGACAGCACCCACTCACTACCCTCCCTAGAATTAACTTAGCATTTATACACTTGCTAGATATAGAATTGATAACTTAAAATGCGATTGACATGATTCGCCTAATAACTGGTGGTCCTCCGGGTACTCTGAAATCCAACTGAGGAGGAGATGCGGACCGCCCTCTTTTATCTCTGTAGGTTTCCTGCTCCTATGGGCGGATCCCTCTCTCCGGTGGGTGCTGTCATGGACTCATTAAAAGAGCATTACCGGTAAGTAATTCAGCTTTTTCTTAATTTTATTATTTTTCACTAACTAAGAGGGTGATAAAGGGGGGTTTGCTCTATTATTTATGGTGGGTTTTTATGTTTGACAGCTGTCATACCCTAAAAGACGCTTTTTATTGTAAAAATAGTTTTTGCATCACCACATTTTGAGAGCTATAATTTTGACCCACAGTCACGTGAGGTCTTATTTTTTGCGGGACAAGTTGACGTTTTTATTGGTACCATTTTCGGGCACGTGACATTTTTCGATCGCGTTTTGGGACGCAGAACGAACAAAAACCATAATTTCATGAATTTCTTTTGGGGGGGGCGATTACACCATTCCGCGTGTGGTAAAATTGATAAAGCGGTTTTATTCTTCGGGTCAGTACAATTACAGAGATACCTTATTTATATCTTTTTTTTTTTTATGTTTTGGTGCTTTTTTACAATAAATACAATTTTATATAAAAAATAATTATTTTTGTATCGCTTTATTCCGCGAGCTATAACGTTTTTTTTTTTTGGTGATGATGCTGTATGGCAGCTCGTTTTTTGCGGGACAAGATGACGTTTTCAGTGGTGCCATGTTTATTTATATACGTCTTTTTGATCAAGTGTTATTGCACTTTTTGTTTGGCGGTATGATGATAAAGCATTGTTTTTTAATGGGTTCACTAAAGGGGTTAACTAGTGGGATAGTTTTATAGGGCGGGTCGTTACGGACGCAGCGATACTAAATATGTGTATTTTTATTGTTTTTTTAATGTACAAAAAAAAGAATTTATTAGGGAATTTTTTTTTAGGAATTTTTTCTAAATTATTTTTATATATGATTAGTTTTTTTTTTACACTTTATTATATTGTCCCGGGGGGACATCACTGTAAATTTTCAGATCGCTGATCTGACACTTTGCAGTGCACTGTGTCAGATCAGCGATCTGACAGGCACTGAGGACGCTTTCTCAGCGCCTGCTCCCGGCAGGGACGGAGAAAGCCGCCTCCCTGCAGGACCCCGAAGGCCACCGCGGCCATATTGGATCCGGGGGCCTGCACGGAGGAGACCCTCGGTGTAACGCGAGCACATCGCGCTGCTCCGAGGGTCTTAGGGAAGCACGCAGAGTGCCAGGGGTTAATGTGCTGGGGGCGGTCCGTGACCGCCCTTGGTACATAGTGCGGAGAGTCAGCTGTGATAATCAGCTGACAACAGGTCACGATCAGCAGCGCTCACCCCGTGAGCGCCGCTGATCTCATATGACGTACTATCCCGTCCTTGGGAATTAAGTCCCAGGGCACATGGACGGGATAGTACGTCATATGGCAGAAAGGGGTTAAGTACCAGGCGACGTGGACTGGATGTCTTTATTGAAAAATATAATACTACAGGTTATGGACATTAATACTACATGTTATGGCCACTAGAGTCTCTGATGGAGCGTAGATCCAGGGAACTAGCCTGATTGTGGAGTAGGGAATGAATGTGCCTTATGTGGAGTTGGGAATTAATTTTTTCCACTAATATGGGGCAAATAGTGTCTGCCTCATGGGATTTTTTGCCTTCTGAAGCAGTGTTTCCCAAACCCCATCCTCACGGCTCCCAAACACATTATGTTTTCAGGATTTTCTAAATATTGCACATGTGAGAGAAGCTATGGCAGTTCATGATGCCTTTATAATAATTACATAGCCTGTACAATAATAAGGAAATCCTGAAAACATGACCTGTTGGGGGGTCGTGAGAACTGGAGTTTGGGAAACACTGTTCTCGAGCAACATGTTAGGCTTTAGGTTGAATTCGAAATAAGTTAACCTTCAACCTAAAAAACTATAAAACTAATTACTGAGCTCAACTCCCTCAATATCATTGGATGAAAACCACCGGGCCAATAGACTTTGTCAATATTTAATTTGCTCAGACGCAGCCATAATTCTTCTTGTGTTCAGTTAGTCATATTCGATGGTGAACATTGATTTTTGCCTTACTAAAAGATACCTGGTCCTCTCTAATTATCTTTTTATTATCTTCTTTTAGGGGGCTGATGCCATTGAATTTTTTTCTTTTTAGCATTAATGTACAGGGTGGGCCATTTAGGATACACCTAAATAAAATGGGAATGGTTGATGACCCAGATCGGCGTGCTGATTTTGCAGAATGGGCAAAGCAAAAATTGGAACATGACCCTCAGTTTACACAGAACATTATGTTCAGTGATGAGGCAAACATTTTTGGGTGGGCCATTTATATGGATACACCTAAATATAATGGGAATGGTGACCGTTTTCTTGCGTAGTAAATAGCATCATGGCAGTAAAAAAACGAGATAAAAAACATATACATACTCATATAAACTCAAGTGAGTCCTTTTTAATCAGACACATAAAATACTTTTGCTGTATATAAATGGTATTGTGCTGTCCTCACTAAATGAAGCAGACTTCACGTAGCTATACAAGCAGCTAAACCGCTATACCGGGGTCCAATAAGGAGACTATAGGTTGAATCTGTGCTTTATTGAATGTGATGGTATATTGGCGCGGTGAAACTACAAGTAAAACATATTATACACTGAGTCAATACAGGGTACATCAGGGATACATATTATAGATAATACATCATCTTCACTAATAGCTAACCAGGGAGCTAACTAAGGCTAGTTTCACACTTGCTTTTTTTTGCAGCGCGTTTTTCCCGCAAAAAAACGCATTGAAAAAACGCATACATAAGCATACAACTGCTGCGTTTTTTTCAAGCATTTTTATGAGCATGCATGAAAAAAACGCAGCGTTTTTATGCGTTTGTATGCGTTTTTAGCGCGTTTTTACCGCGTTTGCGTTTTTTCCAACATTTTTAGGTGGCCCCTCACACTACCCAAACCATGACTTTACTAACCCTAACCCTGACCCTAACCCTAACCCTAACCCTGACCCTAACCCTTAACAAAACCATACTTAACCCTAATCCTGACCCTAACCCTGACCCTAATCCTTAACAAAACCATACTTAACCCTAATCCTGACCCTAACCCTGACCCTAACCCTAACCCTGACCCTAACCCTGACCCTAACCCTAACCCTGACCCTAACCCTTAACCAAATCATACTTAACCCTAACCCAAACCCTAAACCCTAACTAACCCTAACCCTGACCCTGACCCTAACCCTAACCCTGACCCTAACCCTTAACAAAACCATACTGAACCCTAATCCTGACCCTAACCCTGACCCTAACCCTTAACAAAACCATACTTAACCCTAACCCTAACCCTAATCCTGACCCTAACCCTGACCCTAACCCTTAACCAAACCATACTTAACCCTAATCCTGACCCTAACCCTGACCCTAATCCTTAACAAAACCATACTTAACCCTAACCCTGACCCTAACCCTAACCCTGACCCTAACCCTAACCCTGACCCTAACCCTTAACAAAACCATACTTAACCCTAATCCTGACCCTAACCCTGACCCTAACCCTTAACCAAACCATACTTAACCCTAACCCTGACCCAAAACCCAACCCTAACCCTGACCCTAACCCTAACCCTAAACCCCCTTAACTAACCCTAACTCTAACCCAAACCCCTAAATTCCATGGTTAAAAAAAAAAACGCATATGCAAAAAAACGCTTACATGAGCATGCCAGTGCGCACATATGCGCATCCATAGGCTATAATGGCCATTTTTAGCGCAAAACGTGCGCATATGTGCGCATGCGCTTTTTTGCAGGGCCAAAAAATGCAACATGATGCGTCTGGAAAATCCAATCGCACACCCCAAAAAAACGCAGCGCATGAAAATCGCATACATGCGCTTACAAGCGCGCAGGTATGCGCACCCATGTTAAATATAGGGGAAAAAACGCATGCGCAGGTTAGCGTTTTTTTCCAGCGCTAAAAAACGCAAATGTGAAACCAGCCTAAGCAGGCTAATATGAGACAAGAATTGGATACAGGAAACATGAATACATACCAGCGATGCTGTCACAAGGGGAGAAGAGAAATGAGATGCTTCCTGAATGCAGGCAGAGGGAAAATGGTGGACTGGAGGGAAAATGGGGGCTGAACTAACCATCATCCTTTGCAAAAGGCTACCATGGTGCATTGTAACCTTACCAGAATGCATTGCAAATGGAGGGAATGGCAAAATGAAAGTAAAACACACAATAACACTGCGGCTATGACTCTGGTCACTAGATAGAGCCAGAAAACACTGTAAACATTAACAAGCAGACAATCTGGAATTATGAATTAAATGTCTGAGACAGAACAGGTATATTACCTAGTATAATGTGTACTGACAAAAGGTTGATCATAGGTCATAAAAAAAATCCCCTTGAACTGTCATAATGACAGACTTGTATATAGAGACCCATGCTTACCCATGATGTGGTGTGATGTAAACGTGCCCAGCGCACCCTCTTGACGCGCGTTTCACATTTGCTTTGTCAAAAAAAAGAGTGACAGAATGAATGGCCAAACACTTGGCAAATGAAGTCCAACGTCGATAAAAGTAGAGTAATAGACCTAGGATGGAGTCATCGCATTGCTGCTCTGAGGCAGCAACAGGTGTTATATGCGAGGGTCGCTATGTATCCCCCAGGATGCGCATAGAAGCGTATTAAGACCTCTGGAGTGCATTACAGTAACAGATATAGTTGTGATTGCAGTGCAAAATAAAAGTAAGTTTGATCTTGGACAATCTGTTTGCCCAAGGCAGATTTAAGAAAACTTGGCATGGGCTTTTATTTTTGGAGCTAACTACAGGATGGTAGTGGTGCAGTTTGCTCCCTCCAGGTCGGGTCTTACAAGTGGCCCATGGCCACAGATTCCATTTAAAAACCCTGCAGCAAAGGGTTAGGTTTGTCAGTCTTGGTTGGCCAACTTGCAGAGCTAGTGGCTCTTCAAAGCTTCAGCCTGTGTGAAGTAACACGGAGCCAAGTGGAGCCAAAAGGCCTGGCACACCTTAGCGTGACATAGCGGTGCAGTCGCCCACTGCAACATCTTAGATACGGACTGTCTTGTTTCCCAGCTGCAATCCAGAGGATACCATTTGTTTTCCATTTGTGAGTATGTTGGACATTAAAGAGACTTTGTTTTTGAACTTTCCTGTAGTCACTGCCTGTCTTTTGCACTGCACCAACCCCGCTGCACTACACTGCATATACAATAAGTGGAAATATATGAGGTGTTAAAGATAAGGTATTGGGTATTCTAGTTGCAAAAAAAATAATTTATAGTAGTCAATGTCAGGCAGCAGCTGCAAAAGCAAAAAAGATTTGCTAATTCCCTTTCTTCTCCAACTTTGGTTTTATCCCATTCCCCGGTGTACGAGGGGCGCCTGAAAACTTCGAGGCCCACCCATGAAATCTTTTTTGCATGGTCTTGTTTTGCAATGCAATATGTTATTTAGTTAGTTGAATGGTCTCATGAGCAATCTGGATTTATTTTGATTTTTTTTGTTTCCGTTACAGCATTTTAAAGTTGGGTCGCAAGGCTGAAATATGAAAATGGAGAAATTGGCAAAGTTCACACACCGGCTGTTGCAAAGGCTGCAATTTACTCCTGTGGTTTCCAACTTCTTCAGCACCCACCCTACTCCCCTGATTTGGCTCCCTCGGACTATCACCTATTCCCACAGATGAAAAAGCACCTTGGTGGAAGGTGGAATTGCAGCCATTGCAGCAGCCGGTGTGTGAACTTTGCCAACTTCTCCATTTCCGTATTTCAGCCTTGCGACCCAACTTTAAAATGCTGTAACGGAAGCAAAAAAAAATCAAATTAAATCCAGATTGCTCATGAGACCATTCAACTAACTAAATAACATATTGCATTGCAAAACAAGACCATGCAAAAAAGATTTCAGGGGGGACCTCTAAGTTTTCAGGCACCCCTCGTATATCTCTGTTGTTAGTGTAAGTATATTTTCATGATTGGTATTTTCCTTTATCCCTGTTCGTATTACCTTGTTGGTCTGGTTGGTGTATTACGGTACACTACTACTCCCCTGTTACCTGGGTGGGGGAAGGGTACAGACTGGGGGTGGATTCAAGAGCTAAGGCAAGGTATGTGTCCCTGGTGTCTTCACCATCAGAAGTAATCTTGGGAATAGGGCGAGTCAGTCATAACAGACGTGGCCAGTTCCAAAACAGACCCACCCTGAACAATGACCATTGCATGTAATTCATAACCTCAGTGATATTATAAATTAGTGAATCAAACACGTCCGTAAAAATTAATCAGGCTGACAGTGGTGAGTCTTAACAGAGGCAGTCCACATAACACCAGACCCGTCCCAAGCAGAAGTCACAAGATCATAACCTCATTAGTGTAATAACAAAGATAAGGAGTATAAATCCAGACGATCACACCCATAGAGACGTTATATCGAGGTCACAGACTCTCCAGTCATGTCACTTAGGTTCCTGAATCCTGATCATCATTCTTGGCAGTCAGATGTTGTCCCTGTAGAAAACCCTAAATACTGACATGGCCTTGGTGTGTAGAAATTACACTCACTCTGACAAGGGCAGTCCACAGCTATCCCAGGAGGAAAAATAGCATTAGACTGTCCCTCCATGCTATCCTGACATTTCTCCCAAGCAGGGTTCATCAGGTGAGCTCACATATCACCAATGTCATTGCGGCTGTATGCATCAATAGATGGGGGAGCTGTATTTTGGACTAGCCAAAGTCTATGGACAATTGAACACGTGCTGAGCTGCCCTGATGAACCCTCCCTGGCATTCTTAATTTCTGACACTCTCCCCTTTTGTGATTTTTGTAAAATTTATGTCATTTTAATTTTTTACAGAAAAGATTATTGTCTTTGATCCAGTTAAAGGTATTGAAAGGCATGTTTGGCATGGAGGAAAAACACTTTTTCAAAATATAAAGTGTTGCCATAGGCAAAGTATGTTTGGTCAGATTAATGATCTGCCCTCATCTTTACTTGGTTGTTTTATTTGGTTCAATTCCTCAGATCGCTAGTGCCTAGCCCCCTCTTGCCTAAAAAAGGAGACACCTCTGCGGAAGATTAAGGCCGTGAGGAAGATACAGAGGTGGTTGAAATGGAGGGGGGGGAAGGGGGGGTGGATCCTGAGTGTATATTTATGTCATGCATTACAAATCTCAACAAATGTTCAATTTACTCCTAGGAGAACTAACAATGTTCTACAGATATTTTACAAGCAATTAAAGGGTTTGAAATTATGCAATTCACATTTCCCACACTGCTGAAGCATCAATAATTGGGCTAACATAATTTTCCATTGCCGTGTGGACTTCCCTATAATACCCTGCAGCTATGACATACTACAGATTATCATACCTGGTACAGTGGTGGTTACTGGGCCATCACATACCTGAGGCATCACTGATCAGCAGTTCCCAGTGGAGCACAGTTTGCAGCAGAGTCATTTTCCATCTCCAGAGTCACTGGTTATGTCACTCTCTACTGTAAAGTGAAAACCATTATGGTCAGTGGGGTCTCCTCTCTCACGTAGAGTATAAGCTCTTATGGTCAGAGGAGTCCTCTCTCTCTCATACCTGTAGAATGTAGGCTCTTATGGTCAACAGGGTTCTGTCTCTTTCCTCTAGTGTGTAAGTTCTTATAGTCATCGGGGTCCTCATTTTCTTTTTCCTGTAGAGTGTAAGCTCTTATGGTCGTCCGGTTCCTCACTGTCTTTCTCCTGTGGAATGTAAGCTCTTATGGTCAGCGGGGTTCTCACTCCTGTAGATTGTAACCTCTTATAGTCAGAGGAGCAGGGGTGAACCTAGCCTCTCTGCTGCCTGAGGCGAACAGCAAAATGACGCCCCCCACACACACACAAAGTAAATTCTCATATCTATCCTGTAAAACTGAGTACAGTAGTGGACATTTTGATTTAGATAAATAGAAAAAAGAAGGTGTCCAAACACAAGGATGTCAGCGGCATTACACGCACATACAAGAACAACACAGAAGTATCCAGAGCAAGGGTCATTAATGGCAATGGTAGGCCTGGCACAGGGCCAGACTGGGACAAAAAAAGCAGCCCTGCCACACAAATCCCACCAGCCCACAAACTATAACACTCCTCACCCCAATCAGTGAATTTTTGCTATACTTTGTTGTCCCCTCATCACTCTCTTTAAGGAGTTATTTGAAGAGCCACATGTGAATGCCACCACAGTGCGTATGACTGACCACAGCTCCATTTACATGGTGCTCTTCAAAGCTGTTTCCCAGGATCATGGGGGTCCCAGCGGTCAGATCCACAACAAACAGAAAGTCATCCCCTATCCCCACATAATGCTCCATACAGTATTATGTGCCCCATATATTACGTCGTACAGTATAATGGTCACCATATAATGCTCCATACAGCATAATGGGCCCCATATATTACCTCGTACAGTATAATGGGCCCCATATAATGCTCCTTACAGTATAATGGGCCCCATATATTACTTCGTACAGTATAATGGGCCCCATATAATGCTCCATACAGTATAATGGGCCCCATATATTACTTAGTATAGTATAATGGGCCCCATATAATGCTCCATACAGTATAATGGGCCCTATATATTACTTCCTACAGTATAATGGGCACCATATATTACTTCATACAGTATAATGGGCACCATATATTACTTCATACAGCATAATGGGCACCATATATTACTTCATACAGTATAATGGGCACCATATATTACTTCATACAGTATAATGGTCCCCACATTTTACTTCATACAGCATAATAGGCACCATATATTACTTCATACAGTATAATGGGCCCCATATAATTCTTCTCCCCAAACCCTGCTGCTCTGGTCTCCTCAGTGTATTCTGATCCTCCGCACTGCTTGGCACAGGGACATCATTAACTTTACGTATATAATTGTCCACTTGGACTGATAGTAATAGTGATTTGTTTGTATTTGTCTGAGGCTGGCCCACTTTATGGGGGTGCGCAGGGCATATGATTATACACCAGTAAAAAGTATGAGAGGCTCAATATGACCAGTGTCACCTAGTTTCCTACCCCTCTTATTCTACTGGTACTGTGGCCACACTGACTGGTGCTGAGGAAAAGAAAGAAAGAACAGAGAGAAAAAAAAACAGAGAAAGAAAGAACAAAGAGAAAGAAGGAGGGGAAAGAAAGACGAGAGAGAGAGAAAGAAAGAGGGGAAAGAAACAGAAAGAGAAAGAAAGAACCAAGAAAGAGAAAAAAAAGAAAGATTAGAGAGATAAAGAAAGAGAGAGAGAAAGATTCTATAAAGATACTATAGCAGCCCGGCTCACACTGTAGTGCCCACCTGAGCCTCCCGATGCAGGACATATCATGATCCGCTCACATGGCCGGCAACCCCCGAGTCCAAGGCGATCCTGCTGTCCGCGCTGTTGGAGGAGGACACAGTGATGGATCTGAAACATTCCCTGAAGTGCCTCCATGGTTCCGTCACAATCTCCTCCCGAAATTACCTAATTTCCGTTCAGCTTCTAGCACATCACTTACGGTAGAACGTCACGTGCGAATTTTAAAGTACTCCGCGGGGGATCCGCCGTGTACTCCTGTGTCCGTAGGAAAAGTAAGCTCCCAGCCGGGGTAGTGGGACAGAATCTCTCAAAATCGGGACTGTCCCGCTGGGAGGTATGAATGCTCCCCACCATACACCTTGTACACGTATGGCTCTGCACACATAAACACACGGTTCCGCTTTTTATGCCTCGCACACACACAGCTCCGCTATGTACACCTCGCACACACACGGCTCCACTCAGTACACACATGGCTCCACTCCGTAAACCGTACACATGCGGCTCTGCTCCGTACACCTTGTACACACGTGGCCACGCTCTGTAAACCTTGTACACAAATGGCTCCACTCCGTAAACCTTGTACACATACGGCTTTGCTCCATAGACCTTGCACACTCGCAGTTCCACTCCGTACACCTCGCACACACGCAGTTCCGTACACCTCACCCGTGCAACTCTGCTCCGTACACCTCGTACACGTGCGGCTCTGCTCCTTACACCTCACACACTCGCTGCTCAGCTCCGTACACATCTCTGCTTCGTACACGTGCGGCTCCGCTCTGTGCACCTCGTACATGTGCCGCTCCGCTCCGTGCACCTCGTACATGTGCGGCTCCGCTCGGTGCACCTCATACATGTGTGGCTCTGCTCCGTGCACATCGTACACATGCACGGCTCCACTCCGTGCACCTCGTACACACGCACGGCTCCACTCCGTGCACCTCGTACACACGCACGGCTCCGCTCCGTACACCTCGTACACGCACGGCTCCACTCCGTACACCTCGTACACACGCGGCTCTGCTCCTTACACCTCGCACACACACGACTCTGCTCCTTACACTGGCTAGGCTGAGACCAAAAAGCAGCCCTGACACAAAAACCCTGGTATTGCAGCTATCCGAGGGGCAGTGGCCAGGAGTTTTTGGTGGCCCTCTATAGGTAGTGATATCAAAAAGTTTGTAAATACTTGTGGGGTGTGCGCTTGCTCTAAAAGCTCTCAGGGCCAGCCGGCTGGGGAATTGGTACCTTTGCCAATTCCGGATAAACCATGAACACACCTGTCCATGGACTTTATCACTAATCTTTCCCCTTCCAATGGCAACTCAGTGGTATGGGTAGCGGTTGATAGATTTTCTAAGCAAGCCCACTTTGTACCATTACCTGCGTTACCATCTGCTGAAACCTTGGCCCGCTTGTTTATACAGCACATAGTTCGGTTGCATGGAGTGCCTGTGAATGTGGTGTCGGACAGGGGTTTCCAATTTGTGGCCAGGTTTTGTAAGAAGTTGGGGGTCATATTGTCATTCTCCTCTGCCTATCACCCGGAATCCAACATACAGACTGAACGCACCAACCAGTCATTGGAGCAGATTCTGAGATGCCTGGCCTCCTCCAGACTGGAAGACTGGTGTGAGGTATTATCCATGGCAGAATTTGCATTCAACTGACGTATTAATCAATCTACTGGAAAGTCTCCCTTTCCGGTCAATTATGGGTTTGTTCCTCAGTTTGGCGAATTTTCCCGTATGGATTCGGGTTGCCCTGGTGCCGAGGGGATGGTACAGTAGTTAAAAACCCTCTGGAGGGAGGTGCAGGGGAACATCTCCAAAGCCCAGAAGATGTTCAAACATTTTGTGGACAGGAGGAGGGTGGTGGTTCCTGCGTTGACAGTGGGGGAAAAAGTCTGGTGGCTCTGTGAGCAAGTGCAGTGCGGTGTTCCTGACACGGTTCATGCAGCATTATATGAACACCCGATTTCTTACATTATGGCTGGTTCAAACAACGAAAGCAATTGTTACCATCCACCTTCCGTGTCTCCACTACTTCCTCATAGAATGTAAACTTTCGAGCAGGTTCCTCTTGGTAGTGTCATAGCTCCCAACCAACCCGGATTTAGTGGGACAGTCCAGTTTTTGCCCCGCCCACCTGCTGTCCCGCCCGGGACTCTATTTTTCCCACACTGCAGGCAGATAAGCCGCACGCCCCCCATGCACTCCATCCTCGCCTTCTCAGAGACCCACCGCAGCCCCTCACAGCCTGCAATGACGTCGCACTTGCTAGGCTGTTCTCTTCTGTGCGCACAGGACCTCAGATTAGTTCACAGGAGGGGAGGAGTCATGAGTCACATGATCAGGAGCCTCGTGTGTACGAGATGTACAGAGCGGAGCCGCGTGTGTACGAGATGTGCAGAGCGGAGCCGCGTGTGTACGAGATGTGCAGAGCGGAGCCGCGTGTGTACGAGATGTACAGAGCGGAGCCGCCTGTGAACGAGGTGTACGGAGAGGAGCCGCCTGTGTACGAGGTGTACGGAGCAGAGACGCATGTGTACGAGGTGTACGGAGCGAAGCCGTGTGTGTACGAGGTGTACGGAGCAGAGCCACCTGTGTACGAGGTGTACGGAATGGAGATGTGTACGGAGCGGAGCCGTTTGTGTGTACGAGGTGTATGGAGCAAAGCCGCATGTGTACAAGGTTTATGGAGTGAAGCCATATGTGTACAAGGTGTACAGAGCGTCGCTGCATGTGTACAAGGTGTACGGAGCAGAGCCGCATGTGTATGAAGTTTATGGAGTGGAGCCATGTGTGTGCGCGAGGTGTACGGAGCAGAGCCGTGTGTGTACGAGGCATACAAAGCGGAACCGTGTGTGTATGAGGTGTGCGGAGTCATGCGTGTACAAGGTGTATGGTGGGGAGCATTCATACCTCCCAACCGTCCCGGATCCAGCAGGCAGTCCTGATTTTGAGTCTGCCCCACTGCCCCTGCTGGGAGCTTACTTTTCCCGCTGACAAAGGAGTACATGCCGGAGCCCCGAGGAGCACTTTAAAATTCACACTTGATGTTCCACCGGAAGTGACGTGCTGGAAGCTGATCGGAAATGAGGTAATTTCGGGAGGAGATTGTGACGGAACCATGGAGGCACTTCAGGGAATGCTTCAGATCCATCGCCATGTCCTCCTCCAACAGCGCGGACAGCGGGATTGCTTTGAACTCGGGGATGTTGGTCATGCAAGCGGATCATGATATGTCCTGCATCAGGAGGCTCAGGTGGGCACTACGATGTGAACCGGGCTGCTATAGTATCTTTATGGAATCTTTCTTTCTCTCTCTCTTCTTTCTTTTTTCCCCTCTTACTCTCTCTTTGTTTCTTTCTTTCTCTCTGCTCTTTCTTTCTCTTTCTCACTGTTCTTTCTTTCGCTCTGTTCTTTTTTTTCTTTCCCCTCTTTCTTTCGCTCTCTGTTTTTCTTTCTCTCTCTGTTCTTCCTTTCTCTTTGTTCTTTCTTTCTCTGTTCTCTTTCTTCCCCTCTTTCTTTCTCCCTCTGTTCTTTCTCTCTCTGTTCTTTCTTTCCCCTCTTTCTTTCTTTCTCTCACTGTATTTTCTTTCTCTCTTCCTCTGTTCTTTCTTTCCCCTCTTTTTTTTTCTCTCTCAGTTTTTTTATGTCCCCTCTTTCTTTCTCTCTGTTCTTTCTTTCTTTCCCTTCTTTCTTTCTTCCTTTCTTTCTCTCTTCTTTCTTTCCCCTTTTTCTTTATTTCTCTTTTTCTCTCTGTGTTCTTTCTTTCCTCTTTCTTTTTTTCTCTCTCTGTTCTTTTTTTCTGTCCCCTCTTTCTTTCTCTCTGTTCTTTCTTTCTATCTGCCTATTTCTTTCCCCTTTCTTTCTCTGTTCTTTCTTTCTCTTTATTCTTTCTTTTGCTCTGTTCTTTCTTTCTCTTTCTTTTCCCTCTTTCTTTCTCTCTCTAATCTTTCTTTCTCTCTCTGTTCTTCCTTTCTTTCTCTTTTCTTCCTTTCCCCTCTTTCTTTCTCGCTGTTTCTTCTTTCTCTCTCTGTTCTTTCTTACTCTGTTCTTTTTTCTGTCCCCACTTTCTTTCTCTCTGTTTTCTACCCCCTCTTTCTCTGTTCTCTCTTTCCCCTCTTTCTTTATTTGTTTCTTTCTTTCCCCTTTTTCTTTCTCTCTCGGTTCTTTCTTTCCCCTCTTTCTTTCTCTCTGTTTCTTTCTACCCCTCTTTCTTTCATCCGTTATCTCTTTCTATCTCTGTGCTTTCTTTCCCCTTTCTCTTTGTTCTTTCTTTTGCTCTGTTCGTTCTTTCCCCTCTTTCTCTCTCTAATCTTTCTTTCTTTTTATCTCTGTTCTTTTTTTCTATCTCTGTTCTTCCTTTATTTCTCTCTGTTCTTTTTTCTCTCTCTCTGTTCTCTTTCATTCCCCTTTTTTTCTCTGTTCTTTCTTTCTCTCTCTCTGTTCTTTCTCTATCTCTGTGATTTTTTTCTGTCCCCTTTCTGTCTCTGTTCTTTCTTTCTTGTTTCTTTCTCTCTGTTCATTCTTTCCTCTTTCTCTGTTCTCTTTCTTTCTTTGTTTCTTTCTCTCTCTGTTCTCTCTTTCTCCTCTTTCTTTCGCTCTCTGTTCTTTCTTTTCCCTCTTTCTTTCTTTGTTCTTTCTTTCGCTCTGTTCTTTCTCTTTCTTTCCCCTCTTTCTTTCTCTCTCTAATCTTTATTTCTCTGTTCTTTCTCTCTCTCTGTTCACTTTCATTTGCCTCTTTCTTTCTCTGTTTCTCTCTCTCTGTTCTTTTTCTGTCCCCTCTTTCTCTCTCCTTTCTTTCTTTATCTGTTTCTTTCTTTCTCTCTGTTCTTTCTTTGCCCTCTTTTTCTGTTCTTTCTTTCCCCTCTTTCTTTCTGTCTCTGTTTCTTTCTTTCTCTCTGTTCTTTACCCTCTTTCTCTGTTCTCTCTTACTTTCCCCTCTTTCTTTCTGTTCTTTCTCTGTTCTCTCTTTCTTTCTTCCTTTCTATCTGTTTTTTCTTTCCCCTCTTTTCCTCTCTGTTTTTTATTTCTCTCTCTGATTTCTTTTTTTTCTCTCTCTGTTCTTTCTTTTTCTCAGTACCAGTCAATGTGCCAACAGTACCAGCCACTGTGCCCATAATGCCAGCCACTGTGCCCTCAGTACCAGTCAGTGTGATCAGCAGTGCTAAATGGTTGTGGTTGGGCCATGGACATGGGTGTGACTAGTTGTGAAATATGTGTGGTTGGTGCGTGGCCTAAAATTTGTGCGCGCTGCAAACTTTGTCCCTCTTTCCCTTCTTATAAAGTTGGGAGGTATGGTAGTGTTGTTTATGTGATTATTGTTATGCTGTAATGTCTATTGTCTGTACAAGTCCCCTCTATAATGTAAAGTGCTGCAGAATATGTCGGCGCTATAGAAATAAAATTATTATTTTTAGTGAGGGGAGACACTACACCATATATATGGCTGTTCTGTTCCTACAGGACCTGTGATGAGGTCACAGCAGGGGAGGAGTCTGGAGTAATGTCACATGTTACACATCATTTCCTGCAAACCCTTAGAATGGCTCCTCCCCTCCTGTGACCTCATCCCAGGTCCTGTGCGCACAGAGCAGCCATATATGTGGTGTGCGGCTCTGCAGGAGGAGGTAGGTGCTGGAGATTCCCCATTACTGGGTTGCACAGGGGGCATTAACCCCCTCAGTGCTGCGGTCCCATTCCTGGAGACAGAACGTGTTCCCGTCTCTGTCGCTATATCAGGGTCTCTGTCTGTATTGGATTACATTGGGTCACTTCCCTCCTGACGGCGCTCGCTGCTCTGTTACTGTACAGTCTCCATTATGGCCATTGCCCGCTCCATATTGTCACTGTCAGGAGATATTAACCCCTTAACGACTGCTGATACGCTTTTCAACGGTGGCAGTTAAGGGTATTTAATCCTCAGCGCCTCTTTTTAGTGGCGCTGAGGTAAAGGTTATAGCGTCCCCCAGTGTTGGAAAATCTCCAGGGTCTCAGCCACCGGGGGGTAGCCAAAGAACATGATTCGGGTTTGCTTTTACCGTCCCCAGTGTTGCACCGAATAATGACGACCGCAAAAAAAAAGTTCAATTTACCATTTGTTTCTCTCTCCTCTGATATGATCTAGCACATCAGAAGAGAGAGAAATGGGGTCCCCCGAGCCCCCCGGTACCTCCTGTGTCCCTAGACCCTCCTGTCCCCCGGCAGTTGGCATCATCTTCTGGGAAGAAAATGGCGGGCGCATGAGCAGTGCGCCCACCGAGATCTGCTGGCCGGCACCTGTCAACAATAGATTTTTTCTATTGGTTCATTTTGATTACTGGGATGGCCCCTATCACATTGATCAAAATAAAGAAAATAATAAATCGAACCCCCCTTTATCACCCCCTTAGTTAGGTAAAAATAATAAAATAAAAAGATGCATTTATTTCCATTAGGGTTGGGGCTAATGTTAGGGTTATGGTTGGGATTATAGTTAGGGTTGGGGCTAGGGTCAAGGTTGGGGTTAGAGCTAGGGTTGGGCTAGGGTTAGGATTGGGCTAGGGTTTGAGCTAGGGTTGGGTTAGGGTTGGGGTTAGAGCTAGAGTTAGGTTGGGGCTAAGGTTAGAACTAGGGTTAGGGATGGGCTAGGGTTAGGGTTGAGGATAGGGTTAGAGCTATGGTTAGAGTTGGAGCTAGGGTTAGGGTTGATGCTAGGGTTGGGCTTAGGGTTGTGTTGGGGTTAGGGCTGTGGTGTTGGGGTTAGGGTAGTGTTGGTGTTAGGATTGTTATTAGGGTTTAGGGGTGTGTTTGAGTTAGGGCTGTGTTAGGGTTGGAGTTAGAATTGAGGGGTTTCAAATGTTTAGGTACATCAGTGGGTCTCCAAACGCGACATGGCGCTTGCCATTGATTCCAGACAATTTTGTGTTCAAGAAGTCAAATGGTGCTCCCTCTCTTCTGAGCCCTGTCATGCGCCCAAACAGTGACTTTCCCCCTCATACGGGGTATCAGCGTACTCAGGAGAAATTGCACAACAATTATTATTGGGGTATATAATGCAAATAAACAAAATTGTAAAGTTACATAACAGGGTGTGTCATTTTCTCCTGATACCCTTGTGAAAATAAAAAAGTTTGGTTCCAAAGTAAATTTTTTGTGAAAAAAGTAAAATGTTCATTTTTTCCTTCCACATTGCTTTAGTTCTCGTGAAGCACCTGAAGGATTAATAAGCTTCTTGAATGTGGTTTTACGCAGCTTAAGGGGTGCAGTTTTTATAATGGTGTTACTTTTGGGTACTTTCTGTTATATTGACCCCTCCCCCAAACTCACTTCAAATGTGAGGTGGTCCCTAAAAAAATGGTTTTGTAAATTTTGTTGGAAAAATGAGAAATCGCTGGTCAACTTTTAACCCATATCCTAACAAAAATTATGTTTCCAAAATTGCGCTGATTTAAAGTAGACATGTGGGAAATGTTATTGTAACGGGGTCTTCTGTGCTGTAATACCTCTTTACATTAACACGCCCCGTGTCTCTCAGGATGTCCACTCTGCTTTTTCTCACTTCTGGATGAAGGACGCTGGCTCGAAACACTTTGTAACATGGGAACATATAAAAGATCACTGCTTCTCCACGTATTTCCACACGCACATCAGCCATCACGTCTCGTACGATCTCTACTGCAGGATTTGGGCCATAGAACGCCAGTCTGCTCTTTACCTCCCTCTGGAATTCAGTCTCTTCCACGTTCACATTGGGGGGCGCTGCACTGTCGTGTTCCATGATGGCTGCTATCAAATCCGCTTTTGTTTTGTTGCTGGCGATTAACCCTCGAGCTTCCACCGGGTCTTTTAATGTATTCCTCTTTAACTTCTGGTAGTTGTTTTCAATTCAGTCCTTTACTCCTATAGACGGGGTATCATATCCCGCTGTCTGCCACCAGTGTAACGGGGTCTTCTGTGCTGTAATGCCGCTTCACATTAACACCCTGTGTTTCTCAGGAGGTCCACTCTGCTTTTCCTCACTTCTGGATGAAGGACGCTGGCTGGAAAGGCTTTGTAACATGGGAACATATAAAAGATCACTGCTTCTCCACGTATTTCCAGTGTGTCAACATTTTACTCATCGGTCTCAGAATATATATACATACATAGGGCAGGACAATCAATATGTGTTGGGCCAGTAGATAACAGGCTCCAATTAAGATGCCAGACGTACATTACAATAGCCGTGGTATTTACAAAGGTGGGGGGAGGTCAGAAGTGGGATATCTCGTTTACCTCTGCCCAGGGGGGCAGCCGGTCGATTGCTGCATTAAGGGCATACATCTCACATTACAACTATCATACATGCATCTCCTATTCGGGGTGCTGGGGGGTTCTGTAACATGGCTCCCCCTTTTCAGCAACGCGATCGGCATACACAGTCTGATCCTTAACGGATCGGCTTGGGGATGACCGAAGTTTATGGGGTTGGTACAAGTTCCGTTTGTCGACTTAGTCCATCGGCGTTACCATTTTGTTTGCCGGGTCTGTAGTGGATGGTGAAGTCTAGAGGTTGTAGGGCTAAACTCCACCGCAGTAATCTGGCGTTGTCTCCAGAGACCCGATTAAGCCACACTAGGGGATTATGGTCTGTTAGGACTGAAAACTGTCGTCCATACAAATATGGTTGTAACTTCTTGAGTACCCATACTACTGCCAGGCACTCCTTCTCGATGGCCGCATAGCTTACTTCGCGGGGCAGTAGTTTCCGACTCAGGTAAGCTACCGGGTGGTCTTGACCATCCGGCCCGACTTGGCTCAGTACTGCCACCAATCCAAACATAGAAGCGTCTGTGTGAACCAGGAAATGTTTAGTTGGATCGGGTGCGGCCAATACCGGGGTATTTGTGAGGGCATCCTTTAGCTGGCGGAAGTCTTCCTCACACTCGGGGGTCCAGGTTACCTGGCGGGGAAGTTTTTACGGGTCAGATTAGTGAGGGGCTTGGCTATGCTGCTGGAATTGGGCACACATTTCCTATAATACCCAGCTGTCCCTAGAAACTCCATGACCTGGGTTTTAGTGCGTGGGGTGGGCCATTTGGCTATGGCCTCAATCTTGGCTGGTTCTGGTCGCTGTTTCCCACTTCCCACCCAATGTCCTAAATACTGAACCTCTGCTTTGCCCACGTGACACTTGTTGGGGTTTAAGGTGATTCCGGCCTTGTGGATCCTGTCCAATACTGTCTCTAGGTGATTTAGATGCTCATCCCATGTCACGCTGTAGATGGCGATGTCATCCAGGTAGGCACAAGCATAGTCCTGGAGACCATCCAGAAGCCGGTCAGCAAGCCTCTGGATGGTCGCATTCTTCATCCCGAATGGCATAACTCGAAACTGGAATAAGCTGAACGGGGTGACAAATGCAGACTTGGAAATAGCATCAGGACTTAGGGGGATCAGCCAATAGCCTTTGCATAGATCGATGGTGGTCAAATACTTTGCCCCCGCCAGCCGGTCTAACAACTCATCCACATGCGGCATGGGATACACATCCATCACCGTTTTCTCATTTAGCTTTCGATAGTCTACACAAAACCGGGTAGTCCCATCCTTCTTGGGCACTAACACTACGGGAGATGCCCAGGGACTATCTGACTTCAATGACCCCTAAATGCAACATTTCTTGTATCTCTTGTCGCATCCCTTCTCGTACAGACTCAGGGACGCGGAAGGGGGGTTGTCTCAGAGGGGTCTGATCCTGGGTCTCAAGCTTGTGTTGTGCCAGGCGGGTGTATCCCGTTCTCTCTGAAAACATTCTCTGTCGCTGCCTCAACAACGCCTCCGCCTGCTGTCTCTCCCGGGGCCCTAAGTTTTCTCCCAAGTGTACCTGGTCCCATGTTTTAGACTGAGTCCTCTCCCCTAAGACATCAGGCAAGGGGAGTCCTGCTAAATCCTTTGCTTCGGGTGCACAGATGGCCACTACCTCTTCAGGACGCTCCCGGTAGGGCTTCAGCATATTCACGTGGAACATGCGGATAACCCTGGGGTCGTTACAATCGGTGACATTGTAGGCGGTGTCAGCTATTTTCCCCACTACCTGGTAGGGCCCCTGCCATGCAGCTTTGAACTTGTTCTGCCTAGTTGGTTCTAACACCAGGACCTTCTGTCCTATCTCAAAGGTGCGTTCTCTGGCCCTCCGATCGTACCATACGCGCTGGCGCCGTTGGGCCGCCTGCATGTTCCCACGTACAGCCTGAGTCAGCTCCTGTAGGCGGTCCCAGAATTCCAGCACATAGGGCACAATAGGTATCCCTTCTATGGTTCCCTCCCCTTCCCAGTGTTCTCGCAAGTCTAGGGGTCCCCTGACCCGCCTACCGTATAACAGTTCAAATGGGGAGAACCCCGTGGATTCTTGGGGCACCTCCTGATAGGCAAACAGGAGGTGTGGCAAGAATTTCTCCCTGTCCCTGTAGGTCCTGGTAAAAGTCCCAATGAGTTGTTTTAATGTTTCGTTAAAATGTTCACACAACCCATTGGTTTGCGTGTGGTACAGGGCGCTTCTAATGGACTTTACGCCGCACAGCTTCCACAGTTGGTTGGTCACCTCTGCTGTAAACTGGGTACCCTGGTCCGAGATAACCTCCCGGGGAAATCCAACCCGTGAGAGAACCTGGAGCAGGGCAGCCGCCACTGTCTCTGCCAGTATGTTAGGTAATGCAACTGCCTCTGGATAGCGTGTGGCATAATCTACCACTATCAATATATACTTTTTCCCTGACGGACTGGGTTTGGCTAACGGCCCTATCAGATCGACCGCTACTAGGCTAAATGGCTCCTTCATAATGGGGAGGGGGTGTAGTTTGACCTTGCAGTGATTTCCCCTTTGCCAATGCGCTAGCTACTGTCACAGGTCTGGCAGTACTGACGAACATCATAGGATACCCCCGGCCAAAAGAAGTTTTGTGTCAGACGATGCTTGGTGCGACTGACACCGAGGTGCCACTCCCTCTTCAGGGCGCTCCCGGTAGGGCTTCAGCATATTCACGTGGAACATGCGGATATCCCTGGGGTCGTTACAATCGGTGACATTGTAGGCGGTGTCAGCTATTTTCCCCACTACCTGGTAGGGCCCCTGCCATGCAGCTTTGAACTTGTTCTGCCTAGTTGGTTCTATCACCAGGACCTTCTGTCCTATCTCAAAGGTGCGTTCTCTGGCCCTCCGATCTTACCATACGCGCTGGCACCGTTGGGCCGCCTGCATGTTCCCACGTACAGCCTGAGTCAGCTCCTGTAGGCGGTCCCAGAATTCCAGCACATAGGGCACAATAGGTATCCCTTCTATGGTTCCCTCCCCTTCCCAGTGTTCTCGCAAGTCTAGGGGTCCCCTGACCCGCCTACCGTATAACAGTTCAAATGGGGAGAACCCCGTGGATTCTTGGGGCACCTCCTGATAGGCAAACAGGAGGTGTGGCAAGAATTTCTCCCTGTCCCTGTAGGTCCTGGTAAAAGTCCCAATGAGTTGTTTTAATGTTTCGTTAAAACGTTCACACAACCCATTGGTTTGCGGGTGGTACAGGGCGCTTCTAAAGGACTTTACGCCGCACAGCTTCCACAGTTGGTTGGTCACCTCTTCTGTAAACTGGGTACCCTGGTCCGAGATAAGTTTTGTGTCAGACGATGCCTGGTGCGACTGACGCCGAGGTGCCCGGATAAGGATATGTCATGAGAGATTCGCAGTATCTCCTGCCTATACTTCTTGGGAACTACCAGCTGTCGTTTTATAGTGGTGCTCGTCCCTGTGTGGTGCAGCTCTGTAACCCGGTAGAGGAGTCCCTGATGCCATACAAACTGTTCCCCTTCCAGTACTCCTCTCCCCTCCTGTGCCTTCCCACGATACCCCTGTAATGAGGGATCCTCAAGTACCTCCCTTTTAAACTCAGCTGGGGTGGCCCAAGAAATGTGTCTGGCTATGGGAATACGTGTAGGGCTGAGGTGTCTTACCTGGGCCTCCTCTGAGAGTGATTCCGCCTCCGCAGCTCGAGCTTGTCTCCGGGTGGTCACAGGATAGGTCTCAGCCAGAGGGGCGACCGAGAATGCAGACAACATGAGCCCCAAGTCATTTCCCAGCAAGACGTCTGCAGGCAAATCCTCCATCAGGCCGACCTCAACAAGGCCATCCCCGACTCCCCAGTTCAGGTGAATCCTGGCAGTGGGCAGTCGATGTATGGCTCCCCCCTGCTACACGGACGGCCACTGTCCGGTCCATCTTCTCTTGGTCCCGGACGAGATGAGGCTTCACAAGGGTCATGTCATGATCTCAGTGCGGGTTTGACTTGCACACGTGGGGTTAATGTTTGGAACCAGTGCTGATGACTGGCATTTCTGGGGTTAAAGGTTGTGATCCTGATGCAGGCTTACCTGCACACCTGGGGCTATGATTGTGGCCTCTCCCTGGTTCTGGGGGAGGCTTCTTATAGCCTCAGGACGCTCCCATCCCTGTCAGTTATACTCTTGCCCTTGGCATTGTGTGGTGACCCCTGAGTGTGTTAGTGCTGTGTTCTGGTTGCTTGATTCTCTGTGTATGACTCGGTCTGTTCCCTGGATATCGCTTTGGATTCTGCCTGGTACCTCCTATGTCTGTTTGGTTTTGATCTCTGCTTGGCCCTGATTATCCGCTCTGTCTCATCCCTGGTACTGTACTGTGATCCTGTGTATGACCTTTGGCTTTGTCTGACCTCCCGTCTGTTTGTCCCTCCTGTACTCCGTTTGCCCGTACTGTTGTGACCTCCGTTTTGCCTGACTCTGAGTTGTACTGTCATATCTGAAAGCAGGACGCTAAGCCACACCCCCTTGCAGTCACATGACCATAGGTCCCGTGCAAGCTTGTTCATTGTCAGTGTCCGCAGGTCCCGTGCCTCCTTACTTTCCAGCGCTGACTGGACCCTGACACTATTAGCTTGTAGCACGCATTGTCACCTCTGCTGCCCTGCTCCCCAGGTAACTCTTAGCACTGCTTCTGTACTCAGGACACGCGCACTGGCTCTATGAGCAAGTGTAGTGCGGTGTCTCTGACACGTCAAAGTTGCTCCGGAATTTCTTAGTCCCTGCATACATTTCCCATTAACCCACACCGCCTGTCGATGCTGTTGTCGATTATCTGCCCGGGCTGCCTGCATGGGGTCTAATTAATGCAGCACTTCCTCCATCTCTTTCATCCCCGGATTAGTCATAGCCCCCATTGCCGGGTCAGCTTCGCCCTGGTAGTGTACAGCAGCCCGGTTGACGGTAGCCGTTCCCGCTTTTGGCCACTGGGTACGCTGAGTCTGGTTGGGACATTGTCTTTGCAGGTGGCCCAGTTGATGGCAGGTGTGGCATCGCACCCCAGGGGGACTCTGGTGAGCAGGGGTATCAGCTGGTCCCCCGACAATCTTCTGTGGTTTAGGGGCCTCCAGACCCATGGGAGGGCCCCTAGTGACAGTCTTTGATCCTGACAACTGAGACCTCCTGGCATCATGATGTTCATTGGCCAGACAAGCGGCCTCCTCAAGAGTCATTGGCCATCTGTTCCGAAGCCATTCTTGTGTCTCGGGGTTTAGTCCAGTAAAGAATCGATCTAACAAGAAGAGCTGGAGGACGTCCTCCTTAGTGGTTGCTTGGCTCCCTTGTACCCACTGTAGCAGTGACTGCCGTAGTTTACAGGCCCATTCAGCGTGGGTATCTGTTACCTGTTTTATAAGTCCGTGGAACTTTTGGCGGTATGCCTCTGGTGTCAGCGCATACTGGGCCAAGATCACTTCTTTGACCCGCTCATAGTCCATACAGTTCTCATCAGGTACCATGCGATAGGTGTCTGCTGCCCAGCCTGTCAGCTTGCTGGCCAGAACCTGAACCCAATACTCCGGCTTCACTTGATGAAGGGCACACTGCCGCTCAAAGTCCTGCAGAAAGCCATCAATGTCTTCCTCTGCCTCCCCCAACTGTCAGAAGGCATTATACTGGATTTTTTTTTGGCTTACTGCTGACAGTACCTGGGCGGAGGCCAGAGCTCCCCCTGCTCGCTGACTCTCTGCTCTGCCACCTCCATCTTGGCTAGCTCTATCTTGGCTAGCTCTATTTTGGTCCGCTTTGCCATCTCCATCTTGGCTAGCTCTATCCTGGTCCGCTCTGCCATTTTTTCCTTCAGATCAGTACGCACATCAGCCATCACGTCTCGTACGATCTCTACTGCAGGATTTGGGCCATAGAACGCCAGTCTGCTCTTTACCTCCCTCTGGAATTCAGTCTCTTCCACGTTCACATTGGGGGGCGCTGCACTGTCGTGTTCCATGATGGCTGCTATCAAATCCGCTTTTGTTTTGTTGCTGGCGATTAACCCTCGAGCTTCCACCGGGTCTTTTAATGTATTCCTCTTTAACTTCTGGTAGTTGTTTTCAATTCAGTCCTTTACTCCTATAGACGGGGTATCATATCCCGCTGTCTGCCACCAGTGTAACGGGGTCTTCTGTGCTGTAATACCGCTTCACATTAACACCCTGTGTTTCTCAGGAGGTCCACTCTGCTTTTCCTCACTTCTGGATGAAGGACGCTGGCTGGAAAGGCTTTGTAACATGGGAACATATAAAAGATCACTGCTTCTCCACGTATTCCCAGTGTGTCAACATTTTACTCATCGGTCTCAGAATATATATACATACAGAGGGCAGGACAATCAATATGTGTTGGGTCAGTAGATAACAGGCTCCAATTAAGATGCCAGATGTACATTACAATAGCCGTGGTATTTACAAAGGTGGGGGGAGGTCAGAAGTGGGATATCTCATTTACCTCTGCCCAGGGGGGCAGCCGGTTGATTGCTGCATTAAGGGCATACATCTCACATTACAACTATCATACATGCATCTCCTATTCGGGGTGCTGGGGGCTTCTGTAACAGTTATTTATTAACTATTTTATGCGATATGACTCTGATTTAAGGGCACAAAAATTACAAGTTTGAAAATTGCACAATTTTCAAAATGTTTGCCAAATTTCCATTTTTTTCATAAATAAACGCAAGTCATATAGAAGAAATTTTACCACTAACATGAAGTGGAATATGTCACAAAAAAACAGTCACAGAATCAGTGGGATCTGTTGAAATGTTCCAGAGCTATAACCGCATAAAGTGACCCTGGAAAGAATTGTAAAAATTGGCTTGGTCACCAAGGGGGTTAATGTTCTATCGTTATCTGTTACTGACTAGAGATAAGAGAACCCTACAAGATTCGGTTCGGATTTAGCGAATGTATTTGAATCTCACTAGAATTCTATGGAAGGCAAAACCAAACGTATAGACAACTCCTTAGGGGGGGGGGCAAGAAGCTTCCCAAAAAGCTAAAATTAGAGGCAGACACCATGAAAAGTGCGATAAACTGACCCATAGTAGAACCTGTTATAATGGCACACAAGCAGTCAGCCATGGGCCTTGCATGAGTTATCAGGATGTGACTCAGCATTTACAGCTTGGAACTGAAGTTTCAATGAGGACCTAGTTGTTAAGGGTGCTGTGTAAGCCTTCTTAGCTGGGAGACTTGATACTTCATGGAACACCTCAATTTTTTTTTTATTCCAGCCATACTTGGATGGCACAAACAACAGTTTCATACAGTACTATTGATAGAAAAATGTAAGGAAAGTAACACATGTAGTTGACTGAAAGTAAGTGCAGGACTATCTGTCTGGGAGCCCTACTGCAACAGGCAACCCACCAGATGGAGATCCAACTTGGAGTCTCCACATTTCAAAAAATAATTGTCACTGTTCTGTCCTCACTAAATGAAGCAGAATTCATGTAGCTATACAGGCAGCTAATCCGCTATAACGGGGTCCAATAAGGAGACTGTAGGTTAAGTCTGTGCTTTTATTGAACTTGATATATTGGAGCGGTGGAACTAAAAACAATACAATATACATACAATCAGTACAGGGGCAGTAGAATACATATTATACATAGTACACTGTGAATAAATGTTTGTACACTAGTAGCTAACAAGGGCGCAGGACTGATCAAACCAGGCTAAATAAGACAGAAATTAGCTACAGAAAGCATGGGTACATAGCGGCGATGCAATCACAAGGGGAGATGAAAAGATGAGATGCTTCCTGAATGCGAGCTGAAGGTAAATGGAGGAACTGGAGGGAAACTACCATAATGCTTTGCAAAAGCTACCATAATGCACTGTAAAAGGAGGGAAAGACTCAGGCATCAAAGTGAAAGTAAAACAATCAGAAGACTGCGAATATAACACTGGTCACTAGAGGGAGCCAAAACACTGAAAACAAATACAGTCTATGTAAATTACAGCAAATATTAACAAACAAATCAGAGATTATAAATTGAATGTCGGAGACAGAACACTCCCTGGCTGCAGGGTAGACAAATACTGTTTGCGCCACCTGTCCCAGAATGTGTTTGCAAGACTTTGTACCTGTCTTGGCGCTTGTAGAGGTCCTTAGCATCCAATACTCCTGGAGGGGCACTGGACAGTCCCATTTTCTGGGTGAGAAGGGTAGCTGGAGTCAATAACAAGGGTTCCTCGGGGTTGTTAGGGACTGGAACCAATGGTCTTGCGTTGATTATAACTGCGACTTCTGCCATGAAGGTGATTAGGCTTTCGCGTGTAAGCCTCACTGCTCCTTCTTGAAGAAGAGTGGAGTCAAGAATTCTCAATATGCTGTTCGCTGGTATTGGAGCTTTGTTAATAAGACATTGGGTTTCCACAAACTAGGTTTCTCTTTGAAAAGTAAAGATGATGTGGTTTTTGGAAAATTCTAAGTCGGTGGTAACATAGGTATTTTTGTAAAGATGCCAACCTTTACATTTTTCTGTGTCACAAGCTCTGGTGGTCTTGAATGAGCGAGCTATATGAGTCAGGCAGGTAATGGCTCGAATGAGTGACTTCCAACTTGAAAATTTGTCAAACCTGTGAGATCCAAGCTGGATAGCAGAGGTCACTGTATGAAGTGTAGACACCTGCGGTCGGATTTCAGCAACTGAGTCCTCTCTACTAGTTCAAACGTTCCTCAGTGTACAATAGCTTTGGTCCTGAGAGCCATGTTGTGCTTCCTAATCAACTTGCGTCAACTGCTCTAGTTGCATGATCTGCAGACTTCTGGTCTGTGGGAATGTGATGCCACTGTTTTGGATGAACTGATCTAATTCGTAGCACCCTGTTATTGACGTAAACATAGAATCAACTAGTTTCATTGTGGATATATCCAAGGACTACTTTGCTGTCTGAGATGAACTTGGCTTGTGTCAGGTCGATATCCATCTCGGATGCGATGGACTCTGCTAACTTGATGGCTAAGACTGCAGCTCAAAGCTCCAACCTGGGTATAGTGTGCTTTGGTTGTGGAGCAAGCTTGGCCTTCCCCATAATGAACCCAATGTGGCTCTGACATTTGGAGTCTACAGTTTTGAGATAGGCAACAGCGGCAATTGCTTTGACAAAAGCATCTGCAAATACGTACAGTGTTTGGCTTTGTATTTCTGTAGATGGCACAGAGGTGTATGGTCTTGGCACGTTCAGGTTGGAGAGGGCTGCTAAAGAGTTCTTCCATATATCTCACTTGATTCTCTTATCAGGTGGCGGAGGTGCATCCCAGTCAGATGTTTCCTTAGTTAAGTCTCTTAGTAAGGCTTTGCCTTGTATAGTAACAGGAGCTGCAACACCCAAGGGACTGTTAATGGTAGACAGGACACCTCTACGTGTGAAAGGCTTTTCTTCCTGGCTGACCTGAAAAGTGAAAGTGTCTGAGTGTAGATTCCAGAGAAGCCCGAGGATGCGTTGCATTGGTGTGGAGTCTGACCCCAAGTCCAGGTCTCTGAGACCATTACACAAGTCTTGTGAAGGGAATGCTTTCATGAGTTCTTGGCTGTTTGAGGCTATTTTGTGAAGCTTGAGGTTCGAGCAAGCAAGCATCTCTTGGGCTCTTCTGAGAAGACTGATGGCAGTCTCATTTGAAGGCATGGCATTCAGACAGTCGTCAACATAAAAGTCTTTATCTATGAATTGTCTGACATCTGATCCATATTCTGTTTCTCCTTCTTGAGCAGACCTTTTGAGTCCATAAATGGTGACTGCAGGTGAAGGACTGTTGCCAAAGATGTGCACTCTCATGCGATACTCTGTGACTTCTTTAGCAGGATCATTGTCTCTGTACCAGAAGAATCTTAGGAAGTTCCTGTCTCTCTCTCACAAGGAAACAATGGAACATTTGCTGGATGTCAGCGATGAAGGCAATGGAATCCTTACGGAAGCGCATAAGTACTCCTAGCAGTTTGTTATTGAGGTCTGGTCCTGTCAGTAGGACATCATTCAGGGAGATATCATCAAACTTGGCACCGGAGTCAAACACCACTCTAATTTGGCCCAGTTTCTTACAGTGGTATACTCCAAGCATGGGTAGGAACCAGCATTCTTCAGAGTCTTTGAGAGTGGGAGCTGGCTCTGCATGACAATTCTCAAAAATCTTTGACATGAAGGAGAAAAAGTGATCTTTCATCTCTGATTTCCTTTGGAGATTATGTTTGAGAGAGGAGAAACGTTTTAATGGATGATTTCTGTTCGGTAGACGTGGTCTGTGGGTTCTGAAGGGAAGAGGTGCGATCCAGCTGTTGGTCTCATCTTTACCAAGTTCCTTTTCCATTACCTCTAAGAACAACTTGTCCTCTACTGATATTGCCACTTGGTTGTCTTGCTTAGTTCTCTGGAAGACTGTGCACCCTAACTGATCCTCATAGCATCCTGACACTATACTGCTGTCATGAGCAAAGTCTATTAGATAATTGGGCAGTTGGATGCTGTGTGGTAGTTCTCTGACATTGAACTCATTGTTACAAGGTTGAAACAGAGATGAGCGTCCTTTCTCTAATGCATTTGTCAGCATGCTTGTCACAGAAGATGGGGCTTGCATGCGTCCTAAGCATATGTTTCCTATTATGACCCATCCTAGGTCTAGCTTTTGGGCATAAGGAGCATTGTGGAGTCCATTGATATGACTTCTCACTTTATGAACCTATAGGATATCTCTTCCCAGCTGCAGGATTATCTGGGTCTGATGGTCAAGTTCCGGTATAAGGTGTGCTATGCGTTTTAAGTGAGCGAGATGGATTGCCACATTTGGCGTAGGTATTTCAGATCTGTTGTCTGGGATCTGATTACACTCAATGATCGTAGGTAGTGGTAGGCAGAATTGTCCGTCTAAGGACTCGATTTGGTAGTCAGTAGCTTTCCTGCCTGCTGTTGTCACAGTACCTGCACATGTCTTTAATGACTAGGGGGTGCTTGGCCCTTTGATGTTGAATAGGTCAAAGAATGTTGATCTAGCCAGGAACAATTACTTTGATCATCCAAGATAGCATACAGTCTTACAGCTTTGTCTCTATGGCCCTTTGGGTACACTCTGACAAGGCATATTTATTTTTGAACAGGACTTACTGTCTATTGTCTCTTTACAGACTTCAGTACATCGTGAAGAGATCTCTGGCATAGCTGCATCAGTGTCCCTTTCCTTCCCCCATGCTCACTGTCAGCTGGCGTGTTTTGTGTACTCCATGGAGCTGGGCCAGGGTCTAGAGCAGTGTTATGATCTGTGGTACCACATTCTGTGCAATTTACGCTGACCTTGCAATCCTTGGCGAGATGAGTTGTGGATGAGCAGCACTTGTAGCAGATATCGTTCTCTTTCAGGAAGCTTCTGCGATCCGGCATAGATTTTCCTCTGAAGCCTCTGCATTTCAGGAGAGGATGAGGTTTCTGATGGAGCGGGCACTGCTTGTCAGGGTCTTGCATTTTTGTCTCTGATTGGTAGCAGCCAGCAGACCTGTAATTGGAACCTGGAGAATAAGTCTTGTGCACTGCCACAGACGTTCTGTGTGGGTTTGCAGCTGGTGGTGGTGTGGCATATGACATTGCAAAGTCAAAGCTGGGATCGTTTCTAATTCTCGCTTGTTGGAGTATAAAGTTTACAAAAACGGAGAAGGGAGGGAATGGAATGCTGTGTTAGCATTTGTACGTGGAACCATGTGTGAGCCACCTCTCCTGTAGATTGTAGGGAAACTTTTGGACTATCGGGTTAACACCTTTGGCTGTGTCAAGGATTGCAAGTCCTTGTAGGTCATCTTCACATTTGGCAACTTGGACTTCCTTTAGCAGGTCACTTAGGCCTGTTTCACACATCAGTTTTTGTCCATCAGTCAAGATCCGCCGTTTTGCAAAAAAAAAACGGATCCGCCATTTTGCTTGGCGGATCCGTTTTTTCCCATTTGTTTTATTAGCGGTGGATCTTGACGACATGCCCGAACGGAGCATGTAACGTTTTTTCGGGCGACAGGATCCGCACTTCACACTGCGCATGCCCGAAAGACTTCACTCAGCCTGAAATTTAACCCTATAGTCTGTTCTGGCGGCTGGAAAAAAAAATCTCTCCCTCTCTCTCTCTCCTACGGTTCCTTTAAAATTCTTCATCCGATCCGTTAAAAAAACGGTCCGGTGGCATCCGTTCACATCAGTTTAGCAACGGATCCGCTTTTCGCCATTTTGGCGGATTTTAACTGACACAAAAAACTGAAGTGTGAAACAGGCCTTAGTTCTCTCTGGAGACCTTTGTTAGATATTTTAGGAAAGTCGTTGATTCTTTTCAACAAGGCTCTCTTTATTACCTATGCTAAGCCGTAAGGCCATGTGCACACGATGCAGATATCCAGCGGATCCGCAGTGGATTTTACCGCGCAGAAACGTTGCATATCCGCATTGTGATGTACAGTAGCGTGTTAGTCAATTGAAAAAAAAACCCGCTGTGCAGACGCTGCAGATTTTTCCACGCGATTTTCTTGTGGTTCAAAATATGTAGCATGTCACTTCTTTTGTGCGGTTTTCCACCTGCTCCATTCTCCAAATCCGCAGGGAGAAAACCGCACAAAAACCGCAAGAAAACAGGAAGAAATCCGCAGGCAAAATGCAGGTCAATTGACCTGCGGCTTTCTTCAATTCTGCGTGGAAAAATCCGCAGGGCTAAAAAGTACGTCTGCACTTAGCCTAACACTCATCCAGCCTCTTCCCGATCTCTTTGAGGCCAGTCTCAGGGCAGTTTATATTAATGCCTCTGATCCTTACTGCATGTTTGACTGACTCTTCTCCCAGGTATTTGACTTAGGCCCTGTGCACACGGTGCAGATTCTGTGCAGTTCTGCAGCAGATTTGGCCCAGCAGAACTGCAGCAGAACTGCACGTGATGTACAGTACCATTTAAGGCTATGTAAAACAAAAAATGCTGTGCACATGCTGCAGATTTTTCTGCGCAGATTTGGTACGGAATGAAAGAAGCAGCATGTCGCTTCTTTTGTGCGGTTTTGCTGCAGTTTTCCACCTGCTCCATTATAGAAATCTGCAGGTGAAAACTGCAGGGGAAATCCGCACTAATGGTATGTGCACACGGTGCAGATTCTGGTGCAGTTCTGCAGCAGATTTGGCCCTGCAGAACTGCACGTGATGTACAGTACCATTTAAGGCTATGTAAAACAAAAAACGCTGTGCACATGCTGCAGATTTTTCCGCACAGATTTGGTGCAGATTTAAAACTGCAGCATGTCACTTCTTTTGTGCAGTTCTGCAGCAGTTTTTCATCTGCTCCAGTATTAAAACCACTAAAACTGCAGGTAAAACGCAGGTCATTTTACCTGCAGATTTAGCAAAATATGCGCGGAAAATTCCACTGCAGAATCCGCACCGTGTGCACATAGCCTAAGAGGTCTATCTCTTCCCTGTGTTGTAGACCCAAGTCTCTAGTGATATTTTGGAAGGAAGCTTTACAAGCTCTCAGGTCCTATGCACACGGTGCAGAATCTGTGCAGTTCTGCAGCAGATTTGGCCCTGCAGAGCTGCAGCAGAACTGCACGTGATGTACAGTACCATTTAAGGCTATGTAAAACAAAAACGCTGTGCATATGCTGCAGATTTTTCCGCGCAGATTTGGTGCGGAGAAAGAAGCAGCATGTCGCTTCTTTTGTTCGGTTTTGCTGCAGTTTTCCACCTGCTCCATTAGGCTATGTGCACACGATGCAGATTTGCTGCGGATCCGCAGCTGATTTTTCTGCACAGAAACGCTGCAGATACGCACTGTGATTTACAGTACAATGTAAATCAATGGGAAAAAAAAAAGCTGTGCGGAATTGCTGCGGATTTAAACTTCAGCTTGGTCAGTGAATTTCATGAGTCCCTTGGCAACCAGTTCATGTCGTGTGAAGAACTTAGCAAATTCTGTTGTGAACCCGTTGTCAGCAGAGTAAACTGGTGAAGGGCCGCTCTGATAGTGATGTGAGGTGCGTTCAGGGTGGCGCCAGTCGGTGTCATATTACTTCGGTCTGACGTGCGATGTGTCAGCAAGGTGATTTACATTGGTTACCTGGTGAGGGGCAAGGTGGTTATTAGCAGAATTGTTTTGCTCCACGTTTTCCTTGAGCTGAGCCTCATGATGACTCTCGCTCTCTTCACTGGAGATGTTGTGTTCTTGTTCCGATGCTGGTTCAGGGTTATAGTTTGGATCAGGAAGTTCATTAATATACTGAGATGTGCGTTGTGGCGAATCTTGCAGTGGAAACTCCAGGCTTGGGGCACCGCTTCTGCTATGCAGCTCAGTGTTGTGTGCAACTTCTACCGACTCGCCTACTGCTATGGCTGTGGCAGCTTCTCTTTTTGCTGTTAGGCTCTCTAAGGCAGAATCCACACGTGCCTTCTCTAACTGCGTCTTTCTCTCTTGCTCATCACTTTCTAAGCGTAACCTTCTCTCTTGATCCTCTCTCTCTATGCGTGACCTTCTCTCTTGGTCTTCTAGGTGTGCTTCCTCTAATTTAAGTTCCATCTCTTCTACAGCAAAGCTTGCTCGCATTTTGGCCGCTTCGGCATTTGTGCGGGCAATGGCGACCGCACTGCTAATGGATACAGTCTTTAAGGAAAAAGAATTAACAGATTTTGTCCTGTGTGATTTGAGAGACATGGTGTCTTTGGGGAATGCGTGGCTGTTCAGAGATTGCTGTATTAAGTCTCTGTGTAGCCGGTGACTTGAATCTCACTAGGTGGATGTCTGCAGTTTCACTAGTTCCTGCAAGCTGGAAGGCTGTCTTTTCACTGAATTCCCACTAGCTGGATGGCCGCTGTTTCACTGTTCTGTCCTCACTAAATGAAGCAGAATTCATGTAGCTATACCGGGATCCAATAAGGAGACTGTAGGTTGAGTCTGTGCTTTTATTGAACTTGATATATTGGAGCGGTGAAACTGAAATCAATACAATATACATACAATCTGTACAGGGGCAGTAGAATACGTATTATACATAGTACTGTCACGTGCCCCGTCCTGTGTGACACGGCCAGGAGGCCGGTAACTAATACAACAGGACACGGCACGTGTAATTGTCCAGTGTGACGTGGCCAGCAGGCTGGTAACAAATGCAACAAGACAAAGGGGGATAGGGAAACATTTACAATGGAGGGCCCTGCGATAGGGAACGGGGGACGTGGAGCCCTCCTGCACTCCCCTGAGTCAGTGTCCCTAACACTCCTAACGATCCCTATGCCGATTCCGCACCGGGCGCCGCTCAGGAACCTGTAGCCCTGGCACACCCTACACCTATCCCTTGCTAGGGAGCTGGGTGGCGCAGGCACTGGCCCCACCGCTGCACTAACACCAACATGAGGAAAAGTGACAAACAGGGAAACACTTAGCTTTGCTCTGATACACTTGCTCCTGGCAACAGAGACCAACACCTGAGTGCATCTTACTCTACCGTGTCCAACACCTGGGTGCAGCTTTACAGCAACAGCGTCCAACACTGAGTGCTGCCTTGGAGCAACCGAGTCCAGCACCTGAGTGCAGCTGTCCAGCAACCGAGTCCAGCAAACTAAGTGCAGCTCTCAGTAACAGAGTCCAGCAAACTGAGTGCAGCTCTACACCATAGCTGCCACTCCACCAAGCTTTGCAGGAATTCTTCACTGACACCATAGCTGCCACTCCACCATGCTTTACACGAACTCCTCGCTGACACCATAGCTGCCACTACAGGACTCTGAATGAGCCGCCCTGGACTCTCCTCCAGCTCCCCGTCCAGCTCCTTCCTTCACCCAGGCTCGTTGGAAAAGCCCAACAATAATAATATCACCAACGTGAGTGAGCACTACTGACACACCTTTATAGAGCAAACGCACCTGTTAGTGATTCCCGTGCAATTACTCTAACCACCACCGGGGGCAAACTATTTCTAAAAACACCAGTGCAAAGACCATACTGGCCACCAGGGCAAAACTATCTCTAAGCACAAGTGCAATGACCATACTGGCCACCGGGGGGCAAAACCAACCATGAGCAAAACAGCTCACAGGAAAAAAAAAGGTTACTTGTGCATTTAATCTGTCAGATCCACCCTGGATCATGACAAGTACACTGTGAATGAACATTTGTACACTAGTAGCTAACCAGCGAGCAGGACTGATCAAACCAGGCTAAATAAGACAGAAATTAGCTACAGAAAGCAAGGGTACATAGCAGCGATGCAATCACAAGGAGAGATGAAAAGATGAGATGCTTCCTGAATGCAGGCTGAGGGAAAATGAACTGGAGGGAAACTACCATAATGTTTTGCAAAAGCTACCATAATGCACTGCAAAAGGAGGGAAAGATTCAGGCATCAAAGTGAAAGTAAACAATCAGAAGACTGCGAATATGACACTGGTCGCTAGAGGGAGCCAAAGCACTGAAAACAAATACAGTCAATGTAAATTACAGCAAATATTAACAAACAAATAATCAGAGATTATAAACTGAATGTCGGAGACAGACCAGTCACACACCACTACAGTGGCATCATTCTCCACAGAGTAGAAACAATATAATAGGCCTCTGACACACCTTTTACTACTGGCAACCCACCAGATGGAGACCCAACTTGGAGTCTCCACATTTAAAAAAATTGTTTGTAACATCAGCAGCAATAGCAACAGCAGGCACAGAAGAAACCACAAAGATGGCACAGATTGCAATAACACAAGATCAATGCATGACACTTAATAATAATAATAATAATAATAATCTTTATTTTTATATAGCGCAGCGCTGCGCAGCGCAGCGCTTTACAGTTTGCACACATTACCATCACTGTCCCCGATGAGGCTCAGAATCTAACTTCCCTATCAGTATGTCTTTAGAGTGTGGGAGGAAACCGGAGCACCCAGAGGAAACCCACGCAAACACGGGGAGAACATACAAACTCTTTGCAGATGTTGTCCTTGGTGGGATTCGAACCCAGGACCCCAGCGCTGCAAGGCTGCAGCGCTAACCACTGAGCCACCGTGCTGCCCCACTTAAAACTACACCATTGCCTAGTTTGCCCAATCTGCGACTGGGGTGCAAAAGTCATTGGAAATCAATGACTTGTTCATTTTGATGAAAGTTAGGCGGTCTACACTTTCAGGTGACAGCCGGATGCGCTTATCCATCAGGACACCTCCAGCGGCGCTGAAGACACGTTCTGAGAGAACTCAGGCTGCTGGGCATGATAAAACCTCCAAGGCATGACTGGCAAGCTAAGAATGTCAAGGCAGACGCCCTCTCTAGGAGTTTCTTTGCTGATTCTCCTATTGTGACCAAGCCTGCTACCATCTTAGGTGAGGGGGTAGTTCTTTCTGCCATCTCGCCCGATTTGAGACGTGTTCTGGAAGAGTTTCAGGAGGACACCTGAGCTTTGTCCCATTGGAAAATTGTATGTTCCTGACCAGTGGAGGAAGAGAGTGATGTCTGAGGTTCATTGCTCCGCATTGGCTGGTCATCCAGGTATTTTTGGTACTAGAGATTTGGTGAGTCAGTCTGTTTGGTGGCCTGCCTTGTCTCGTGATGTCAGGAATTTTGTGCAGTCCTGTAGGACTTACTCCCTGTCTAAACCTTGTTCTCGCTCTAGTGGGTTGTTGATGCCTTTGCCGGTGCCCCGGAGGCCATGGACCCATATTTCAATGGATTTTATCTCTGATATGCCTGTCTCTCAGAGAATGACTGTTATTTGGGTGATTTGTGATAGATTCTCTAAGATGGTCCATCTTGTACCACTCCCTAAGTTGCCATCTTCCTCAGAGTTGGTGCCCTTGTTTTTGCAACAGGTGGGTCGCTTGCACGGGATTCCTGAGAACATTGTATCTGACAGAGGAGTTCAGTTTGTTTCTAGATTTTGGAGGACTTTCTGTTCCAAGCTGGGAATTCAGTTGTCCTTCTCTGCGTTTCACCCTCAGACCAATGGGCAGACGGAGAGAACAAACCAGACTTTGGAGTCGTATTTGAAATGTTTTATTTCTGCTGATCAGGATGAGTGGGTTTCATTTTTGCCCTTGGCCGAATTTGCTTTAAATAATAGAGCTAGTTCTGCCACTTTGATGTCACCTTTTTTTTGTAACTTTGGGTTTCATCCTCGATTCTCTTCAGGGCAGGTGGAGTCTTCTGCCTGCCCATGTGTTGACACTGTGGTGGAGAGAATGCACCAGATCTGGGACCAAGTGGTGGATAAGTTGTCTCTCTCCCAGGAAAAGGCCCAGCGGTTTTCCAACCGGCACATGACCATTGGTCCCCGGTTTAAGGTGGGTGATATGGTTTGGTTGTCATCAAATAATATCTCTATGAAGGTGGCTTCTCCAAAATTTAAACCTAGATTTATTGGACCTTACAAGATTTTGGAGATTCTTAATCCGGTCTCTTTTCAATTGGCTCTTTCTGTTACGTTCAAGATCCATAACGTGTTTCATAAGTCTCTTTTAAAGAGGTTTGTTGAGCCAGTAGTTCCTGTGGTGGCACCTCCTGACCCTGTATTGGTTGAAGGTAATGTGGAATATGAGGTTGAGAAGATACTGGATTCTTGTCTGGCTAGACGGAGACTCCAGTATTTGGTTAAATGGAAGGGTTATGGCCAGGAGGATAATTCTTGGGTCCCTGCATCCGATATTCATGCCAAAAGATTGGTTCGTGCTTTTCATCGGGCCCATCCTGATCGCCCTGGTGGCGTGGATGAGGGTTCGGTGACCCCTCCTCAAGGGGGAGGTACTGTTGTGAGTTCATTCTCCCCTTCACCTTTGATGTCTGATGAACTCCCTCTGCTGGTGAAGAGAGGTAGTGAAATTGATTGGGATGGGAAGAACCTGTCATCTGAACAGGCAGAGTGTGATTGGACATCTGGAATTTCTGAGTGGATATAAGGCAGCCGACGCCCTGCAGGGCTGCTGGTGATCCTTTCTGCTCTGAGCTCTTGCATCCAGTTTAGTTCCTGTCTACTAAAAGCTAAGTTTTTGCCCTGCTATTATTCCATGAGATTTTGTCTGGTTTCCTTAGTGTTTATATTCAGCCAGTCCTGGTTGGGACTGGCTGAATTCCATTTTTGTCTCTGATCAGTTTATCTCTTTGCTCTGTTTTCAGAATATACCTGAGTGCTGATATAGTGATTTTTGAAGTCTAGCGACTTCAGGGCCTTTTTCCCTATCAGACGGTTGGGACATTTTTGGTAGGGTTTTTTGCGGATTGCAGCCAGCATCTTTTCTGTCCTGTCCTATCTAGTTAGTTGGGCCCCATCGTTTGCTCAGCCTGTCTTTCTGTCTGTGTTTGTGTTTTCATCTGTATTTCACCAACAATACATGTTGGGGGCTGTCTATTGCTTTGGGATCTGCTCTGGGGCAGTTTAGATTTCCCCTTTCCTTCTTTAGGCTTAAGTAGTTCTCCGGCTGTGACAAGGGGTCTAGGGCACCGTAGGAACCCCCCATGGCTACTGTTAGTTGTGGTGTATAGGATCAGGGGTCTGCAATCCGATAGCTACCAACCTCTCCGGTTTTCTGGACTTTGCTTGTATTTTTGTTTTCTCCTCCGGTGACTCATTCATAACAGTACATTTTCCCAAACATGCAGAAGTATGGTGGAAGAGGCCGCGGACGTGGTGGTGGTGGGGCAGCTGGTACTGATGGTGGTGGTGGTACATCTGCTGGTTATGCCAAAAGCACAATAGCAGCTAAGGAAGGAGATGTTGAGCCAGTGTCATCGTCTGGGTCAAGAAGGCCTGCAAGGTTCCCTTTTCTGGGAGTAGGTAAACCGCTTTTAAAGCCGGAGCATCAGGAACAGGTTTTGGCTTACATTGCTGAAACAGCCTCCAGCTCTGTCGCCTCCTCTTCTGAAGTTTAAAAAACTGCAAGCACTGAGTCATCAGTGCAGGCTTCTGGTCAGGAACAACACCTTTCCTTGTGTCCTTTACCCCCACCAAAAGTGAAGGATGCGGCAGGCCACACTTCAGATTACTCCATGGAGCTCTTTTCACATACCATGCCTGTGTTATCAAGTCAAATCCTGAATTCCCCAGTCCAAGATGAATCTGACATGGAGTGCACTGATGCACAGCCACTACATTGCCCTCGCAGTCTACTGAGCTAGAATCTGACCCTGATGAAACTCAGGTGCCCCTTCCCGCATACTATACCACCTTACACGGTGACACAGAGGAAGGTGCAGATGAAATTGAAGAGGAGGTAATGGATGACTCCGTTGTTGACCCGATTTGGCATCCATTGGGGAAGAGGGTGCCGCTGGCAATAGGTCAGAAGAGGAGAAGGATCCGCAGCAGGCATAGTCATCACAGCAGCGGTTATCTGACAGGCCCGTAGCTGTCCAAGAACGTGGTAAAAAAAACAAAAAGAGTTACAGGACAGCTTGGCCAGATGGTCCAATTAGCACAGCGTGCAAGCCCTGAAAATTTATACCATAGTAGGAAGAGTGCAGTGTGGCACTTTTTTTACCAAAATCCTATTGATGAGGCAAAGGTTATCTGTAAGAAGTGCGGAAGGACCTTTAGCCAAGGGAAAAATCTCCAAAATTTAAATACTAGTTGCATGCTTACACATTTAACCACCATGCACTTGCTAGCGTGGATGGACTACAAAACCTCAGGTAGCACATGTGCACCTGCTCCGACTGAAGGTAGCCAGCAACGCTCCATCGCTTCCCCACTGTAAGCCCACCGGTAAGCACACCAGCAGCAAGAAATGTTGAGGTGTCGTCGCAAGGCCAAAGCAGTCAGGGAATCACAATGTTTTTGCAATGAAAGACTGAATCTAGGCCATCACCATCACCAACCCCCTGTCAGTCCGTCAGGTCCACCGCTAGTTCCTCCATATGCAGCTCTCAAGTCCAGCTCACCCTACCAGACACTCTGAGTAGGACAAGAAAGTACTCATCCTCTCATCCGCGTACACTGGCTTTGAACACCTTGTGGTGTAGTGACCACTGTGTCCGCTAGGGGGCGCTGTGTGGATGTCCCAGGAGAGAGGATGAATGTCAGAATACTGGATGACCGTTATGTATCTCAAGGTGGGTGGCCTTGAGATGGCGACTTGTGTGTGTGTTGCTCAGCAGTGATACTGCTGAGGTGTTGTTTCAATGTGTTTGGGAAGTCTCTAGGTGTCTGGTGAGATGGGCTGGACCAGTCACCTACAAACCCACCCAGGGGGTGTGTTGTGTTTAATAACGCTATTGTAAAGTGTATATGTGGGTGTGAAGGACCTAGCCATGTGACCTGGTGGGCGTGGTTCGGACCATATAAGGTGGCCAGGGTAGGTCACATGGAGTGAATGCTTGGACCTGGTTGGTCCATTTTGGAAGGTCCCGTGTAGAGAGATGGGGCTGCCTGCCTGACAGCAAGTGAACGCTGTGTTGAATGGCTGTACGTGCCTGATAATTCCCTGGAGGGAATGGATGTCTGCAGTGAGCTGAAGGAGCCATGAAGGTGACCCTGACGGGGTGAGATAACTGAGACTGAAGAGCCTGTGAATGCATAACCTGTGTGACCACAGGGATTACAGAGCTGAACTCTGTCATGGACGCTATGCTGATTATATGAACTTTGTGTTGCTGCTGTGGGTTTATGATGCTGTATAAACCGCATGGACTGATATTGTTTTATGGAAAACCCGTGCCGGATCTGGTTTTGTGGCTGCTAAGCGAGTATCCCCTATCTTACTAACAAGCGCTACCTTACAACCTACATTTCCAAAATGATCTCATTAGAGATGATGCCCTTCCGTTTGGTTGAAAGCAAAGCGTTCCAAGAGCTCATGGCCTACGCTGTCCCACGCTATGACCAACCCAGTCAGCACTTCTTTTCTAGAAAAGCCATCCCTGCCCTCCACCTGCATGTGAAAGACCGCATTGTCCATGCACTCAAATAATCAGTGAGTGGAAAGGTGCACCTCACAACAGATGCATGGGCCAGTAGGCATGGCCAGGGCCATTACGTGTCCATCACTGCGCACTGGGTTAATGTGGTGGATGCAGGGTCTACAGGGGACAGCGACGGTGGGACAGTGCTTCCCTGCCCACGGTATAGGAAACAGTTGGCTGTAGGCGTTCGACCCTCCTCCTGCAGAAGCAAAAGCTCGTCGACAGAGCGCAGTCGCACGAGCACTTCATCCGCAGCTGCCAGTGTTGCACACGAGGTGTCCCACTATCGAACAGCTAGTGGTAAGCATCAGCAGGCTGTTTTAAAGATGATGTCTTTAGGCGACAACAGACACACCGTGGAGGTACTGGCCGACTACTTGCAGCGAGAAACTGAGTCATGGCTGGGCAGTCTAGATCTTGAGACAGGCAATGTAGTCAGTGATAACGGCCGTAATTTTGTGGCGGCCATAGCCCTTGCAAAACTCAGACACATACCTTGCCTGGCTCACACCTTGAACCTGGTAATGCAGTGCTTCCTAAATAATTATCCAGAGTTAACAGCCCTGCTCCATAAAGTGCGAAGACTGTGCTCGCACATACGTCGCTCGCCCATAGACTCCAATCGTATGCAGAGGCTGCAGCAATTGCTCCACCTCCCCAAGCACCGCCTAATCATAGACGTTGCAACAAGGTGGAACTCCGCCATGCACATGGTTGAGAGGCTGTGCGGCAGGCTGTAATGCATTTGTGGGAGGATACACGGGCAGACATGGAGTTGTCGGGTGTGCAGTGGTCAAAGCTGAAAGACCTCTGTAATGTCCTTCAGTGTTTTGAGGAATGCACATGGCTGGTAAGCGCAGACGACACCATAATAAGCATGAGCATACCACTTATGCGTCTGCTCATGCAAACTTTGATGCACATTAAGGATCAGGCGTCTGCAGTGGAGTAGGAAGAGGAGGAGGAGGGAAGCTTTGATGACAGTCAGCCATTGTCTGCTCAGGGAACTGTCCTGGACGAGGTGGAGGAAGAAGAGAAAGAGGAGTAGGATGAGGCGGATGATTATTTTGGGGAGGAGGATGCTTCTCGGGGGGCAAGAAAAAATGTTGGCTTGCCAAGGTCAGGTACAGGGTTTGTGCATGACTGGAGGGATGTGGATTTGGCAGAAAGTGCTCATCCACCCACCACTGTCAGTGCATCATTGACACCTGGAACATTGGCCCACATGTGTGATTATCTCTTGCGGATCCTAAAAAGGGACCCCCGCATTGTCAAAATTATGAAGGATGACGACTACTGGTTGGCCAGCATCCTCGATCCACGCTATAAAGGCAAATTACAGAACCCCATGCCACAGGAGAACATAGAGCTAATATTGGCGAACAAACAAGCAACTCTGGTAAACCGTTTGTTAGAGGCATTCCCAGCACACAGCAGCGGTGGAGGTTCTACCACGAGCCGTACTGGGCCAAATGGAAAAGTGTTCGTGGTGCACACAGCCGAACTGGTGTTGGAGACAGGGGTTTCATGACCATGTTGTGGACAGATTTCTCAAGGACCGCTCACATGACTGTTAATACTGAATCGATTGCGACAGGCAGGAGACAGCAGTGGTCAAATATGGTTGAAAATTACCTCTCCTCCCCTTTCAATGTTCTCCCTCACAGTTCATTCCCCTTTGACTACTGGGCCTGTAAACTGGACACCTGGCCTGTTGGCACAATATGCCTTACAGGAGCTTGCTTGCCCTGCTGGTAGTGTGCTATCAGAAAGAGTCTTCAGTGCTGCTGGATCAATCCTGACAGAAAGAAGGACCCGGCTGTTGACCCAAAATGTTGGTGATCTCACCTTCATTAAAATGAACCATGCCTGGGTTTCAAAGGATTTTATACCACCTTCCCCTGATGACACATAGGTTGCCAGCAAAATGGCTCGCTTTGTCCTCCTCTTCTTCCAACTTCTGCAATTCCTCAATTTGCAGCTGCTGAACATCCAGCCTACACCTCAACATATGCCAGTTTTTCCACCTCCCTAACTGGCCTGTACCCCCCACTCGTGGGCGACGGCACTGGCACAGGGCCCCTCACAGTACGCAAAAGTCTCCAACGGTGGGGCGCCCACTCGCCGTCACAGACACCGTCGTACTATGAGGGGCCCTGTTCCACTGCCATCGCCCACGAGTGGGCCCCCCTGCTTGCTCAGGTACCAGCACTTGCAATACTTACCTCTCCCTGCTCTACCGCTGTGACCTCTTCCGCGTTTCCTGACAGTGACATTCAGATCAGAGAGCGTGATGACGTCACGTCTGTATGCCCTCTGCCTGAATAGTCCAAGTGCAGAGAGCTGGAAGATGGCAATGCTGAGGAGTCTAGAGTAGAGCAGTGCCCAGTGAGGAGAGGTATTTCATTTTTTTTTAATGTTTGGAGCAATATACAGTATGGGGAGCATTATACACTGGAGAATTATATATGGGGCCCATCATACACTTGAGCATCATAGATGGGGCCCATTATACACTGGAGCATCATATGGGGCCCATTATATATGGAGCATTATGTGGGCCAATCATACACTGGAGCATTATAAATGGGGCCCATCATACACTTGAGCATCATAGATAGGTCCCATTATACACTGGAGCATCATATGGGACCCATTATATATGGAGTATTATATGGGCCCATCATACACTAGAGCATTATAACTGGGGCCCATCATACACTGGAGCATCATCCATGGGGCCCATCATACACCTGCGCATTATAAATGGGGCCCATTATATATGGAGCATTGTACACTGTTGGCATAATTTTTTTTTTATATCAGGTAATTTTTTATTAAACATTTTCAAAAATTGAAAAAACAGGTAGTCATATGCAGGATATTTCCCAAATAGTGTATTACATAAACACAATAGAACCCCACAAAAATCCCTCCCAACTCACCCCCTACCCTCACCCGAAAAAAACACCTCTCGTTTCTCCCGATGCATTTGGTCGAGTCTCACAGCTAGAATTTTTGGGCTATATCCTCCTCAACGCTCTCATCCATGTTAATCTAAGAGGCACCAACCCGGGTGTGTCCAACCAAGGTGCCCACATATCTTCCCATTTCTTAGTTGTTCTCTTTTGATACACATATTTTTCCATATCTATATTATTAACTGCATCGGTAACTTCCGTGATTGTGGGTCCAGAAGATCCCTTCCAGTGAGCTGCCACCCTTTTACGAGCTTGATATATTTGTGAGACTGCCAGCTGGTGCTCCTCCGAAAGCAGCAAAGTCTCCACCCGCCCCAGAAGAGCCATTTTGGGGTCTAGTATCATTTGACATTGATAGACAGTATTAAGTAAATCATTCACACCTTCCCAAAACCTACGTAACCAAGGACAGTTCCAGGTCATGTGTATCAGATCCGCATTGGTCGTTCCACATTTCCAACAATGTGACTCTCTAGCATAGCCCATTTTCAACAGCCGTACAGGGGTTCGATAAACTCGATGAAGCAAATAAAGATGCGACACTCTCTGCACCTCGCTAACCGAGACTTTCGTGACTTCTTGCAATGCATCCTCCCATTCATCATCTGTTAAATCACCTGCATCAACCTGCCACTTATTCTTCAGCATCTCCAAACTTGTCACTCTCTTTTCCAACATGGTTGCATATATCATTGATATAATACCTCTTGATCCTCCTCCCATCACTACTCTATCCAACAGCGGAGTTTTAGCTGGATTACCTAGTAGAGCGAGTCGCTGTTGTGCTTCACAAGCATGTTGTGCTTCAGCTGGAGATATTGAAAAAATCTTTTATTAGGATGGAAAATGTCTGTTTGAGATCCTCAAAAGATCAAAACTCCCCTTCCGAATAAAGCTGTGATACTATTTTAATCCCTCTCCTCTCCCATAGCTCAAAACCCTCTAATTTATTTTGCTCTGTACATGTCAAGTTTCCCCAGATCAGGGAATGCGCCATGACTCCCTGTATACCCAATATTTCTTTGGCCATGTTCCATACATTATTCATGCACTTCATTATCGGACTATTGATAGCTTGACCCTGACGGAACCGCCCTGAGTCTAGCGCCTGCACCAGTAAGTCCTTTCCCACTACGCATGTAAGCATACATCCTGAGGAAGTTCGCATGAAGGAATCCTCCTCCCCCCATCCTCTGAAATGCTGCAACTGAGCTGCAAGATAATACAGAAGCCGGTCAGGAACCGCTAATCCCCCCAGTTCTTTAGATGTATGCAAAACCTCCAACCGAATTCTAGGAACACTCCTCTTCCAGATAAGCGCTCTAAATATTCTGTTTATCTGATAAAAGATTCGACCAGAATCCAAATGGGCGCATTGTGGAGGGCATACAAAGCTTGTGGCATAAGAACCATTTATACCAGGTTTGCCCTTCCCACACTACTCAGTGGTAACTTGCACCAGTCCTTTATTTTTTTATGAAATTTAGCAAGTAGCGGGGTAATATTTAAACGCTCAAAATCTTGTATATTATACCCAATATGAATTCCCAAGTATTTAAACTCTTTGACTACATTTAATCGTCCGGCCAATTCCAAGGAGTTCTCGGGTGCATCTCCCACCGGCATAATTGAAGATTTCTCCCAGTTAATACATAAACCAGAGATCACTGCGAAGGATCCAAAGACTTCCATTGCCACCCTCAGAGAAGACGGCCACTCTCCCAAGAGCTTGTCATCAGCATACAACGCTATTTTCTTTTGCAAAGACTCATACCCAAACCCCTTAATTTCAGGTGTCGCCCGAATTACTACTGCCAAGGGCTCAATTGCCAGAGCAAACAGTAGGGGAGACAGGGGGCACACCTGTCTGGTCCCTCTGTGTAAGTTAATTGTATTTAAGATCTCCCCATTAATTCTACTTTTGTCCTCTGGACTCGAATACAGCAGCTGTATCCAGGCAATAAAAATTTTTACGGAAATCCATCTTGGCTAATATAGCCCCCAGATATGGCCATTCAACGCTGCCAAATGCTTTAGCAGCATCCAAAGATGCAACAGCCCTAGCTTCCTTTCCCTTTGATGGGATCTGTAAATTTAGATACAACCGCCGGATATTAATTGCAGTTGATTTCTCTGGCATAAAACCAGTTTGATCTGGATGAATAATACTAGATATTACTCTAGACAGCCACATCGCCAGAATCTTTGCAAAAATCTTGACATCAACTTTTAAAAGGGAGATAGGCCTGTATGACTCTGGAAGACAAGGATCCTTATCAGCCTTGGGGATCACCACTATGATTGCTTCATTCAAGGATCGGAGCAAGTGCCCATCTTCCCAAGCCACCTCAAACACCTTCAACAGCTGTGGAAGCATTATATTTGAGTACTATTTATATACCTCCACAGGCAGCCCATCAGACCCGTGTCATATTCCCTGCCATAGAATCTAGAGCCTCCTCTAATCCCTACAGACTAATTGGTGCCTCCAGCCCAACAGCTTCCGATTCCGACAGAGTAGGCAGACCAGCAGTCCCCAAAAAGCTACTGAGCAACTCGGCAGAGAACCCGCCCTGTGAATTATATAATGTCTCAAAAAACTCGCTAAAAGTTGCTAGAATTGCCCCAGAATATCTTTCTAGTTCCCCATTTTTGTTTTTTTATCTCCGCTACCATTGCAGGGCCAGATTGAGTCTTGATCAGGGTAGCTAGTAGATGTCCCGTTCCCTCCCCCTCCCCGAAATAGACCTGCCACCGGAAGTATCGTTTATCTGCAGCTTTTGAAAGCTTATGTTGAGCTTATCATTTTTCCACATCTTTTAATGTGTTAAAATGTATATCCGATGGAGTTTTCAAATATTGCAATTCTGTAGAGATAGCTTCCTTCTGTAAAAGTTCCTCATATTCTCTAGACTTACTTGTAACTCTATTCACTTCCGAGATCAACAGTCCTCTCAGATAAGCTTTAGACGCATCCCATAATCTTTCCCTGGGGGCTGTACCCTCATAAATATCAAAAAAATCTTTTAGCAAGTCAGGGATCCTAGCATCTGCTTGAATAATAGGTAACCAGAATGCGTTAAATGACCATGGTGCCCGTTCCCCTCTCCCGCCATTTTCCCAATTAAATGTCGCCATAACAGGGGAGTGATCTGACAAGGCCCTAGGTTGATACTTGTTTGCATAATTATTACTAGGCAAGTTGTATTTGAAAGGATTCTTTTTATTATTGAACAACAACTATGTTCTCAATCAACAGAAAAGACTCATAAATATTTTTGGAAGTTGTAGTGTTTTTTTTTTAGATTTGGCTATCTTAGGAGGATATCTGTTTGTGCAGGTAAGGCTACTTTCACACTTGCGTTTTTTTGCACTTCGCACCGTGCGCAGTGCAAACGCACATAAAAAACGCATCATGCATTTGTGTGCGTTTTTTGCGGTTTTGCGCATTTTTTTTTTAAAAAAGCATGCTTTTTTTGCTCTGACTTGCGCATTACCATGCGCACATCAGCGCACCCATAGCCTATAATGGGTGTTTGGGTGAAAAAAAATGCATTGCGCGTGCATGCGTTTTTTTGGGACAAGTCGGACACACAAAAAATGCAACAGGATGCATTTTGTGCACCCGAGCGCACACTACAAAGAAGGCATGCGCATACAAACGCATGTGTATGCACATCCATGTAAAGTATAGGAAAAAAACCGCATGCTTTTTTTTGCGCAAAAAAACGCAAGTGTGAAACCAGCCTAACTATTACTGTGCAGAATTATTAGGCAACTTAATAAAAACCAAATATAAACCCATCTCACTTTTCACCAGGTAAACCAATATAACAACACAAAATGTAGAAATAAACATTTCTGACATTCAAAACCAAAAAAAAAAAGGGACCAACATAGCCACCTTTCTTTACAATGACACTCAAAAGCCTTCCATCCATACATTCTGTCAGTTGCTTGATCTGTTTACGATCAACATTGCGGGCAGCAGCCACCACAGCCTCCCAGACACTGTTCCCAGAGGTGTAATGTTTTGACTCCCTGTTGATCTCACATTTTATGAGGGACCACAGGTTCTCTATGGGGTTCAGATCAGGTAATCAAGGGGGCCATGTCATTATTTTTTCTTCTTTTAGACCATTACTGGGCAGCCACGCTGTGGAGTATTTGGATGCATGTGATGGAGCATTGACCTGCATGAAAATCATGTTTTCTTGAACGATACCGACTTCTTCCTGTACCACTGGTTGAAGAAGGTATCTTCCAGAAACTGGCAGTAGGTCTGGGAGTTGAGCTTCACTCCATCCTCAACCCGAAAAGGTCCCAAAAGTTCATCTTTGATGATACCAGCCCATACCAGCACCCCACCTCCACCTTGCTGGCATCTGAGTCAGAGTTGAGCTCTCTGGCCTTTACTGATCCAGCCTCGGGCCCATCCATCTGGCCCATCAAGAGTCACTCTCATTTCATCAGTCCATAAAACCTTACAAAAAACTGTCTTAACATATTTCTTGGCCCAGTCTTGACGTTTTATCTTATGTTTCTTGTTCAAAGGTGGTCGTTTTCCAGCCTTCCTTACCTTGGCCATGTCCCTGAGTATGGCACACCTTGTGCTTTTTGATACTCCAGTAACGTTGCAGCTCTGAAATATGGCAAAACTAGTGGCAAATGGCATCTTCACGCTTGATTTTTCCTCAATTCATGGAGTTATTTTGAGTCTTTTTTTTTATCAACACACTTCTTGCACCCTGTTGGCTATTTGCCATGAAACGCTTGATTGTTCAATGATCACGCTTCAAAAGTTTGGCAATTTCAAGACCGCTGCATCCCTCTGCAAGATATCTCACAATATTTGACTTTTCAGAGTCCGTCAAATCTCTCTTCTGACCCATTTTGCCAAAGGAAAGGAAGTTACCTAATAATTAAGCACACCTTATATAGGGTGTTGATGTGATTCGACCACACCCCTCCTCATTACATAGATGCAAATCACCTGATTTACATAATTGGCAGTTGGCTTTCAAGCCTATACAGCTTGGAGTAGGACAACATGTATGAAAAGGATGATGTGATCAAAATACTCATTTGCCTTATAATTCTGCACACAGTGTATAGGCCCATCATACACTGCAGCATCATCCATGGGGCCCATCATATACTGCAGCATCATATGGGGCCCATTATATATAGAGCATAATATAGGCCCATCATACAATAGATCATCATTAATGGGGCCCATCATATACTGGAGCATCATATGGGGCCCATCATATACTGCAGCATCATATGGAGCCAATTATATATGGAGCATAATATAGGCCCATCATACAATGGAGCATCATCCATGGGGCCCATCATATACTGGAGCATCATATGGGGTTCATTATTTATGGGGCATCATATAGGGTATGGAGCATTATATGGAGCACATATGGAGCCCATTCTGTATGGAGCAATATATGGGGCCCATCATCTACTGTATGGAGCTTTATATGCGACTGGGATCTTGAGTTCTAGGTTATTGGCTTGTTCTCAGCCCTGGTACCTTCCAGTTAGCGTTACCCCCCATAATGCATGTACATAATGTGTTCCATAGTTTGTCAATCTGGAGATTTGTTGCACCTCTGGAGCCTACATTATTACCATCACTGTTATGAATGGGTCGCCGAGGAGAAAATAAAACACAAGCTAAGTCTCAGAAAACCAGAGAGGTTGGTAACTATGCAGACTGCAGATCCCTGATCCTAATCAAGCAACTAGCAGCAGTCGTGGAGCGTTCCTACGATGGTCCTAGATGCCTCATCACAACCGGAGAGCTAAATAAGCCTAAAGCAGGAAAAGAGGAAAATTAACTGCCCCAGAGCAGACCCCAAAGGAAAGACAGCCCCCCACATGTAATGACGGTGAAACAAGATGAAAACACAAAAAAAGGCAGGAAAATAGGCTGAGCAAACGATGGGGTCAAACTAACTAGAAAGGACAGGAAAGGAAAGACACTGTCTGCAATCTGCCAAAAACCCTACCAAAAATAATGTCCAACACTTCTGATAGCAAAATTAACTCTGAAGTCACTAGACTTCTCCCACTATATCAGCACTCTGAAATATTCTGAGACAGAGCAAAAAGAGGCCAATCTAATAAGGGACAAAAAAAGGCAAATTGGCAAATACAGATAAACAAGAGTGGAAATTCAGCACAGCCCAGCCGGGCCTGCTGACCACACAAAAAACTGAATTGACCAACAAGAGCAAGTGTGAACATTAGCAAAAACAAACTTAACTTGAGAAGACTGGAACATAGCTGAAGTCCAAGACCTGAGAAGCAGACTGAATCACCACCACCAGGATAGGGCGTCGGCTGTCTTATATCCAGTCTGATACTCCAGAGATCCAATCGTTATCCTCCTCATCAGGTGGCAGATCACTTCCAATTAAACCAACCTCACTACCTCCTGTCACCACCAGAGGGAGAACGGAAGGAGAACTCTCAACTGGTGGAGCAGAAAATGAGCTCACAACACATCACCATCTGGTTGTATTTGCCATGACCTTGAGGATCAGATGACTACAGACGTGAATCCTAGTGGGTTGATGTGTCCTTACCGTACATCATTCCTGGTGAAGTCCGGTCTTAAGGGTCCAGAGGCCTCTCGGTGAAAAGGGGGTACTGTCACGATTCAATATTGGATTTGTGGCAGCTCTGGTTCTGATATATTATAAATGTTGCTATTTTCTTTTGGTCCAGCAAGATTTAATGTCAGTGTCCTTGCTGACAGCTGCTTTTTGGCTGGTCAGCTGATGTTGGGTGGTGATGGTGACCACTCCCACCATCCTTTAAATAGTCATATGACTTATCAGCTGACTGTCGGTAATAGTTAGTTTATGCAAACCAGCCTAGAGTGAGGAGCTCACGTGTATCGGTGGTGTTTTTGCTGCTGTTGGGAGTTCAGAATCCTGGTGCTATATTCTTTGCTGCTGTAGTGCCTTAAGCTGAGTGTCTTAAGGTCACCGGACGCACGGACCCGGTGAGACCCCGCCTGTATCCCTTATTCAGGTACAATGACTCAGCCTCTGTCACTTGTTATATTTAATAGGCGATTCACCCCTATGGGGTCAGTACATAGTGCTGCCACTAGGAATTTCGGGTCCCCATACTGGCAAAATTTTCGGGCCCCCTTGAAACTCTGCCCAGGCTCCACCCCAGCTCCGCCTCCACCCTTCGAACCTTCCACAGTTCCACCGCTCTCTCTTGGAAAAACTCAACTTCTCCACCATGTCCTCACCAATCAGATATTAACAGTTCCCATCAAACACCTGAACACATTCATAACCAGCAGCTTTTGTACTGGCCAAAATAATTTTTAAGCCACCACCACGGCACGATAGACTCTTTTGGCCGGGCACTATTTTACTTTAACCTATTACATATAAATATAATTTTATGTATTTTTTAAGGGAATGAGTCACATACATTTTTTTCTTTAAATGACCATGAATACCACATGCAAGGGATAAATACTGTCACACCGTGACCAGACTGTATATTACCACCACACAGTGACCAAATAATACCACATACAATGAGAAAATACTGCCACACCATAACCAGATCACATATTACCATCAAATAGTGACCAAATAGTACCACGTACAAGGTGTTCTGTCCCCACATGAGGCGAATGGAGGTGTAGTTGATTGGGGCTGGGAGAGATTCCTTCCTTCCGTTTCCTCAATGCAGAGCAGACAGGACCATTGTTGCTCTTTTGCTGTTCATACATCCAGAGAGATGATACACACCAGATATTGTGAAGTCCAGACTTGTTTATTGAAAATCTGGACATACAGCGTATGATTGATAATGCAGTACTTCTCCAGGAAAGCAGGTGTAACAACCAGGTGGTACAGCAAGATGATTCAGCAAATTATGCCTTTCACAGCCTGGTACGCGTGTCTCTCCCAGGAGAAAAAGAAGCTAATAATGGCCGCAGGCAGGAAGAGAAGCAGTGAACTCTGAACCGGAAGTGAAAGGCATGTACTAGCTGCAGTCTGCTATACAGGAAAAGGACAGCAGGTGGCAGCAGACCAAATGCAAGACTACACAGCATGGAAAATAACACAATCTATATAACACATGTAATCAAAACTTTAGATGGGACAGCACACTCCCCATCTGAAATTCCGTAAGGGATTTCACTATATTAATGTTTTTTGTGTAAGTAAAGTTCAATAACCTAGAAAGGAAACACAAATATGCATGCAATAATAACAACTTCAAAACGAGGTAGATGACAGTCAGTTCCTGAGACAATCCAATGGTACCCATCTTCGGATTGGAGAAGCCGCACTAGGCCAAACTGTCTCCGACCCAAACAGTAGTCCAATGGACGAAATAGTAGGGCAGTGTTCTGTTCGTGGTTCATCCTACCGGAACGTACTGGGTAGAGAGTGGTTTGTGGCAGACGTGCCAGCCGCGACAGTCTGTCTCCACGTGAGCTGAGATAATATCTCGCAATGTGGACTAACCTTGCGATAGTATTAAGAAGTTTCCTCCCATTGGAGAAGTATTTGAAGCGCTGGCAACTGAGGCTGGAGGTTGGTTTAGTGTTCGTCGCCAAAGCACTGACCTCGGAGCGGACAACTGGATCGCTATCCGGATCCTGGATGCTGATGACTTCCTGGACACATTCACTTCCTTTCTGTTCTAACAGAAACTTAGGACCTGAAAGCCAAGAAGAGTTAGCAAAGGACCTTATAGACATAGGTCTCGTGGCATGGTCAGCTGGATTAAGTTCAGATGAGATATAATGCCATTGCTCAGGCTTGGAAGACCTCCTTACTTTCGATGCGGTTACTGACGTACATGTAGAAGCGCCTTGTTTGACTGTAGATGTAACCTAAGACAACCTTACTGTCACTGTAGTATTGCACGTCATCTATGTTGCTGTCCAGCTCGTTCTGTATAAAGTCTGCGAGTTCTACCGCAAGCACAGTCGCACAGAGTTCATGCCTGGGAATAGTGTGGTCAGACTTGGGAGCCAACTTAGCCTTCCCGAAGACGAATCCAACGTGATCTTGATTGTCGGGTCCCGTCACCTTCAGATAGGCAACTGCTGCAATGGCCTCCGTGGATGCATCCGAGAACACATGGAGTTTAGGGATGGGCGAATCTACTCGTTAGGACTCGTTACTCTGCGAGTAGTAGGGGACTCGCAGGAGTCGGTACTCTGCGAGTTTCCAAGCGATTACTCGCACAGTAACGAGTCCAATACAAATCAATGGCAATCCTAGTTTTTTCAGAGTTTAATACAAGCAATCCTAGTTTCTTAGCGATTTTGTGTCCCCCTGCTGACACAAAATCGCTAAGAAACTAGAATTGCTTGTATTAAACTCTGAAAAAAAAAAAAATAGGAGTCTTAGCGATTTTGTGTCCCCCTGCTGACTAGTGTTGAGCTTTCCGATTGGCTGCCGAAATGACGTCATCATGATGCGCTGTCTGTGCGCATCATGATGCGCCGTCAGTTCGGGCCTTCGGGGGGGCTGTGCCGACTGTCCGGGGGTCTGTACCGGCCTGCCGGTGGTCTGTGCCGGCCTGCCGGGGGGCTGTGCAGGCTCCGGTGGTCTGTGCCGCCCTGCCGGTGGTCTGTGCCGGCCTGCCGGGGGGCTGTGCCGGCCTGCTGGTGGTCTGTGCAGGCTCCGGTGGTCTGTGCCGGCCTGCCGGGGGGCTGTGTCGGCCTGCCGGTGGTCTGTGCAGGCTCCGGTGGTCTGTGCCGGCCTGCCCGTGGTCTGTGCAGGCTCCGGTGGTCTGTGCAGGCATCGTCCGATGGGACTACAAGTCCCATCGGGCGATGCCTGCTACCATGACAGTGATTGACACATTAGCCAATGATGGGACAGTAGTAGTCCCATCATCCGGCTAATGTGTTGAATGTAAAAAAAAAAAAAAATTACATGCTACATACATGCTACATACAGACAACATGCATACTACATATATACTACATGCAACATACATACTACATATATACTACATGCAACATACATACTACATACTACATGCATACTACATACATACTACATACATACAACATATATACTACATATATACTATATATACTACATGTAACATACATACTACATATATACTACATGCTACATACATGCAACATACATACATGCTACATACTACATACATACTACATACATACAACATATATACTACATATATACTATATATACTACACGTAACATACATACTACATATATACTACATGCTACATACATGCAACATACATACTACATACATGCTACATGCATACTACATACATACACTACATGCATGCAACATGCATACTACATATATACTGCATATATACTACATGCATGCAACATACATATATACTACATACAATACATACATATAGACATACAGTACATATAACATAGAGTACATACTCACCGTCACTTGTCACTTTGATCCCCGAAGCCATTGTCGTCTGAGGAATAAATATCAAAATAAAAAAACACCAATATACTTACCCCGAAAACTAGGATTGCCATTTCCCATTCATTAACATTGGACTCGCTAGACTTGCAACGAATAGCGAGTTTCCGACTCGGACTCGTTACAGTCTAGCGATTCCGAGTATTTCAGGATTCGCCCATCCCTAATGGAGTTCCTTCCTAGTGCTAGCAGCAAGTGAGGTTCTGGCGTAACATCTCGGTATGTGGACCTCATCCAAGGCACACAAAGACTGCTTCCAGGTTTCCCATTTTGGTTCCTTCTCAGGAGGGAGTGGGGAATCCCAGTCCTTGAGGGTTTCAGAAAGCTGTCTCAGAAGGGATTTACCTTGTATGGTAATTGGTGCTAAGAACCCCAGTGGGTCGTACAAGTTATTCACCACTGACAGGACACCACGTTTAGTGAATGGTTTGTATGCACAGTTGATTTGGAAACTGAAGGTGTCGACTGACAGGTTCCACCTCAAGCCTAAGCTTCTCTGCACAGGCAGACAGTCTGGTCCCAGGTCTGTGTCCTTGAATCCTGCTGCGTGTTCACTTGAATCGAAGGCTCTCATGACAGCCTGGCTGTTTGAAGCAATTTTGTGCAATCTAAGCTTAGCTTGGTACAGCATACCTTGGGTCCTCTTGAGTTGATCGATAGCCGCTTCTTCTGTGGGTAGAGATTTTAGTCCATCATCTACATAGAAGTCTTTCTCTACAAAGTCTTTGGCATCCGTTCCATATTTGGCCTCTCCTTCTGGTGCGGTTCTCCGCAGGCCATAGGTTGCCACTGCTGGGGAAGGGCTGTTCCCGAATACGTGCACCCTCATGCGATACTCCACCATCTCTTTGCTGGGGTCATTGTCCTTGTACCACAGGAACCTGAGGAAATTCCTATGGTCCTCTCTGACTATGAAACAGTGGAACATCTGTTCAATGTCGGCGGTGATGGTGATGGGCTCTTTCCGGAACCTCATCAACACTCCTACTAGGTTGTTTGTAAGGTTAGGACCCGTGAGGAGGACATCGTTGAGAGATACACCTTGATGTTTGGCACTTGAATCAAAGACAACTCTAATTTGCTTAGGTTTTCGTGGGTGATATACTCCGAATGAGGGTAGGTACCAGCACTCCTCGTTTTCCTTTAAGGGAGGCGCTGGCTCCGCATGGTTATTCCGGAATATCTTGCTCATAAAGGTGACAATGTGTTCTTTCATCTCCGGCTTGTTGCTAAGTGTGCGCTGGAGAGAGTTGAATCTGGACAAGGCTTGTTCACAATTGTTCGGGAGTCTTACCCTGGTAGCTCAGAAGGGTAAGAGAAAAATGCAGTGATTGGTCTCATCCTTAAGGAACTCATTGTCCATTATCCTGACAAATTCCTTGTCTTCCATTGACGGGGCTACTTTGTTGTCATCCTTAGTTGTATGAAACACTGATCTTCCCAAGTCGTCTGCATAGGGAGAAGGAATGACATCAGGCAGCTGTACGGGATCTGGAGGCTTTTCTTTCACCTCGTAGTGATGAGGGCATGGTTTGCAGAAAGTAGCTCGTCCGTCTCTGCGTACATAGGTCTTAAAGGAATCGACTCTTGTTCGGTCCAAGCACACATTTCCTATGATTACCCATCCCAAGTCGAGTCTCTGTGCGTAGGGGGCATAGTCAGGACCATTGCACTGTTGACGGACCTTATGTATCCTTAAGTTGTCTCTGCCGAGCAGAAGTAAGATTTCAGCATCTGAGTCCATAGGTGGGATAACACTGACTAGGTATCTTAGGTGTGGTTGGTGGAACGCAGCTTCTGGGGTAGGGATCTCATCCCTTTGGTCGGGTATTTGATCACATTCGATTAGCGTAGGTAAGGGTATTTCTACGCCTCCGTTGACAGGAGAAGCAATGAAACCTTGTGCCCTTCTGCCGCTAGTCTCTATGCGGCCTGAGCAAGTGTTCAGAGTATATGGCATTGCTGGTTCCTTGATTCCAAAGGCTTCAAAGAACTTAGGTCCAGCTAGGGATCGATTGCTCTGATCGTCAATGATGGCATACATTTTTACTACCTTCTCTGGTTGCCCTTCTGGATAAACTCTGATTAGGCATATCCTGGCACAGCATTTATCACTTTGGCTCTCCCCACATACCTCTGAGCATGAGCAGGAGACAGCCGCGGTAGAATTGGCGTTATTCTGTGGCTCCCCGCCATGGCTTGTAGCCGTACTAGAGGTAACTGCGCCTGCTGGATCGCTGGTGGCTGAGGTTGGATGCAGAGCTGAAGGGTGTTTGTCACTATGACACTCTTCACACTTAATGGCAGATTTACAGTCCTTGGCCATGTGTTCTAATGAGGCGCAGTACTTGAAACATACCCCAAATTCGCTGAGTATTTTCTTGCGCTCCTGCATGGTTTTGGACCTGAAGCCTCTACATTTGTTCAATGAGTGTGGTTTTTTGTGAATGGGACACTCACGATTGAAAGATCTATCTCTCGATGGAATGGTGTACAGCTTATCGGCAGTTACTGCGGGTGGTGGCAGGTTAGTCTTTCTGACACTTATACTGCTCCTCGAGTCCTTGCGTTTATGTGAGATGCTTTCATACCTTGATGACGGTGTTGCTGGAGCTGTAGTGTTAGACTCCAGGAAGTCTAGGCTAGGGTTGTTCCTCATTTGGACCTGTTCGTCGACAAACTTGCAGAACTGATTGAACGGAGGAAAGATGACATCATGTGATCTTTTGTACCTGGAAACGCATACTGCCCACTTCTCTTGCAGACTATGTGGCAGCTCTGAGACGGTTGGGTTCACCCCATGGGCAGTGTCCAGGTAGCATAATGCAGACAGACGAGGGTCTCCTTTTGCAAGATCCAGCTCCATAAGCAGGTCGCTTAAGTCCAGAAGCTTGTGGGCTTCCTTAAGCTTGTGTTGCCTCTCGGGCGTATAAGCTGTGTGGCGTGGAAGGGTGAATTGTTCCCGGGTAGAATGATGTTGCTGCAGGGTTGAGCTGTGGTTTAACCTCTGGAGGTTTCGATGACTGCGGCTTGAACTTTGGAGATGGACTGGAGTGCATCTTGTGGTCATCTTGTGATGATTGCTGCGCCTGAGGGGACACATTATCGCATTGGTCTTGGGTCTCTGCAGATGCTGAGGGTAACACTGGCACCGTAAGTTGGGCTGACTTGAACGTTTCCACATTGGTGGGTTGAACATCGCTGGAGAAGGTGTGTGCTGCAGATATCTGTTTCTGCACGTAATCACTGGTACGGACAGCTGGGTCCTCTTCTTCCAGTGGTGGTAGACAAATCAGGTCGAGGTTTTGCTTCAATGCTTGCTCAAGTATTTTTACTTCGGCTAGCCCGATTTCTTCCTCCATTTCTGTTTGAAGAATCTTTGCCCGAGCCTCTGCTTCTGCTTTCTTTTCTGTAAAGGAACGTCTTAGTTTGGATCGCTCTGCATTTAAACGGGCCTCTAGGATTCTGTCGCTGAGGGCTGAAGTTCTTGAGCAGGATGATTTGTATGACCGAGCAGAGAGTCTGGATGAGCCTGACCTGTGGGATCTTGATTCTTGCAGATGAGCAATACGGAGCTCCGCTTTATTTTTGGCGTCTTGCACGGCGGCATCCCTTTCTCTTTCTATGGAATCCACTCTGCTTAATTCTGATGAGGCTTCATCAATATTAGAGTCTTTTAGGAAGGCGGCGTACCTTGCTGACAGTCTCTTGTAGCTTCCGTAGACCGTGTCTAGCCATTTTATAGTGTCCTGTAGACTTGCTGCATCATTTTTGTGGCGTTGGATGCTTGACATGAGGGAGGTGACTCGTTCCCATAGGTCGTCCAGGTTGTCATTAAACTCATCCTTTGTACTGTGATAGTTTTCGATGACCTTTACGGTTGGTTTGACAGAGCGTCTTGGTCGTGAGTCTTGGTCTGTTTCTCAAGCTGGCTCTGTTTCCCCCTCTTCATAATGGACAGTATCTGGTAGTATTTGGTCTGTTTCAGCAGTGGGAGACTGTGCAGGGTCTTTTTCGGCCATTTTGATTTAAGGTGCACTGTCTCTTTAAGAAACTGAACTTTTGAATTGGGGGCTGGAAATCGCAGTGCAGCTTAGTTAAGACGTCTTGACGATATTCCCAATGTGTTTTTAGAGAATTGTGGGGTTTTGCAGTCCGACAATCTGCAGCAATGTTGTATAATATACAGACAGTCTCTATGCACAATGCGGTCTGGGGTGACGCTGCAGAGTTTCTTAACAGAGCAGGGCTGCAGTATGTGAGCGGGCAGGCGGGTTAGGATCTAAGGGTGATTTTTGCCGGGCTTCAAGGCAGTTTTTTGACTGTTCTGTCCCCACATGAGGCGAATGGAGGTGTAGTTGATTGGGGCTGGGAGAGATTCCTACCTTCCGTTTCCTCTATGCAGAGTAGACAGGACCATTGTTGCTGTTTTGCTGTTCATGCATCCGGAGAGATGATACACACCAGATATTGTGAAGTCCAGACTTGTTTATTGGACATCTGGACATACAGCGTATGATTGATAATGCAGTACTTCTCCAGGAATGCAGGTGTAACAACCAGGTGGTACAGCAAGATGATTCAGCAAATTGTGTGAGCAACGAAGTGGTCAAAAATACTGATGCCTTTCACAGCCTGGTACTCGTGTCTCTCCCAGGAGAAAAAGAAGCTAATAATGGCCGCAGGCAGGAAGAGAAGCAGTGAACTCTGAACCGGAAGTGAAAGGCATGTACTAGCTGCAATCTGCTATACAGGAAAAGGACAGCAGGTGGCAGCAGACCAAATGCAAGACTACACAGCATGGAAAATAACACAATCGATATAAACATGTAATCTAAACTTTAGATGGGACAGCACACAAGGAAAAAATAAAAAAAACACAATACTAAGTGCCATTATACACAAGAACTCAATTTACTGTCAGTGTACAGGTAATACAGTGACCACCAGTGACATTATACACAGAAATTATGTACATAGTATACAGTGTCAGTGTACATGTAATACAGTGATCACTGGTGACATTGTACACAGGAGCTCTGTATATAGTGTCAATGTACAGGTAATACAGGGATCACCAGTAACATACACAGGACCTCTGTATACAGTGTCAGTTAACAGATAATAGAGTGATCACTAGTGACATTATACACAGGACCTCTACATATAGTATACAGTGTATAGTGTTAGTGTACAGGTAGCACACTGACTCACCAGTGATGTCTCTAGCTGAAGTCCTTCATCTTTGCTTTTCTTTTTCATCCAGCACAGACTGTCATCACTTCTTCTGGCCAGGACTCGTCTCTGCATAAAATAACACAGTTACCTAGAGCACCGCTTCAAGCGCACATTCCCCACTTTTTCCCTTTCTTCTACACTACACATCTGAATGCAGACGCGCACCCACCATTAATAAATAATTGTTATTATGCAACCAACCATTCCAAATATAAATTATAATCTGCCACTGTGCAAAAAACTAACTATACATGGCCACTTTCCCCATTTAATATATAAATTAATTAGCACCTGTACTATTTCTCCCAATTCAATACCAGTCACTGCATCCTCAATGACCCCCTCTATGTAACTCCTGCTCTAATCCTAACCCCGATTCATTATATTTACATGCCCCTCATGGCTCCACCCCACATTCAATGCATCATTTACTCCCCCATCCTCAAAATTCATCATTATTTGCTTTCCCCCAGATCAGCATTTGCTCTACCCACCCCCCACCTTCAGTTCATCATTTGCTCTACCCACCTTTAATTCAATTGCTGTCCCCATCCCTCACACTCAATTCATCATTTGCAGTCCCCCCACCCCCCACTTCATCATTTGCAGTCACCCGTTCCCTCTCCCCACGTCATCATGTGCTGTCTCCTTTACCCCCCACTTCATCATGTGCAGCCCTCCTTCCCCCGACTTAATCATATGCAATCACCCTCACCCCAATTCATCATGTGCAATCACCCTCACCCCACTTCATAGTGTGCAGTCTCACTCCCCCACTTAATTATGTGCAGTCTCACTCCCCCCACTTCATCATTTGCAGTCCCCCTTCATCATGTGCAGTCTCACTCCTCCCACTTCATCATGTGCAATCTCACTCCCCCAATTCATGTGTATTCCCACTTACCCACCACTTCATCATGTGCAGTCCCCCTCACCCCCCCATGTCATCATGTGCAGTCTCTTTCCCACCCCCTCCATCATGTACAGTCACCCTCACCCCTCCACTTCATCATGTGCAGTCCCCCTCACAACCCCACTTCATCATGTGCTTCTCACTCTTCCCACTTCATAATTTGAAGTCTCACTCCCCCCACTTCAAGTGCAGTCACCCTCACCTCACTTCATCATGTGCAGTCTCACTCCCCCACTTCATATTTGCAGTCTCACTTCCCCCAATTCATCATGTGCAGTCCCCCTCACCCCCCTTCATCATGTGCAGTCTCACTTCCCCCATTTCATAATTTGCAGTCTCACACCCCCACTTCATCATGTGCATTCTCACTCCCCCACTTCATCATTTGCAGTCTAACTCCCCCACTTCATCATGTACAGTCTCACTTCCCCACTTCATAATGTGCAGTCTCATTCCCCCCACTTTATCACTTCATAATTTGTAGTCTCACTCCCCCACTTCATCATGTGCAGTACCCCTCACCCCCACTTCATCATGTGCATTATCACTCCCCCCACTTCATCATTTGCAGTCCTCCTTTCCCCCACTCTATGTGCAGTCTCACCCCCCATTTCATTATGTGCAGACCCCCTCACTCCCACACTTCATCATGTGCATTCTCACTCCCCCATTTCATCATTTGCAGTCTCACTACCCCCACTTCATCAAGTGCAGTCTCCCTCACCCCCCACTTCATTATGTACATTCTCACTCCCCCACTTCATCATGTGCAGTCTCATTCCCCCCACTTCATCACTTCATAATTTGCAGTCTCACTCCCCCCACTTCATCATGTGCAGTACCCCTTCCCCCACTTTATCATGTGCAATCTCATGTGGAGACCCCCTCACTCCCCCACTTCATCATGTGCAGTCTCACTTCCCCACTTCATCATGTGCAGTCACCCTCACCTTAGCGCTTTATCACATGCAGTCTCACTCCTCCTCCCCTCACCCATTTAATTCATTTAATAAAGAAAACAAAAATGTTTTTTATACTTACCTCACAGACGTTCCCCAGCAGGCGCAGCTCTGCTTCCAGCGTCCGGTACATGTTGGCGCGTGCGCGATGACATCATCGCATATGTGCCGTCACCTGATTGGAAGTACAAGGAAGACGGAGGGAGCAGGAGATATGCAGCTGTCAAGGTTAGACGGCCATGCACAGTTCTGAGAAAGCTCCCGGGACCCAGTGCCGACGTGTGCACCACAGTGCACAATGGAGCCCGGTGAGCAGAAGCACAAGAGCTGGGCCTGGACCTGCGGACCCCCTCTGTACTGCTGTTCACTGGCCCCATAGAGCTGTAAGCGCAGTACACTGTTAATTTAACCAGTGCAGCGGTATCCACACTGAGCAGTGATGAGGCATTGACCCAGCAAGGTTGAAAACAAAAGTCTCTTTAATGTTCAACTCACAGCAATACACAGCACACGATATCCTACGGATCACAGCCGGAAACCATATCCTCCAGATTACAATCACTAAACATGCCAGTCCATCTCCATGACCTGTTGCTGTGGGCGACTGCACCGCCGTGTATGCTGTGGGTGCCAGGCCTTTCAGCTCCCTTGGCTGTTTGGCTCTGCTTGCCTGTATTCCCTCACACATGTGGAGCTCTGCAGAGCCTTCTGCTCTGCAGGTATGCAAACACCAAACTGACACTGATCCTGACCCTGACACACCCAAACTAATTACTGCAGGGCTTTTAACTGGAATCTGTGGCCATAGGCCACCTGGAAAACCCTGTGTCATGATCCAGGTTGGATTATGACAGATTTTGCACAAATAACCTTTTTTTTCCTTTAAGCTGTTTGCTTAAAGTTAGTTTTGCCCCCAGTGGCCATTAGGGTCATTACACTGTGGTTGTTTCAGTTCTAGTTTTGCCCCCGGTGGCCGTTAGGGTCATTGCACTCTGGTTACTTTAGTTTAGTTGCCCCCGGTGGCCGCTAGTGTTATTGCATGTGATTATGAAGCAGGTGTCATTCCCTGGCTCCTACCTATAAAGGAGTTGCAGGTGGTCTCACTCACTGTTGGTGATATTGCTCATTTGCAACCAAGTCTGGTGGAGGAAGGAACTACAGCGAGGAGTTCCTGGCAGCTCAGGGGAGCACTGGTGTAATAGCTTCAGGTGGAAGCTGAATTCAGGTGTCGAGCTTCAGGGGTGAAGCTGAACTTTGGTGTTGTACTCTGTTGCTTGGAGCAATAGCAACAGAGCAAAGCTAAGTGGTGCATTTCCCTGTTTGTGACTTTCCTTTTGTGTGTATTAGTGCAGTGGTGGGATTAGTTTCTGCACCGTCCAATTCACTAGAAAGGGATAGGTGCAGGGCGAGCTAGGGATTTGAGGCATCCAGCTCGTCGCCAGGTGGGGAACCTGCCTAGGGATCATCAGGAGTGTAGGGACACTGACTGTCATGATCCAGTGTTGGATCTGGCGGTATTAAAAGCACAAAGTGAACTTTTTTTACTTTGGTTGAGTTCAAAGGTGTTTTGACTGTCCCCGGTGGTGGTTAGCGGTATCGCACCTTAGGTTTAGGTTAATGTTCACTTAATTAGGGATCAGGTGTGAATCCCTATAAAGGTGTGCTTAGGGGGTTCACTCACCGCTGGTGATATTTCTTTCTGAGTTGTTGGAGAGCCTGGTGGAAGGATGGAGCGGGATAGGAGTCCTGCGCAGTCAGCCATAGAGGATGAGTGCCAGCTAATGGTGTCTGCAGGAAGGACTGGCATGGCTTGGTGGAGTCGCAGTTTATGGTGTCGGCGGGAAGTGCGGGCATGGCTTAGAGGAGTGGCGACTAGGAAGAGAGTTGCGCTCAGCATGTTCGACTTGGTTGCTGAGAACTGGACTCGAGCATGCTTGGATTCTTGGCAGAGGCTGGACTCATCTTGGGACTCTGTGTACTGGACTGCTGCAAGTGGTGATGGACTCTGCTCCCAGGCTGCACGATGGTGACGGATCCAGTTATGTGATGGATCAGGGTGGAGGAGAAGATGCACACAGGTGGTGGGCTCTGTTGCTAGGAGCGCACGCAACAGAGCAAAGATAAGTGGTGTTTCCCCTGTATTGTCTCTTTCCTCATGTGTGTTATTAGTGCAGAGGTGGGATTAGTCTCCGCACCGACCTATTCCCTAGTGAGGGTTTAGGGTCAGGGCGAGCTAGGGCGTTGAGGTACGCGTGCGGCGCCCGGTGCGAAACCGGCATAGGGAATGTCAGGAGTGCAGGGACACTGGCTCAGGGGAGCTCAGGAGGTCTCCAATTCCCTTTTCCCTATCGCAGGGCCCACCACTGTTAATGTTTCCCAGGTTCCCCCTTTATTATTTAAATTCGCCGTACTGGAGGCGGTGTTTCCAGGGTCACGTGTGTTATGGGTTCGCCCAGCGGAAACATCTGCGTCCTGACACACGTGATCATGACATTGACTCAGGGGAGTGCAGGAGGTCTCCACGTCCCCGTTCCCTATTGCAGGGCCCTCCATTGTAACGGTTTCCCCGGGGTTTCCTTTAACTCTGTTTAAATTCGCCCTGCTGGAGGCGGTGTATCCAGGTTCACGGGTGTTATAGAAATTCGCCCTGCTGGAGGCGGTGTATCCAGTCACACGTGACATCACACCCTGGCCGGTAATGAAACGGACTGCAACACTAACATCCTGTTTCAAAACACAAAAGCCCAGAGCAGGTTTTCCCTAAATCTGCCTTGGACAACCAACATGTCCAAGAGCTATACTCACATTTATTCTGCATTGCAATGACAGCTATGCCTGTGACTGCAATGCATGGCCTCAATATGCCTCTGTGCACATCCTGGGGGGAATAAACAGCGACCCTTACATGTGACACCGGTCACTGCCTCACACCATATATCTCCGTTGTGGAATCTTTTGGCTCCCCTGTTTCCATGCATCCCTTGCATCTTTCTGCACTTTGGTTGCATGTATATTTGTCCATTGTTCTTTTCCCCACACCTCTAATTTTGAATATTTAATAAGGCTGTTATATTTTATTTGTCATGGACTGTGGTCATTTTTGGTTCTCCTCCCCCTCTCTCATGTTGTATGATGACCAGCCCACACTTTAGTCCATCATTTATGTCAGCAATTTTTGACCCATATTTGAGGTATATATGCATATATTGATATCTTAACATGCTGAAGCTTTTCATGAGTTTTTTCTGTTACCCCAATATTAGTCCTAACAATTTTCAAATGAAAATCTGTCCTCATTTGCCACTGAAACACACTTTTATCACAACAACTTAGATTAACTAATTGGCCCTCCAGCCTGCACCCTAATATTAAGCCTAACGATTTTAAGTGGAAACCTGGCCTTCTGATTTGCCACTGAAACATAGTTTTATCACAAATGATTGTGAGTAGCTAATTGGCCGTCCAGGCTGCACCCTAATATTAGGCCTTATGATTTTTAAGTGAAAATCTGGCCTTCTGATTTGTCGCTGAAACACAGTTTTATCACAAACGATTTAGAGTAGCAAACGGTGCCTCCAGAAACTTCCACACAGTTTTTGCAAACTAGTTCAATGCTGGGAGATCGATTTCACATAGGACAAGTTCACTTTCAGCAGCAGCACTAGCGCAGGAGCGACATCTCTGCACTGTGACACTGAGACAATGGCACCAGCACAACAAGATATCTGCTTTTTATATGGCCAGATGTGACTTCGGCAGCCAATCAAAGACCATTTGTCATGACATTGTGGATGATTTCTGCTCCCTGATTAGCTCCCGGAATCAACACACATAAAGTTAAGAAACAAATAAAAAAAAGAACACACCGCTCCTCTAATCTCTACAAACCCTCACCCTTAATCAAACATTTCCCCCCCGCTCACTATACATCATCACTATCCTAGCCAAAGTAATAACAAAAGCATTAGTGGAAACGCTCGTGAAACCGAACGTGAATCCGAATGTGCTACGTTCATGCCAAATTTAAGATTGACGAACGTTTTCTGTACAAGTTCGCTCATCTCTATTACTGACGTCCCCAGTTCTGCCATCCCAATCTCTGGATGTTTCCTGCACTTTATAACTTTTTGTCTTGTTTTTATGGAATATTTAAGAAAGTTTCAAATAATTTAGATTTTCCTTTTAGATTTGTTCTGTGTTTTTGGTGCTGGATTGGAGATATTCTGCGATAAATCTCTATGTGACTATAATCGGACGGTGTGTTATACCGGGGGGCAGGGTGGGGCCGTAACTGGATGTAGTGATGATGTGAAGCCGGTAACAGCTCCGGAGATTTCTTACATGGGATCTTTATGATGTTACTTCGTCATCTTCTCCCCATTCAGATCCCTACAATATCGGATCCTCTCAGTGGAGAATCTTCTATATAAGAGAATTTTCCTGATTGACCCTACAAGGATGAATAGGGACAGGGACAAGATGGCTGCAAGGATGATAGATCTCACCCTTGAGATCCTATTCCGGCTTACTGGAGAGGTGAGAAATTCTGATGACGTCACGTTACATTATTCTTATCTATAGGAATAATAGATGGACAGAACTGGAGAGGTGAGGAGTCTGGAAATGTCTGTAGTGAGATTTATTAATGTCTCTCCATAACCAGGATTACATATTAGTGAAAACCCCTAGTGAGCGCTGTCAGGTCCCTGTGTCTGAGGGATGTGAAAGACCCCTGGGCTCAATCACGGGGCCTTCACCTCATCCCCTGATGCATGAGGACATCAATGACCAGAAGATCCTGGAACTCGCCTACAAGATGATTGAGCTGCTGACTGGAGAGGTGACACTGCTGGGAATGCTGGGACATTATACAGTAACGCTATGGAGGGATTGGGGGATGACGTTATCATTGTATGTGTCAGGTTCCTATAAGGTGTCAGGATGTCACCATCAATTTCACCATGGAGGAGTGGGAGTATTTAGAAGGACACAAAGATCTGTACCAGGACATCATGATGGAGGTTCCCCAGCCCCTCACATCACCAGGTAATATACAAGGCTAAATGCACACAACCTATAATTATCTGTGTGAAAAGAATGAGTTCAATTCCAGTATGTGTTTTTTCCAGTTCTATCCAGTAAGAGGACAACACCAGAGAGATGTCCCCGTCCTCTTCTTCCACAGGACTGTAAACAAGAAGATCCCAATGTTCCTCAGGATCATCAGGTAGATGGAAAGAAGGTGTCATGAGATCTCCCCTATTATGTGTAGACGGCTGTGAAGGTCTTGTGTTCAGTCCTCTTTTATCTACCAGTATTATACACTCAATGGATAATTTATTTGAAACACATCCCTCTTCATGGGTGGAAATTTGACTTGTAACCCTGAAGTGCAGCAGGACATAAAATGATATGATCTATTTTGGTGTGAATCCACACAAGAATGGGAAAATCGAGCAATCTGAGTAACTTTGAACAAGTCAAGGTAATTTCAGACACTGATAATCTGGTGAGGTTTTTACGTACAATACTGTCTGGAGGATACTGAGATTGTTGTGATTGAGTAAAAACATCCATTGAAAGTGGAACCTGTGGACATAAACAACTCATCGAGCAACATATCAAGAATCATTCAGAGTAACAGACGGTGCACAGTGATGTAAATTGCAGCTGAATGCTATGAAAATGTTCAACTAATGTGTCTGAACTTGTCATTTCTTAGCACAGATGGGCCAAAACAGCAGACGGAACAGGGGTAAACAGAAATTAATTAAATGTGCAAAAGAGAACAAAAATGATATCACTGAACAGTGGAAACCATTGCCTGATCAGCTGAATCCAGATTTCTGCTGCTCTATGCAGATGGGAGGATCAGAATTTGGCACATTCAGCATGAATCCGTGTATTCTTCCTATCAGGTGTCAACATTTGAGGCTGGTGGAGGCGGAGTGATTGTGCGGAGAATGTTTTAATGGCACATTCTGGATCTTCTGATTCCTGGATGTTCTACACTAGACCTTACAGCTGAAGGACAATGTACCATGCCACAAGAGTCGTATAGTCATGAAATACTTCCCCGACCTTTATATTGCCCAGGTCTTAATCCAATAGAGCATCTCAGGAAGGACATAGAATTGGTTGTTTAGGGCATGTCAGTGCCTCCATCTAATTTGTGGTAACTACTAGGAGCTGTCCTATTGACATGGACCAATATTCCTGCAGAACTTTTTTATCATCTAGTGGAATCTGTGATGATTTGCTGAGGTTGTGAAGCTCCAATGCTCTACTAGATGTCACTAATAATGCAGTCATTCTGTGTATATTTTATACTTGATGGACAAGCTAATCATAGACATTAAATGTTGTCTGGATCTTTACACAATTTTCTGGTTGTGGAGACTGCTGATTAGAAATAGGAGTCAACAGGCCGGATTTATACAGGAGACCTGCAGCTATGTGATAACTATTGCTGTCATGCCATTTGTGATCGTCATGATAATTTTTGATCTTTTCTGTTTTCTAAATAATTTCTTACAACTTCTCCATCTGTCTGTGACTTTTACCATTTCTTTCAGGGTAAAGATCTGCCCCATCTTAATACTACAGAGACACATGTAAGGGGTGATGAGCGGTGTAAAGAGGAGATTGGTACAGATAACCACACAGGTGAGTAGTGACCACTAAATGCAGAGAAGTCACAGATTCCACTGCTTCCGTCTTGGGTTCAAATTTTGGGTTTGTTTACACAGTTCTTTGTGTGGATTTTATGGATTCAGATGAAATGCTTAAACAGAAAAACAATTTCTTACACTATTTTGTATGTTCTTCTCTGTACAAGTGATTCTGTATTCACAGCCCTAACACTGGACACTGTGGTTAGTGGATGTCTCTTAATTTATGTTTGTCAGTTCCAGTGATTTCAAACTCAGAACTGATATGGAGGGCAGAAACATTACCAATGAGCCGCAGGCTGCACTGTTCTGTACAAGATCACTTTATCAGCCTTATAATCTCAGTAGCATTCTTCTTTACAATCTATAATATACTAGCACATAAATTTGTTAATTATTTTTTTTCAGTCACCCATGACGGCACCAGGCACCATGAGAGAGGGTATCTTCCCTTCAAGGACAGGAAACCTTCAAGATAAAAGGGCATCCCTCTCTTCACATCAGTTGGTTTCCTGTCCTTGATGGTGAACCCTCAGTAAATTGGTGGTGAAAGAAGAAGAGGATTCCTGGCCCTGGGGCGGCCAGTGGTTTGGCAGGGAACTGGCTCTGCTGCGGCCGTCACCAGAGTGTGCTGGAAGCGCCATGGAGGCGCCACTGGGGTATCCTCCCTGAGCGAGTGTGAGCGGGGCACCAGCAGACTATTGCCGATACCCATCACCCACGTATCCCTGAGGCATAGCGCATACAGCTCGCTGGGGAGAAGAGAATATGGAAGGCTGGCCGCAGAATGTCACAGCAGACGTGGGCGTACAGTACCCCTCACCTTGGTGGAGGCTACTCAGGAGGCACCATGGGAGCGTCGTAGCACGGAGCACCAGCAGGATCCAGGCTGATGCCTGTCGAATGTGTGAACCGGATGTCGCCTCCGAATGACGCACTTGCATACGACTTCTGGGGGCGGGTTGTAGAAGTGGCTGTGTGTGCCGGCCAGTGGCTCCCACGTGGAGATGGTATGTAAAGGGAGTGCGAGAAAGTTCAGCAAGCTAATGGTCTTTTTTTTCCTCATACTTTTTATTTTTTAATTTTTTTCTCCATATCTCTCTCTGCCTTTATTTTGTTTTCTTGGGCGGGAGATAGGAGGTCCCTAGGAAATGTACTGGGAAGACAAACCATACGGAGTACCCCATTTGTTGATGGGGTTATCAAGAACAAGGTCAAAGAAGCTTTGTCAGGCATGTATAGAGCAGACTATTTGAGGAATCCCCTAATTTTGCTGAAAAAACGGAGGTACAGAGATCCGTAAGTTCACTGGCCCACTCAAAAGATAGGATCATTAAGGGTAAAAAGAGAATTAGGATGTCCCCTTCATCACCGGATGATTCTGCAGGTTCAGAGGAAGAGGGCCTGTGGGAATCTTAATTGAAGTTCCACCTCATCTGACAGTGACGCGGAGAGTCAACATTGTTTTCCCTTAGAGGAAACAGATAAGTTGGTGAAATCCATAAGGTCCACAATGGTCTGGTAGACCAGAAATCCAAGAGGTCAGTTCAGGACTTAATGTTTTGGAGTCTCGAGCAGAGAAAATGCCGAACTTTCTTAGTGAATGAACAGGTGCAGAACCTCATTAAGAGTGAGTGAGATAGCCCTGACAAAAAGGGGCAATTTATGGCTTCCTTTAAAAGGAAATATCCCTTTGAAGAAAAAGCTGTTACTTCTTGGGATAAAGCCTCTAAGCTGGATGTAGCAATATCCAAGATCTCCAGGAGGTGCTCCCTGTCTTTTGAAGATCTGAGTTTGCTAAAGGACCTGTTGGATAGAATGACTGACAGCTTCCTTACAGCAGCATGGGAGTCCTCCGCAGGTGCCCTAAGACCAGCAATTGTGGCAACTTTTACAGCCAGATCTCTGAGATTTTGGCTAGATAACTTGTAAGATCAATTGGAGCCTTTTGGAAGTGCATTTAGCAGCAGGGTGGATTGCTGGTGAAGGGGAAAAAAAATCACTTTAAATCTTCTGCTTCAGCGAGTGTGACCGAAGCGTAAGTGTGAACGGTGGTAAGTGTGTGACTTGTGATTCAGTGACTTTGGATTCAGGGAGTTTCCAAGGGAGGAATTACTGAATTGCTGTTATATTTTATTAATACTTTTTATTTCTTTTTCTGTCTGGTGAAATCCCCATTAGGATGTGCTCCATTATTGCCAATGCCATCCAGTGTACATCTTGCCACATGTATGCAATCCTTGAACAGCCGGTCAAGGGTGCATACTGCTGTGCGAGATGTGAGCACGTTGTGCATTTGGAAGCCCAGATACTGGATCTAAATGTGCAGCTGGCAACACTGAGATCCATAGACAATATGGAACGGAGTCTTCTGTTCACTGAGCAGATGCTCAGTGGGATAGATGGGGGGGATGCTAGGATGGAGCTGCAGGACAGTGAAGCAGCTAGCTGGGTGACAGAAGGCAGGGTAGATGGAAGAGCATCAGGGAGGCTAGTCCTGATCTGTCACACCCCAATAAGTTTGCTAAGTTGGCAGATGAGGGGAGTGTCAGTACAGGGGTAGCACTGCTGCAGCAAGGCATGTCCTCTGAAAGCCAGAGGAGTGTCTGCTCCAGTAATGAGGGAAATAGGAGAACATGGCTGGCCAGACAGGTACTGGTAGTGGGGGACTCAATTATTAGAGGTACAGATAGGGCAATCTGTCACAAAGACAGGGATCGTCGAACGGTGTGCTGCCTACCTGGCGCTCGAGTCCGACACTTCGCTGATCGGGTTAACAGATAACTGGGAGGGTTGGTGAGGACCCAGCGGTCATGGTGCACATTGGCACAAATGACAAATTTTAGAGGTAGGTGGAAGGTCCTTAAAGATGATTTCAGGGAATTAGGCATCAAGCTTAAAGCAAGGACCTCCAATGTGGTATTTTCTGAAATACTGCCTGTATCATGTGCCACGCCAGAGAGGCAATGGGAGATTAGGAAGGTTAATAAATGGCTCAAGAATTGGTGTAGGAAGGAGGGGTTTGGGTTCCTGGAGAACTGGGACGACTTCTCAGTTGGCTACAGGTTCTACATTAGGGACATGGGCTGCACCTCAATGGGGAGAGTGCAGCTGTGCTGGGGGAGAAGATGGCTAGAAGGTTGGAGGAGTGTTTAAACTAGGGACTGGGGGAGGGTATTCATTTTATAGGAGGGGAAGACAGTGTAGATAGAGACCTGGGCACAAATAATGAAATTGGGGGTGGGGTTACAACAGTTACTAATTTAAGAAAGAATAGAGGTACAGAGAGATACATAAATTGCATGTATACTAATGCCAGAAGCCTCACCAACAAAATTGAGGAATTCGAATTAATTTTGTTGGAACATAATTATGACATGGTGGGGATATCTGAGCCATGGCTGGGCGGTTAATTTACAAGACTATAGTCTGTTCAGAAATGATCGTACAAATAAGCGAGGGGGAGGTATATGTTTATATGTAAAATCATCCTTAAAACCCATCCTTCGTGATAATATATGTGAATCTAATGAAAATGTAGATTCCCTGTGGGTGGCGATAAGGGGAGAGGGAAAAAAATATTAAATTACTGATAGGGGTTTGTTATAAGTCTCCAAAAATATTGGACGCAATGGAGAATATCCTCGTAAAACAAATAGATGAAGCTGCGACTCAAGGAGAAGTCCCCAATGTATTTCGACTACCCTGAAATACATTGGGGAACCGAAAACTGCAGTTCCAGCAAAGGTAATAGGTTTTTGACAACTATGAGAGAAAATTACCTTTCACAACTGGTTCAGGACCCAACAAAAGGGGGGGCACTGCTAGACCTAATATTAACCAACAGGCCAGACCGCATATCAAATATAAGGATTGAGGGTCACTTGGGTAATAGTGATCACAAAATAGTAAGTTTTCATGTATCCTTTAATAAGATGTGTAGTAGAGGGGTTACAAGGACACTAAACTTCAGGAAGGCAAATTTCCAACGGATGAGAGATGATCTTGGTGCAATTAACTGGGATGATATCCTGAAACATAAAAATACACAAAGAAAATGTGAGACGTTTATTAGCATCCTGAATAGGACCTGTGCACAATATATACCGTATGGGAATAAACAAGCTAGAAATAGGAGGAAACCACTATGGCTAAATAGAGCTGTAAGGGGCGCAATAAGTGACACAAAGAAAGCATTTAGAGAATGAAAGCAAGTAGGTAGTGATGAGGCATTAAATAAATACAGAAGATTAAATAAATTCTGTAAAAAGCAAATCAAGGCAGCAAAGATTGAGAAAGAGAGACTCTTTGCCAAAGAAAGTAAAAATAATCCCAAAATATTCTTTAACTACATAAATAGTAAGAAACTAAAAAATGATAGTGTTGGCCCCCCTTAAAAATAGTCTGGGTGAAATAGTGGATGAGGAAAAAGCCAATATGCTAAATGACTTTTTTCAATAGTATTCACACAAAAAAATCCCATGACAGATAACATGATTAGTGATAACAAAAATTCTCCATTAAATGTCACCTGCTTAACCCAGCAGGAAGTACGGCGGTGTCTAAAAATCACTAAATCTGACAAATCCCCCGAATGAGATACACCCCCGAGTACTTAAGGAATTAAGTACAGTCATAGATAGACCATAATTTTTAATCTTTAAAGATTCCATAATAACAGGGTCTGTACCACAGGACTGGCGTATAGCAAATGTGGTGCAAATTGTTATGATTCGATCACCGAGGAGGATTACCGGAGAATTAGCTAAGCAACCAAGAAACCAGAAAGGTTGACTACTTAGTGGATTGCAGACCCCTAAACCTAACAACACAACTAGCATTAGCCGTGGGACGTGCCTACGATGCCCTAGACGCCTCAGCACAGCCAAAGTGTTAACTAAGCCTAAAGCAAGAAAGGGCAAAGCTAAATTGCCCCGGAGTAGAGCCCCAAAGGAATAGATAGCCCCCAAACATATATTGTCGGTGAGACAAGATGAGGCACAAACGCAGGCAGAAAATAGAGTGAGCAAATGATGGGGCCCAAACTGTCTAGATAGGACAGGACAGAAAAGATACTGTCTGCAATCACGCACAAAACCCTAAGGCTAAGTGCACACGTACCGGAACTCTCGAGGAAATTACCGCGAGAATTCCGTAATTCCATTCCGCGGGAAAATCGCATTTTAAATTCCCGCGATTTTCCCGCGGAAAAACTAGCATTTTGCAAGCATATTTAGCTTGTCAAACATAGTGTTTGACAAGTGTGACCAACTTTTTACTACTGAGGCTGCCTATGCGGCATCAGTAGTAAAAGATAGAATGTAAAAAAAAATAAAAAATAGTGTTATTCTCACCTTCCGACGTCCCGCGCATCCGTTCCCAGTAATCCTTTGCGAAAATGCCCGCGATGACGTCCGTTCTCGTGGGACCGCGATGTCTCGCGGTAATTCGCGATGACGTCGCGCGAATTACCGCGAGACTTCGCGATCCCGCGAGAACGGATGCCATCGCGGGCATTTTCGCAAAGGCTTACTGGGACTGGGAGCGTGGAGAGAGGCGGGAAGGCTGCGCGGGATGCCGGAAGGTAAGAATAACAATATTTTTTATTTTAGATTCTATTTTTTACAGGGATATGGTACCTAAAGCCCGGAGGACAGTCTCCTCTCCTCCGGACCGTGGGTACCATCCGCAATTGTTCTGCTTACTTTCCGCATGGTGTGCACAGCCACATGCGGGAAGTAAGCGGAACAATGCATTCCTATGGGTGCGGGATCGCCGCGATTCCGCAAATTAATGAGCATGCTGCGTTTTTTACCGCGAAGCGATTCCGCCGCAGTAAAAACCGCAGCATTAGCACAGCATTGCGGAATCCCATGGGAATGCATGGGATGCTTATTTTTCGCGGCAAAATCGCGTGGTTAAAACCGCCGCGGAAACGCGAAAAAAACGCCACGTTTGAACTCAGCCTAAAAAATCCAACACATCTGATATACAAAAACACTGAGGCCACACCATCTCTCCCCCGCTAGATCAGCATTCTGGTATGAACTGGAAACAAAGCAAAAGATTCTAATATAACAAGGGATTAGCAATACTGAACAGAATGACATAAGCTGTGAGGGTATGAGCGGGGTCCAGCACAAATCCCAGCAGGGAATAATGCTGTACCCACACAGCAAAGCAGAAAGCAGAGAAAGGCAAAAACTATATTAAATGCAAAAGATTCAGCAAACAAATAACTTATCTGAATGATGCAAGACCAAGAAGGGGAAAAAGCAGACTTCACAATGCACAGGAAGACAAACAAATCACCAGCAGCAACTGAAGGAAGCCTGCTCACTTAAATCCTCCCAGTCTGTAACCCCTGACTTTCAATCATCGTCTTCAGGTGATAGACTTCTATCAATACGACCAGCTCCACTACCCGCTGTAACCACCAGAGGGAGCCCCGACTCTGAAGTCGGACCAAGAGAGTTCACAACATATCCCCCCCTTAGAGGAGGGGTCACCAAACCCTCATCCACGCCACCAGGCTGATCATGATGGGCCCAGTGAAAAGCACAAACCAATCTCTCGGCATGAATGTCTGAAGCAGAGACTCAAAAATTATCCTCCTGGCCATAACCTTTCCACCTGACCAAGTACTGGAGTCTCTGTCTAGCCATATGAGAATCCAATATCTTCTCTACCTCATACTCCAGATTACCCTCAACCAATACAGGATCAGGGGGCGCTGCCATGGGAACCACTGGCTCCTCAAACCTTTTCAACAAAGATTTATGAAAAACGTGAATCTTAAATGTTCCTGGAAGAGCCAAATGGTAAGAAACGGGATTAAGGACTTCCAAAATCTTATAAGGTGCAATAAACCTTGGCTTGAATTTTGGAGACGCAACTTTCATAGGAATGTTTTTTGATGACAACCAAACCATGTCACCCACTTTAAACCGGGGACCAGTGGTCCTATGCCAGTTGGAACACCGTTGGGCCTTCTCCTGAGAATGACACAGCTTATCCACTACTTGATCCCAAATCTGCTGCATTCTCTCTACCACAGAATCCACACCTAGGCAGGCCGAAGCCTCCACCTGCCCTGAAGAAAAACGGGGATGAAACCCAAAGTTGCAAAAAAAAGGAGACATCAAAGTGGCAGAACTAGCCCTATTACTTAGAGCAAATTCGGCAAGGGCAAAATGAGACCCAATCATCTTGATCAGCAGATATAAAACATCTCAAATAGGTTTCCAAAGTTTGCCCATTGATCTGAGGATGAAATGCAGAGGAGAAGGACAACTGAATTTCCAGTTTAGAACAAAAAGCTCTCCAAAATCTGGAAACAAACTTAACTCCTCTGTCCGACACAATGTTCTCAGGAATACCGTGCAAACGAACCACCTGTTGTAAAAACAAGGGCACCAACTCAGAAGAAGATAGTAACTTTGGGAGTGGTACGAGATGGACCATCTTAGAAAATCTATCACAGATCACCCAGATAACTGTCATTCTATGAGAAACAGGGAGATCAGAAATAAAATCCATTGAAATATGAGTCCATGGCCACCTGGGCACCGGCAGGGGCCTTAACAAACCACTAGAACGAGAACAGGGCTTGGACCGAGAACAAGTCCCACAAGACTGCACAAAATTCCTGACATCATGAGATGCAGGCCACCAAAAAGACCGACTCACCAAGTCTCTGGTACCAAAAATGCCAGGATGACCATCTAACGCGGAGCAGTGAATTTCAGTCATTACTCTTCTCCTCCACTAGTCAGGGACATACAATTTCCCCATAGGGCATCGTTCAGGTTTGTCCTCCTGAAATTCCTCCAGGGCAAGTCTCAGATCGGGTGAAATGGTGGAAAGAACCACACCCTCATTTAGAATGGTAGTAGGTTCGGTCACATCAAGAGAAACGGCAAAGAAACTCCTAGAGAGGGCGTCCCCCTTAACATTCTTAGTGCTCGGAAGAAAGGAGACCACAAAAGTAAACGCGTGAAAAACAAGGCCCACCTAGCCTGTCTAGGGTTCAATCGCTTGGCTCATTCGAGATAGATCAGGTTTTTGTGGTCGGTAAGGACCACAACTTGATGTCTGGCTCCCTCCAACAAATGTCTCCACTCTTCAAAAGCCCACTTCATGGCCAACAATTCCCGATTCCCCACATCATAGTTACTTACAGATGGGGAAAACTTTCGAGAAAAGAAGGCACAGGGATTCATTTTAGAGGTTACCGGATCTCTTTGAGACAAAACGGCTCCTGCACCAATCTCAGAAGCATCTATCTCCACCTGGAATGGGAGTGAAACATCAGGTTGCCGTAAGACCGGAGCAGCAGTGAATCTCCGCTTAAGCTCCTGGAATGCTGAGACTGCCTCTGGAGACGAATTCACCACATCAGCCCCCTTTTTGGTCAGATCCGTAAGTGGTTTTACAATACCAGAAAAATTACTTATGAATTTCTGGTAGAAATTAGCAAAACCCAAAAACTTCTGGAGGGCCTTCAAGGAAGTGGGCTGAACCTAATCATAAATGGCCTGGACCTTGGCCGGGTCCATTTCAGTAGCAGAAGAGGACAAAATGAATCCCAAAAACGAAATCTTTTGTACACCAATAGACATTTCGATCCCTTAACATACAAAGCATTTTCTCTCAAAATCCGGAGCAAAGTCCGAACATGTTCCACATGAGAATCCCAATCATTGGAAAAAATCAAAATATCGTCCAAATAAATGATCAAAAACTTATCCACAAAGTCCCGGAAAATATCGTTCATGAAAGATTGGAAGACGGAAGGGGCATTAGTGAGCCCAAAAGGCATCACCAGGTACTCTAAATGTCCCTCAGGAGTATTAAACGCTGTCTTCCATTCATCACCGTGCTTGATGCGAATAAAATTATACGCCCCCTAAGGTCAAGCTTGGTAAACCAACTAGTACCTTTAACTCTGGAAAATAAATCAGGGGTTACGGATACTGATATTTAACAGTGATTTTCTTAAGAGAACGATAATCAATACATGGCCTTAATGAACCATCTTTCTTGGCCACAAAAAAAAAACAGCACCTAAAGGTGAAGAGGATGGTCTGATATGACACTTCTCCAATGACTCCTTGATATAAGATCGCATAGCATCATGTTCAGGTACAGATAAGTTGAAAAGTCGACCCTTGGGAAATTTACAACCGGGCACTAAGTCAATCGCGCAATCATAACTCCTATGAGGAGGCAAAGACGCGGACTTACTCTCACTAAATACATCATAAAAATCAGCCAAATAATCAGGAACATCATGAGACTGGGGAGAGGTGGAGAAAACAGGAGTGTCACTAAGAACACATTGACAACCCCAACTCACCACGGACACAGATTTCCAATCCAAAACAGGATTATGGGTCTGCAACCAAGGAAAACCCAGTACAATATTGTCATGTAAATTATGCAACACAAAAAATGTACAATTCTCTTGGTGGTCCGGGGCGACCCGCATTATCACATGGGTCCAAAACTGGGGTTTATTCTCTGCCAAGGGGGTAGCATCAATACCCCTCAAAGGAATTGGGTCTGCAGGGGTATCATGGGATACCCACAACATTTGGCAGTCAAAATCCATCAGATTCAGAGCTGCTCCTGAGTCAACAAAAGCTTTAGCAGAAAATGACGACAAGGAGCAGATCAAGGAAACCGCCAAAAGGAATTTAGGCTGTACACTGCCCATAGCAAATGAGTGGGCAAAACGTTTTTCCCGCTTAGGGCAAACAGAAATAGCATGAGAGACGTCCCCACAAAAGAAGCATAACCTATTACGCCTTCTAAACTCTTGACGTTGCGCCCTAGAAAAAACCCTATCACATTGCATGGGCTCAGAAGTTTGTTCAAAAGGCAGCACTGCCTTTTGCATAGTTTTATGTTCACGCAAACGTCGATCAATTTGAATGGCTAGTAACATAGAGTCGTTAAGACCAGAGGGGACCGGAAATCCCACCATAACATCTTTTAAGGTTTCTGCCAAACCTTTCCGAAAGAGAGCTGCTAGGGTGTCATCATTCCATTTAGTAAGGACCGCCCACTTTTGGAATTTTTGACAATATATCTCTGCCGCATCCTGACCTTGGTTCAATGCCAACAAGGTTTTCTTAGCTTGATCAATAACATTAGGTTCATCATACAACAACCCCAAAGCTTGGAAAAGCGCATCCACATCAGACAAAATAGGATTCCCAGGTGTCAGAGAAAAAGCCCAGTCCTGGGGATCGCCACGCAACAGGGAGATTACTATTTTAACCTGCTGCACCGAGCTCCCCGAGGAGTTAGGCTTCAAGGCAAAAAACAGTTTACAATTATTCTTAAAGTTCAAAAATTTAGATCGATCCCCAGAAAATACATCAGGAATAGGAATCCTTGGTTCTACAGCAGACAATTGAGCGAGATAAGCAGAAATCTCCCAAACTTCTGCAGCGAGCTGCCCAATACGATCGGACAATTGCTTAGTCTCCATTAAAGCAAAAATCCTCCTGTGGTCCCCAGAGAAAAAGAGGAAAGAATATATAAAAAATTCTGACCCTTTTTTTTTTTTTTTTTTTACAATTTTTTCCTTCTTTAGAGTACCCTAGAGTCTACAGTTTTGGGCTGGTGATTCTGTTGTGATTCGGTCACTGAGGAGGATTACCAGGGAATTAGCTAAGCAACCAGGAAACCAGAAAGGTTGGCAACTTAGCGGATTGCAGACCCCTAAACCTAACAACACAACTAGCATTGGCTGTGGGACGTGCCTACGATGCCCTAGACGCCTCGGCACAGCCAAAGAATTAACTAAGCCTAAAGCAAGAAAGGGGAAAGCTAAACTGCCCCGGAGTAGAGTCCCATAGGAATAGATAGACCCCAAACATATATTGTCGGTGAGACAAGATGAGGCACAAACGCAAGCAGAAAATAGAGTGAGCAAATGATGGGGCCCAAACTGTCTAGATAGGACAGGACAGAAAATATACTGTCTGCAATCACGCACAAAACCCTAAAAAATCCAACATGTCTGATATACAAAAACACTGAGGCCACACGACCTCTCCCCCGCTAGATCAGCTTTCTGGTATGAACTGGAAGCAAAGCAAAAGATACTAATATAACAGGGGATTAGCAATACGGAACAGCATGACATAAGCTGTGACAAATGAGCGGGGTCCAGAACAAATCCCAGCAGGGAATTATGCTGAACCCACACAGCACAGCAGAAAGCAGAGAAAGGCAAAAATTCTATCAAATGCAAAAGATCCAGCAAACGAATAACTTATCTGAGTGATGCAAGACCAAGGAGGGGAAAAAGCAGACTTCACAATGCACAGGAAGACTGGAAATTATAGGCCAGTGTGTTGTGAGTTCATTCTCTGGTTCACCAGTTGTGAGTTCTCCTTCCAGACTCCCTCTGGTGGTAACAAGAGGTTGTGAGGCTGATTTGATCGATGGAGATCTGCCACCTGAGAATGAGGATGACGATTGGACCTCAGGATTCTCAGATTGGATTTAAGACAGCCGACGCCCTATTCAGTTGTTGATTCCTTCTGGCTTGTCAGCTCTTGGTTTTCAGCTCTGTTCCAGTCATCTAAAGCTAAGTTTTTCTGCTAATGTTCACACTTGATTTTGTTGGTCTATTCAGTTTTTTGTGTGGTCAGCCAGCCCAGGCTGGGGGCTGTGCTGAATTTCCACTCAAATTTATCAGTATTTTGCCAATTGGCTTTTTGTCCCTTACTAGTTTGGTCCTCCTCAGTGACCCATTCATAACACCAGTGAGCTTAACCTCGACTGTGATTAAAATCCTGGAGGGTTTTCTAAGAGATAGTAAACTGGAGTATCTGAAGAAGAATAACCTCATGACCTAATATCAACATGGATTTACAAGGGACCATTCCTGTTAGACTAATCTGATAAGCTTTTATGAAGAGGTAAGTTCCGGACTGGACCAAGGAAATGCAGTGGACGTGGTGTATATGGACTTTTCAAAAGCTTTTGATATGGTGCCACACAAAAGGTTGATACACATATTTTCACCTATCCCCATTGTTCTCATTTTATGCAAGTGGGTTAAAAGCTGGCTCAGGAATAGGAAACAAAGGGTGGTTATTAATGGAGCACACTCGGACTGGGTCATGGTTAGCAGTGGGGGAATCACAGGGGTCAGTATTGGGCCCGCTTTTTAACATATTTATTAATGACCTTGTAGGGGGCATACAGAGTAGAATTTCTATATTTGCAGATGACCCTAAACTCTGCAGGGTAATCAATACAGAGGAGGACAATTTTATATTACAGGAGGATTTATGTAAACTAGAAGCTTGGGCTGATAAATGGCAAATGAGCTTGTAAGGTCATGCACTTGTGTAGAACAAACAAGATGTATAATTATGTGCTTAATTGTAAAACATTGGGCAAAACTGTCGCTGAAAATGGCCTGGGTGTATGGGTGGACGACAAACTCACATTTAGTGGCCAGTGTCAGGCAGCTGCTGAAAAGGAAAATAAAATAATGGGATGCATTAAAAGAGGCATAGATGCTCATGAGGAGAACACAATTTTACATCTATATAAGTCACTAGTGCGACCACACTTAGAATACTGCATACAGTTCTGGTCTCCGGTATATAAGAAAGACATAGCTGAACTGGAGCGGGTGCAGAGAAGAGCGACCAAGGTTATTAGTGAATTGGGGGGTCTGCAATACCAAGATAGGTTATTACACTTGGGGTTATTTAGTTTGGAAAAATTAAGGCTTAGGGGTGATCTTATTACAATGTATAAATATATGCGGGGACAGTACAAAGACCTTTCTAATGATCTTTTTACTCTTAGACCTGTGACGTGGACAAGGGAGCATCCTTTACGACAGGAGGAAAGAAGGTTTATTCATAATGACAGACTCAGATTCTTTACTGTAAGAGCAGTGAGGCTATGGAACTCTCTGCCATATGATGTTGTAATGATTGATTCCCTACTAAAATTGGACTGAGTGCCTTTCTCGAAAAGTATAATATTACTGGTTATATACACTAGTTTCCTTGATATTGCGTTGATCCAGGGAGCTAGTCTGATTGCCGTTTGTGTAGTCGAGAAGGAATTTTTTTCCCCATGTGAAGCTTACTTTTTGCCACATGAGTTTTTTTTTTGCCTTCCTATGGATCAACATGTTCGGGCAGGTTAGGATAGGATATGGGTTGAACCAGATGGACGTAAAGTCTTCCTTCAACCTTAATAACTATGTTACTATGTTAAAAGTTCCAAAGGGATACCATCCTAGCCTCAATCTCAACCATTAAAGGGACTGTAGTATTCCTGACGGTTACAGCGAGTGATCCACTAGCTAGAAGACTATATCTACACCAGCAAGCTAGAAAAATACTTGAAATAAAACTAATCTACTTTATTCAAAATTAGATTTAAAAAGGACTTAGTCCATTCATAAAATATGCACATGTACAAAAAGACAAACACTTACAAGAAAAAACCGCTCAGTCAGATGCGGTAAGACCAAACTTTCAAACACCTTTCCGGTATACCCTTAGTGTCGTTATCCAACTATACATAGACACCCCTCAGAGTATCCGCTTAGTGTAAATTTCTTTTGAAAAAGCACACTCTCATGGTGCTAAAAAATGTCTTTTACAGATCCATTGTTCTAAATTTATGTGCCACTACTGTGTAACATACATCATCATCACTAACAATGATCCTAGACAAATCCAGACAAAGTATTCCTGGTAGACGCTTCTACAGACTCGGCTAACTTGGCAGCCAGATCAGCCGCGCTGTCTAATGCGGGTCATAGGGCGGTCTGGCTGAAGTGTTGGCCAAGGGACATGCAGGCAAAAGTTAAACTATGTTTTCTCACCTGTGAAGGTAAATTCCTGTTTGATCCTGCCCTCAACGAAATACTGGAGAAAGCTGGGGACATAAAAAAGGGTTTCCCAAAAACCCCCTTGCCATCATTTCAGCGGTCCTTTCGGAAGATACATTATGCCCGCAAGAAGCCGTCCAAAGATCGGGATAAGCTGTAAGGACGATCTAGGGGAGGTAGGGGTTTCTTCTTTGGGAGACCCTCCCAGAAAGCCAAAAAACACCCCTCAATGACTCGACTATCCGAATGGGAGGAAGGCTTTTCTTTTCCTTCCTGCCTGGGAAAAAATTTCTTCCAGTGTCTGGATCCTTCGCATCTTAGGGTCAGGCATAAAATTAAGATTCCATTCCTCTTCATGGGAAAGATACATCAAAACCCCTACACAGCCGTCCCCACACAAAGAACTGGTGCTGGAAAGCGAGGTCCTGGCGCTCATGGAGAATCATGTGTTGGACCAAGTTCCTCCAGTGGAAATAAAAAATAGGTTCTACTCCCCCTTATTCCTGATAAAAAAGGATGCATCCTTAAGAACCATAATAAATCTGAAGGCTTTAAGCAAATTACTGGTCATCCCTTCATTCAAAATGAAGTCTGTGAGGACAGCAGTGAAGGTTCTCTTCTACCAATTCACACGCAGTATCTGAGATTCCTCAGAGTAGCAGTGCAAATACAATCAGAAATCAGACACTTCCAATACAGGGCTCTCCCCTTTGAGCTAGCAATAGCTCCCGGATATTTACAAAAACAGAGGTAACAGCTCATCTTCGGGAAAGAACATACTGGTGGTGCCATATCTGGACGACTTCCTGATTTTGGGGACTCTTTCCTTCAGTGTCGGGAACAGGTCAGGGTGGTCAGTGGCACCTTAGAAAGGTTGGGTTGGCATTTTAATCTAAAAAAAAATACAGGCTATGACCATTATCATCTCAGGTCTCCCTGAGTCTAGTAATAGATTTGGTAACACAAGAATGCCTCCTCCCGGGGGAGAAAGAAGAGAATATCATAAGCCAGAGATGTCCCTCAGGAGAGTGATGTCTTTGGTGGGTTCTCTGACCGCCTGTATTCCAGCTGTCAAATGGGCACAGTTCCATTCACAGGTGTGTCCTAGAGAGTGAAGTTGTAGGACGGCTGGAAGGCAGGCTGATCCTTCCTGGTGCAGTAATTCATTCTTCCAATGGTGGGTAGGATTAAATTTAGCACCCAGGGAAGTTCCCTGGGTAAACAATGTGTCCAGGGTGGTTACGATGGATGCCAGTTCCAGAGGGTGGGGAGCCCACCTAGACTACCATTGGGTACAGAGGACCTGATCGAAGGAGGAAAAATTAGCCTCTTTGAACAAATGGGAGCTCCTAGCACTGGAGAGGGCTTTAAATGAGCTGCTGCCTTTTCTGCGGGGTCACCATGTGTGGATGCTCTCCGACAACCGGGTTACAGTAGCCTATATAAACCACCAAGGAGGTACTCGCTCTCGTCCACTAATGTAGGTTGCAAGACGGGTGTTAATACTAGCGGAACAGCATCTCGTCTCATTACCGGCCCTGCATATCAAAGTAAGAGAAAATTACAAGGCAGACTTTCTAAGCTACAGAAAGCTAAGCCAGAGAGAGTGGTCTCTAGAGAAGACAGTATTCGATCAGATTGTGGACATGTGGGGCCTCAATCAAGTAGATTTTTTCGCCTCCAGGAAAAACAGGAAGGTCCGGAAATTCTGTTCTCTGGACCCAGGAGAGAACCCTCACATAGTGGACACCTTCAGGATGAAATGAACCCTCGGACTACTTTATGATTTTCCCCCGGAAAAGCATTACTTATCGGTAATGTGTTTTTTTGGACTCCATGATGGCACCCTTATATTCCCTCCCTTTTTAAGCACTCTTTTTGATCGGTCAATCTTTGGTTTTGTTCATACACCCTTTTTTGGTGTTGGTGGATGTTACGGATGAATAGGAATTTAGATGTATGATTTAGGTGTGTACATTAACCTGGGAGTTCCCTCTCATTTAGCGTCCTGAACTCAGCGCATGTAAATACAACCGAAATGCTCCGCACCACCAAGCATCTCCAAAACTGTCACGCACCAGCTAGGGATGGATATGTGGAGGCTGCGGGATTTCACAAAATGTCAGCGGAGCCCCTGCACCACCGAGCATCTGTGAAACTGCCGCACATCAGCCTGGGATGGATGTGTGGGGGCTTTCACAAAATGGCGGAGCCCCCCAACCACCGAACCTGCCGCACCTGCCTGGGATGAGTCAGAATATCTCTGAAGAAACAAATGGTTCCAGCTGCGTATAAAAATCCTTCTTTATTCAAAAAACGTGTTAAAATACACATATGTGCTCTCCAAGAAAAGTGCTAATACAGACAGAGGCTACGCGTTTCGACCTAGATCGGTCTTTAACCAAGCCAAACAAGGTTAGTTAAAGACCGATCTAGGTCGAAACACGTAGCCTCTGTCTGTATTAGCACTTTTCTTGGAGAGCACATATGTGTATTTTAACACGTTTTTTGAATAAAGAAGAAGGATTTTTATACGCAGCTGGAACCATTTGTTTCTTCAGTATCGTTATGCCCACGTCTGCCCATACGGGGTTCCGAGGATCTGCGCAGGTGGCTGGTGAGCTGGCATACTTTTACTGTTCTTTCTTATGAGTCAGAACATCGCCAGACCACCCAACACCTCCGGTGACCCCGCTCCACCAGTGCTCCCGATTACATCCTATCCCCTGGTAAGCTGAATAATTCGGACTGCAAGACGGACACTCATTTGAAGCATTAATTTTTTTTCCTATTTTTCTTCTGAAAATTTGGGGTGTGTCTTATGGTCCGGTGCATCTTTTATTCCCAAAAATATGATAGATACCTTGTCTGCTATCAATGAGGTTACTAATAGTTGTCTAAGGAATGTTCTACCACTCTAAATGCATTGGGGAAAATCATCAAGGTCTGCTAGCAGCTTCCTGTGCAATTGCCGACCAATGGCGTCATAGATATTCTTGTTGGGAGATAACTAGAGATGGGCTGACACTTAGATGTTTGGGTCCAGTGGGTTTGGCCCAACAGTTACAAACAGTTCAGGTTCAGGTACCAGAACAGTACCTGGACCTGAACCCAGACCCCATTCACTTGAATAGGGGGCCTATGCATGACAGCACGGCAAACATCGCTTTTGTTCGGTAGTAAAATTATCACCAGTCAATCAAAAGACAGCGTGAGCGCGCAGCTGTCATCGGAGTCATAACGTTTACCTCTGGTCAATGGTGTCAGCTGATAGGACTCTGCTGCCGCTAATAACAGAGAGCAGGAGATGCTGATGAGTGCATTCTTCAGCCGGCTCCTGTGCTGTAAATAAATAATTAAAAAACATCCTGGCGTGGGTTCCCCTGTATTTTTGATAACCAGCCGGGCAAAACTCACTGGGAACTGAACCCTCAGCTGTCAGCTTCAGCAAGGCTGGTTATCAAGAAGAATGGGGTCCCCACACCATATTTTTTAGCCATTTAAATAAATAATTTAAAAAAACGGCGTGGGTTCCCCCCATTTTTGAAAACCAGCCTTGCTAAAGCTACAGCTGGGGACTGGTAAGGGGCCATGGATATTGGCCCCCTCCTGTCTAAAAATAGCAGCGTTGGAACCACAGCTGTCTGACTGGTGGCGATGATCTTATCGCCGATCAGAAGCGGTGTTTACCATTCTGTCATGCACATGACAGCGCAGCAAACAACCTGTGTTCAAGGGGCCGAACCTGAACAGTAACACGGACAGCCAGGTGAAATAAGTGGCTTCATTTTCAGAGACCCACAGTGTCTCTATTGTTCGAGATCTGTGACTAGGTGAGGGCTTTTTTTTTGCATGACGAGCTAATGTTTTTATTGATACCATTTTAGAGTAGATACAATTTTTTGATCTCATTTTAGTTTACTGTTGCGGTGACCAAAAGAAATGTAATTCTAGCATTTTGATTTTTTTTTCTCTTTATGCCATTTACCTATTGGATTAATTTTTTTTATAAATTGATAGCTGGTTGATTCTGAATTTGGCGATATCAAATATATGTATTTTTAATTTTTTTAAATTGTTTTATTTTGAATAGACGAATGGGGGTTATGTGAACTTTTATATTTTTAAAATAATTTTAATATTTTTAAAAACGTTTTTAACTTTTTACTTTTTAATTGCTTTACCAGTCTCCATGGGAGACTAGAAGCCGCAATCATACAATCGCCTGTGCTACACATATCAGAGGTAAGCATTAGCCCTGCTATGTGTAGCTTAAATGCTACAGGGCCACAGGGCAGCGCTCATAACAATCCCTGGGTTGTCATGCCAACCAATCGGCAACCTATGGTCATGTGAGATGGGCGGAGTTAATGACGCATTTCTGGCACGATCATGTTAAATGCCGTTGTGAGATATTGACAATGGCATTTAACATATTAACAGCCGCAGGTAGATCGCGATTCCACTCGTGGCTATGAGGGGCATGATGAAATCAGCTGACATGTGTCATCAAACAGGGGGAGGCGATCTATGATGTACCTATATGTCATAGGTCGTTAAGGGGCTATGTTAGGCGTCGAATTCCTGCAGCCACACAACAGGAGTCCAATGCCTCACATGCTGCTCTGCAGCAAGCCATTCCTGAGGCTAAGTCCCTCTGCCGCTCCACTGAGCACGCTCACAAGACAATCTCCCATTGGAGGGCGGGAGTCACGTGCTCAGGTCCTTCTCCAGATCTGGTTGGTCCATCTCCGAGATCTGGAAGGTCCTGGCAGCGCACAGCTATAAAAGGCCCACATGGCCGTTCGGCCATGCGCTACTATAGACTTTTCTTGCTAGATGTGTGAATGGTGACGGATGTATGATTCTGGTGACTGACTCATTTGAAACCCCTTCCCTCTGATATTACGCATGTGGTTAGGGAATTAGTTCAGCAGTCAGCACCAGTCAGTGGCAAGCCTTAGGCCACTGTGCACACCGCACCTCTACGCTAGCGTCCGACATTGTGCCTGCTTCCTAGCTTTGTCGTCTAGCGGCAGTGTCCTACGCCGCGCTGCAGTTGCAGCCCACCTTGGCGTAAGCAGTAGCGACGCCACACACACGGTAGGTCTAGACGGATGCAGCTCCTCTGCCTTGGGTCCTGCTCCTGTGACCAGATACCGTGTGTGCATTTACCTGAGGCCTGTGATACTAACAGGCTTAGCGTTTTTGTATGTTTATATTACAGTGCCTCTGTGTGTGAACAGAGTCCGCTTTGCGCACTTCGGGTGAAGTTGAACCCGTGCGCATTATACCGCCATATCGCTCGTCTGTCATTACCTAACAGGGCTAATCCTCATTGATAGCAGCCAAGGTGAGTAACTGCATGTTTTTCTGTGCATAGCTCTCATACACGAGCAAAAACAAAATGAGATGTTTTAAAAATATTGTTTCCACTTTTTCCTCAATTGCATACTATTAACATATCTATGGATTTGACGATTTTCAGAATTCCAGGACTTTTCCTTCTTGGTGTTGCAATTTCAATGTTGAGAAGTGTATAATATAAATAATAATTTAATTTCAAGGCACTGTTATTTAAAAATAACAATCACTTTAATTCTTTGCAGATAACTATTCCAGAAACTCAGAAGGATATGTGATATTTTTAGATTTTCCAGCAAATGGTCATGGTATAATAACAGATAATCGTCAAGAACATTCCATTATCCTAAATACACCTCAGGCCCTTCACAGTAAAGATTTAGCATCTGATTCTTTTCAGTGGATCCTTTCTTCTGCTCCATCAACGACCAATGTGCAAAAGAAAAGTCAAGGAATAGCTGTTGAACGTATGAATGCTCATTTAGCGGTGAAGCCATTATCATGCTCAGTATGTGGGAAATATTTTGCTCATAAGTCACATTTTGTGCACCATATGAAGATTCACACAGGGGAGAAACGATTTTCATGTTCCGAGTGTGGAAAAGGTTTTGTCAAGAAATCAGATCTTACTAGACACCATAGAACACACACAGGGGAGAAGCCATTTTCATGTTCAGAATGTGGTATATGTTTTAAAAGGAGATCACAACTTGTTACCCATCAGAGAATTCACACAGGGGAGAAGCCATTTTCATGTTCAGAATGTTGTAAATGTTTTAACAGTACATCAGAACTTGTTGCACATCAGATAATTCACACAGTGAAAGCAGCATTTTCATGTTCAGAGTGTGGGAAAAGTTTTGTTAAGAAATCAAATCTTGATACGCATCTGAGAATTCACACAGGGGAGAAACCATTTTCATGTTCCGAATGTGGGAAATGTTTTTTTCAGAAATCACATCTTGTGCAACATCTAAAGATTCACACAGGGGAGAAGCCATACCCATGTTCAGAATGTTGTAAAAGTTTTACCAGGAAATCAGAACTTGTCAGACATCAGAGAATTCACACAGGGGAGAAGCTATATCAATGTTTAGAATGTGGAAAAGGTTTTAATGTGAAGCGGAGACTTGTTACACATCAGATAATTCACACACTGAAAACAGCATTTTCATGTTCAGAGTGTGGGAAAAGTTTTGTTAAAAAAGCACATCTTGATACACATTTGAGAATTCACACAGGGGAGAAAGCATTTTTATGTTCAGAATGTGGAAAAGGTTTTAATAAAAAGTCAGATCTTGTTAGACATCAGAGAATTCACACAGGGGAGAAGCCATACCCATGTTCAGAATGTGGAAAAGGTTTTCATAAGAAATTAGATCTTGTTAGACATCATAAAAAACACACAGGGAAGTAACCAAATTCTTATTATAATTGTATTGCTTTGCAAGAAAAAATACAAGTTATCCTGAAGAAAAGTCACATGGCTAAAAGAGAAAACAATTTTGACTAATAGATTATGCTTAGTAAAAGTATTTAAATATTAATGATTATTTGTTATGGAAAAGCAATTTGTTTATAAATGATACACCTACAGTATACATGAACAATGTATGCAAAATTAACATTAGGGCTACGTTCCCATCAAGAGCTTTTGGTGCGTTTTGATATTGCAGAATTTCTGCACCCTTTCTGCCCCTATTATTTCAAGTAGGTTACTTGTGATTTTTTTAATTGCGTTTTTAAGTGCATTTTTTAACATATAATTTTATCTCTGAGTTTTGTCTCATTGGTATGTCATGTTTAAATAAAGCTGCTGTGTTTTGATACTTTTTGGTATTTTGACTGTGACAAAATTTTATTGACGTATTTAGGTGCAGACTACATGTGTTTTTGAGGCGTTTTCTCAGCGGAAATGCACTAAAAATGCATGTGCGTTTTTTACCTGCAGAATTTCCGCAACTGTGCAAGTCTATGGGGAAATTCTGCACAGAAAGCTCAGTAAACTCGCAAAAGAAATTCACATGCTGCGGATACGAAAAATGCACCACAGGTCAGTTTATGCAGCATTACAAATAACCACGGTGGGCATGAGATTTCTATAAATCCCATCCACTTTGCTAGAACTGTAAAATGCTGTATTTTGGACGCAGCAAAAACACGCAGCGTCAATCACTCACCAATGTAGCCTTAGAGGACTTTGCAAACGTTTTTGGCAGTTGTGGTAAAAATGCTGCACAGTAAAAATGTTTTCAAAAATAGAATTTTTAATTGTTTTATATTAATTGATAAAAATAAAGTGAATGAATTACCATGAAATGTAAAGTAAATCAATATTTGGTGTGGCAACCTTTCGTCTTCAAAGCGGCATCAAATCATCAATACTTATAGGTAAACTTTTTCATAGTTTCTGAAGGAACTCAACAGTGAGGTTGTTCCAAACATCTTGTGGAATTAACCACAAATACTCTGTGGATATTGTCTTATGCAAATCCTTCAGTCTCTTCATATAATCCCCCACAAATATTTTGAGATCACGGCTTTGGATCTTCACTTCCAGGAGACCTTGGTCTCATTTACAATAAAGATAGTTCCTATTGACATTGGCCACATGTTCAGGTTCTTTGTAATACTTTATGATAGAAATATAGTTAAGCTCACCGTGATTTACATCCTGGAGGTGTTCTGAGCACAGAAACACCCAGCTCTATGAACAGTGAACGTTTTATTCATAGAAAGCAGTACAGCTTACATAAAGTCTGCACACCCTTGAAGTTATGATGCCTGGGACTAAGTAGTGACTACTTTTATGCTGTCTATCAGGTGACCACACCGGTGTGCTAATTTGCTTAACTCATTAAGTCATTAAAATTTATTTAACAAACACGTGATGTACAAACAACATAAAACACATATATAAAAGTAAGCAAACTTTGCTAAATTTAATCTGGGCAGCTATATACTGTATAGAACTAATCACTGTATAAATATACGCTTGTGAACCTGTTATAAATAAATAAATATTCAGATTCAGAAGGCAGTGACTGGTGTTACCTGTAGGGGTCACTGTATGTTTTCCCCAGAATGCGCATGGAGGTGTATTGAGGTCATGAGAGGACAATGCAGTCACAGGCATAGCTGTGGTTGCAATGCAGACTAAAGTGAGTATACGTCTTGGACAGGCTAGTGTCCAAGGCAGAGTTAGGGAAAACCTGCTCTGGGTTGTTGTGTTTGAAACAGACTGCAGTATGGTAGTGATGCAGTCCGTTTCAATCCCAGCTCGGATTTTCTAGGTGGCTGAAACCTCATTTTACTTGGAAGAATTCTCCTCAAGGGAAAGAGACAAGACGACCATTGACCAATCTGCACAAGCCTATGCAGTTCTGAAAACTATCCAACCAAGGAGAATGTATCTTTTGCATGGTTTTGAGCAACAATGGAGTAATTACAGGATATGTCCCAGAAAGTATCGAGGTCTGGAAGGGACAAAATCTTTTAGCAGTGATTTATGACATACATTTGGAATGCGAAAAGATGTAGGGAGTTTTAATCTGAAAGCCACTGGGTTGCTCTCCAGAATTTAAAGACAAACTGCACCTCTCTATCATATACAATGTCCAAAGGAATGCCTTGCAATCTCACCACATGATTGATGAATAACCTGGAAAGTGTCTCAGCATTAGGTAACCCTGATAACGGAACAAAGTGAGCTTGTTTACTGAATCGGCCAACCTTCACTGATATAACGGTTTTCCCACTAGACAAAGGCAAATTAGTGATGAAATCCATGGACAAATGAGTCAATGCCCCGGCCTGCAGGTTATGACAAACTAGCGTGTGCGCAAAACTCACAAGTGGATAACAAGTGTAACTAAGCACTGATGGCCACCAAAAAGGTCTACATATAGCTTTTTATGTAGCAGTGGCCCCAGGGTGACCACTCAAGATAGAGTTTTGAAACTCTTGCAACAGACATAATCTGAGATACACAGGCACAAATAATTTAGATCCTGGAGTAGCAGAAGGAGCCAAAGACTGGACTTAGCGAATCTCAGATTCCAGTTCTGAGGATACCATAGAAATTGCTATACCCTGAGGAACAATGGAGGAAGGGTTTTCTGGAGCAGAAACTGAATCAAGGCTGCGTGACAAAGCTTCAGCCCTAAGATTCTTAGACCCCAGTCAGAACGTGATGGAAAAATTGAATGTAGAAAAAAAAGGACCACCTGGCCTTACTACAGGTTAAACGTTTAGCTGATTCAATATAATAAGCTACATTTTTATGACCAGTCACAACCGTTACCTGATGAGTAGCTCCCTCCAAAAAATGGCTCCATTCCTCAAACGCTAACTTGACAGCAAGCAGTTCATGCTTTCCAACATCATAATTTCTCTCAGCAGATGAAAATTTCATAGAAAAAAAGCACATGGTCTTAAGTTCGTCAGAGATTTAGGACCTTGAGACAAAACAGCCACCACCCCAACCTCTGAGGCATCCACCTCTATGATAACCAGTTTTTGAAGATCAGGTTGAATCAAAACTGGAGCAGGCATGAAGCACTCTTTTAGTCTATTAAAGGCCTCAATGGCATCTGACGACCAAACCTTTAGTTCCGCTCTCTTACATGTGAGATCGGTAAGAGGTTTAACGATCTGTGAAAAATCCCTAATAAATTTTTTATAATAATTGGCGAATCCTAAAAACACTGTAGTGCTTTAAGTTCATGAGGTTGAAACCAATCAGTTATAGCTTGCACCTTCCCAGGATCCATCTTAAACCCTTCAGCAGATATGATGAACCCCCTGAAATTATATTTCCTGAACAGAGGAAGTACATTTTTGTAATTTGGCAAACAAAGAATTTTCCCTGATTCTTTGTAAAACATAACGGACATGCTCATAGTGCGAATCCAGATCAGATGAAAATTAGAATGACATCAAGGTGTACCACAATAAACCTTCCAATGATATCAGAAAAAATGTCATTCGTAAAGTTCTGAAAGACAACAGGTGCATTGGTTAAACCAAAAGGCATGACCAGGTTGTCGAATAAACCCTCAGATGTTAAAAACGCTGTCTTCCACTAATCACCCTCCCGGATTTATATCAGATTATATGCCCCTCTAAGGTCAAGCTTAGAAAATCATTTGGCCCCAGTAAGCTGATTTTATAGGTCGGGGATGAGTGGAAGTGGGTAAGTATTTTTAGCAGTAATTTTGTTTAGTTCATGAACATCGAGGCAAGGGCGGAGCCGCCATCCTTCTTTTTCGCAAAAAAGAATCCAGCCACTACAGGCAAGGTGGAGGGATGGATACAGCGTCGGACTGGCCCACCGGAGAACTGGAGGATTCTCCGGTGGGCCCTGGCACTTGCTGGCATACAGGGCCAGCAGTTGCCTAGGGCCCCCGCTGCTCCAGGGGCCCCCAGCCAGTGGTGTGTCGCACACCATGCAGCTGCTATGGGGGCCCCTGCCAGCGGAGTAGCAGCGGGTGTCAGGAGGCAGGAGCCCCTGTCCCCGCTGCTAAAGAGAAATGAATATTCACTGCGAAGCAGTGAATATCATTTCAGGTCTCCACCCCCAGAGGCCCCGCCCCCAGCCCAGTAAGCCGCTCTGCATCAGGGCCGGCGCCACCCTCAGTCCCCTCTGCTCCTGACTCACAGCCAGTGGGCGATGACGTCACTACATCGCGCACCCGCTGTGTGTCTGGCAGAGGGGGCAGCTCCTGACACTGAAGCCGGGATCAGCGTGGGAGCGAGGAGGAGAGGTGAGTATTGTGTTTTGTTTTGTTTTTTTATATCTCACTCTCTCTATCTGTCTCTATCTATCTATCTCTCTCTATATATCTCTCTCTCTATCTCTCTTATATCTATCTATCTTTCTATCTCTATCTATTATCTATATCTATCTATCTCTATTATCTATATCTATCTATTTCTATCTCTATCTATCGCTCTATCTTTATATCTATCTTTCTATCTCTACATCTATCTCTATATCTATCTATCTATCTATCTATCTTTCTATTATGTCTATCTATCTATCTATCTCTATATCTATCTATCTTTATCTATCTCTATATCTATTATCTCTATATTATCTATCTAGCTACCATCTATATCTATCTATCTATCTTTATCTATATATATCTCTATCTAATATCTATATCTATCTATCTCTATACCTATCTATTTATCTATCCGTTATCTATCTCTATATCTTTTCTCTGTATCTATCTATCTCTATATCTATATCTCTCGCTATCTATCGCTCTATCTCTATATCTCTCTATAGCTATCTATCTATATATATATCTATCTCTATATCTATCTCTCTGTATATCTATCTATCGCTCTATCTCTATATCTTTCTATCTCCATATCTATATATCTATCTTTATCTATTTATCTCTATATCTTTTCTCTGTATCTATCTCTCTCTATATCTATATCTATCTATCTATCTCTATATATATCTATTATCTCTATACCTATATCTATTTCTCTCTATATCTCTCTCTATATCTATCTATCTATTTATCTCTATCTCTATATCTATCTCTCTGTATATCTATCTATCTTTCTATCTCTATATCTATCTCTATATCTATCTATCTTTATCTATCTATTTATCTCTATCTATTATCTATCTCTATCTATCTATCGCTCTATCTCTATATCTATCTTTCTATCTCTACATCTATCTCTATATCTATCTTGCTATCTATCTCTATATCTATCTATATCTATATATTATGTCTATCTATCTAGCTATCTCCATTATCTATATCTACCTATCTCTATATCTTTCTATCTTACTCTATCTCTATATCTATCTGTTATCTCTATATTTATTATCTATCTTTATCTATCTCTATCTATTATCTATATCTATCTATCTATTTATCAATATCTGTATCTATCTCTCTCTATATCTACCGCTCTCTCTATCTCTATCTATCTTTATATCGATATCTATCTATCTCTATATCTATTATCTCTATATCTATCTACCTATCTATCTCTATATCTATCTCTATATCTCTCTCTATAGCTATCTATATATTATCTCTATATCTATCTATCTATCTATTATCTCTATATCTATCTATCTATCTCTATATCTATCTATCTCTATATCTATCTTTCTATCTAACACTATATCTCTGTATCTATCTCTATATCTCATTATCTATCTATCTCTATCTCTCTCTCTTTATCTATCTATCTATTGATCTATCCATTTATCTCTATATCTATCTCTATATCTATCTATTATCTCTATTATCTATATCTATCCATCTAGCTATCTCTATCTATCTCTATATCTCTCTCTATATCTGTCTATCTTTCTAACTCTATATCTATCTATCTCTATACATATCTCTATATCTAGCTATTATCTCTATATCTATCTATCTATCTATCTCTATATCTATCTATCTCTATATATATCTCTATATCTATTTTTATTTATAGCCATCTATCTATATATATTTATCTCTATATCTATCTATATATGTCTATATTATTATTATTATTATTATTATTATTATCTGTATATCTCTATCTATTATCTATCTCTATTATGTATCTCTATCTATATATCTATCTCTATATCTTTCTATCTATAGCTATCTATCTCTATATCTATCTATCTATCCATTATCTATTTTCTATCTATCTCTATATCTATCTACCTATCGATCTATCTATCTATCTATATTTCTTTCTATATCTATCTTTATATCTATCTCTATCTCTATCTCTATGAATCTTTCTATCTATATCTATCCATTATCTACTTTCTATCCATTATCTACTATCTATCTCTATATCTATCTATTTCTACATCTATCTTTCTATCTATATCTATCTAACTCTATATCTATATATCTATATAGCATTATACCCTATGAGGGGGTGCATTATTCCCTATGAGGGGGGAAGTATTATACCCTATGAGGAGGCAGCATTATACCCTATGAGGAGGGCAGCATTATTCCCTATGAGGGGGGCAGCATTATACCCTATGAGGGGGGCAGTATTATACCCTATGAAGGGGTGCATTATTCCCTATGAGGGGGGCAGTATTATACCCTATGAGGGGGGCAGTATTATACCCTATGAGGGGGTGCATTATACCCTATGAGGGGGTGCATTATACCCTATGAGGGGGTGCATTATTCCCTATGAGGGGGGCAGTATTATACCCTATGAGGGGGGCAGTATTATACCCTATGAGGGGGGCAGTATTATATTCTATGAGATGGCTGCATTATATTCTATGAGATGGCTGCTTTATATTCTATGAGGGGGCTACCCCAACTCCTGCTACATAATTAAGACATGTACAACCTTATATTATACCCGGATATTAGCGTGTTTTACCGCATAATTGGTGGTCTGGTATTTAACTCTATGCAGCTACATAGTGGGCCCCAAGAATGATTTTCTCTGGTGGGCCCAAGGTGTTCCAGTCCGACGCTGGATGGATATGACCCTTCCGTAAACTTTCATTGACATATTCTTTCATAGCGATCCATTTTGGTCTTGACAAGTTGTACAAGCGAGCTTTAGGCAATTTGGCATTAGGAATAAGATCAATAATACAATCATAAGGACGATGAGGAGGTAGTATCTCTGCATCTTTTTCGGAGGACACATCTCCAAAGTCCTTCAGGTATTCCAGAAGACCCTCTAGACACGGTCCAAATGGTCAGGAAGCAAAAGATCAGAACTCAGAGCAACATAATCGGGCTAACACTCACCAAGAAGCGAAAGCTATGTCTGGCCAGGATCAGGGGCACAAAGCTCAGTTAAGTAGCTGTGCAATCACCAGAAAACTGAACACCTGAAGAAAGTCTCGCACATCCCAGTCACAGATTGGACAGCAGGGCTATCAATCAAGGCACCAACAGCCCAGCATGCCCATCACAGTATTGGACAGACAAGCTGTCAATCAAGACAGACAGCTCAGCAGGACAGTTTCCATAGAGCAGCATAGCAATCATTCACTGAGCAGAGGAATCGTGACACAAAGGTTGTGTCCTCACCAGGAAGAACAGTAACCATCCTCTCCTCATGATGCATAGGCTCCTCCTCCTCTTCAGGCAATGCATGATGAAAGGCATGAAGCTGGCATTGGGAGTCCCCTCTGTAGCTCAGAGCAAAAAATCTTGTTCCTCCTCTTGTTCCTTGTCATCACCCAATGTGGCCTGAGAATACTGTGTGAGGCTGGCTGTGTAGTATAAGCCACTATACAATCTTGCTCCATAGGTACTTGCTCGGCATTCAATGCTTCCTCTTTCAGATTCTGAAGCAAATGTTTTAATAACAGAGCAGTGGGATGATTACACTCATAATAGCGTCATCAGCGCTCATCATCTTGGTGCCTTACTTAAAGTTTTGAAGAACCTCACATAGGTCAATGATCCACACCCATTCAATAGTTGTTTTGTGTGGGGGCTGAGTGTTACACTGATGGGCATTGAGACGCTGGAATTAGGAGACTGCCCTCTGCTACTCACTAAACCTTGCCAACATATGGAAAGTTTAATTCCAGCGTGTAGGCAGGTCATAAATCAGTCGGTGACTAGGCAAATTAAAGCGCTGCTGCAGCAAAGCTAAACTGGCGTAAGCCTGAGATAACTTTCAGAAATGTGTGCTGACAGGGCGTACCTTGGCAAGTTTGAGAAGCAAGTTAGGATATGTTTTTAAAAAAACACTGTACAACCAAGTTCAGCACATGGGCCATGCATAGAACGTGTACCAGCTTCCCGAGCTTTAAAGCCGCCCCCAAGTTACGGCCATTATCGCACACAACCAGACCTGGTTGGAGGTTCAGCGAGGAAAGCCACTAATCGGTCTCTATTATTCCTGTCAACAGTTCGGCTGCATTGTTAGCTTTATCACGTAACCCAGTGTACCATCAGGGAAATGTATCGACCCTGTCCACAATAACTTGTCCACGTGTCTGTGGTTAGGTGGACCTTCTCTGTGACTGCATTGGCCAGAGCACGGCTGATAATGTGTAACACATGCTTATGTAATGTGGGGACTGTATACTGGGAAAAATAGTGTCTGCTGGGAATCAAGTACCGTGAAGCTGCCACTGCTAAGATGTCGCAGAAAGGCTCAGTTCCCAAAAGTCGAAATGGCAATATTTCCAGGGCTGGCAATATGGGTGTTTATTGTTTGGGCCTGTGGGTGGGTGACTGGATATTTCTACTTTCTATTAAATGTCTGGGGCAGGGACAACTGAACGCTGCACTGGGACAACAAAGTGGACGTGGTTGCTGAATGTGGTTTGTGTGTAACCACTGGTTTTGGGCAGGAGTTATCAGCAACTGCTTCATGGTCAGCAGATTGGGAATTCTGTAACACAGGGGAAAGGGCAGTGGTTTCACCCTAACACACAGATTTGGTACCCAGGCGTTCCGCCCACCTACTGGGGTGTTTGGCTGCCATGTGGTTTTGCATGAAAGTGGTGGTGCTCAGGTTGGAAGTGTTCTTGGCTCTTCTTAGCTTGGTTTGGTAGATGCTGCAAATTACAGTTGTTTTATTTGAAAAATTTTCAGACAAAAATATTCTATACAGGTGAAGAATACACCCTTGGCCTGTTATCTAGCTGAGTGGGCTCTGTGGAACAGTTGACTGAGTTGTACCTATGAGGAAACCACTACCTGTTTTTTGCTACGGATCCATCCCTCCCTGCACTGCTGTGCTCGCTAGGCATGCCACTGTGCCACGTTGGATCAGTGGCCTCATCATCAACCATGTTGTCTTCCAATTCCTCAATCTGATCCTCCTTCTGTGCTGCAATTTGAGGCAGACCTCATGGCAACTGTGCCTCACGTGAAGTCATTATTTCCCTCTACTCCTCTTTGGTCAGACCTCATCTGGAACATTGTGTCCAGTTTTGGGCACCACATTTTAAAAAAGACATCAACAAACTGGAGCAAGTTCAGAAAAGAGCGACCAGAATGGTGACCGGTCTGCAAACCCTGTCTTATGAGGAAAGGTTGCAGGATTTGGGAATGTTTAGTTTGTGAAAGAGAAGACTGAGAGGAGACTTAATAGCTGTCTACAAATATCTAAAGGGCTGTCACATTGTAGAAGGATCAACTTTATTCTCATTTGCACAAGGAAAGACTGGAAGCAATGGGATGAAACTGAATGGCAGGAGACACAGATTAGATATTAGAAAAAACTTTTTGACAGAGTGATTAATGAGTGGAACAGGCTGCCACGAGAAGTGGTGAGTTCTCCTTCAATGGAAGTCTTCAAACAGAGGCTGGACAGACATCTGACTGGGATGATTTAGCGAATCCTGCTTTGAGCAGGGGGTTGGACCAGATGGCCCAGGAGGTCCCTTCCAACTCTACGATTCTATGATTCTATGATTCATGATTATCCTCCACCTCTTCAGACATCAATTGATCCAACGTGCCTTTCTCCTGGCCGTGGGTGCTCAAATGTTTGGGAATCACTGCACTCCACCTCCTCATGACCCTCTTTAATGGGGCACGTTGAGAGGCCTGACAAGTTACAAGGGTACGTAAACAGTTCCTCAGAGTGGCCAGCATTGGGGTCATATGTCTTCTGGGACTATTGATGGTGGGAGAAAGAAGGACCAGGTTGAGGATTCAGAGGCCCAGCCTCTTGGCTACTGAGACTGTACTGTGTGGAAGACTTCGTGGTGATGCTTGTTAACACACTGGAGCCTTCGTCTGCCATCCAACCCACAACATCCTCGCACTTGTCTGAGTTTGTTAGTGGTGTAGCGCACTGATCAAATTTTGACAGGAACCTAGAATGAGATATAGTCACGTTCGGATCTGTCACCTGTCTTGGTGGGCACCACCACGTCCACATCCCTTAACGTCACCCTTTCTTATCTTGAATGCATTATGCTTATGAAACCAAAAAATACTGGCTTTATTTTTCACAAGTACCCTTAGAAAGGTCTTATGTACAAATTCACTGTATCTAGCAATGTGTGGCTATTTTTTTGGAGATCGCAGCTTGATTATACATGGCAACAGCAGACTGATGTAAATTACAAGTAAATAGTCACGTTTGCGTGTCTCTGCAGGCTTTGCCCCAGGAGCACAACTGGTAGATAAAGATTCTCTATTTTTAAAACCAAAATGAAATTATGATTTTTTTAATCATCTTGCTTACACACTGCAAATGCAGAGTAAAGAGAATTATTGCCCCTGCTAAATTGTCACGTAAGATTATCTCCACCCGGATTGCGCCGGTCTCACAACTGCTAGATACAGAAACGCTACTTTTTAAACCAATAGGAAATTATGATTTTTTTCCAATCACCTTGCTGACACACTCCAAATGCGGAATAATGAAGATTATTGCCCCTGCTAAATTGTCACATAAGATTATCTCTACCTGGATTGCCCCAGTCGCACAACTGCTAGACAAATATTATGTATTTAAGCAATAGACGAGAAATATTATTTAGCGATTAGATTTTAAAATGGATGTTACTTTATGCTGGCACTGAAGAGTATTATTTAGCGGTAGAAAAATATAAAATATAGTCGGCTACACAGGAATATTATGTAGCGCCCCAAAAAATGGTTTTGTATTTGCTGGTACTACCTAATAATATTTCGCTCTACAAATAGCTGATTTTTATATTTTGGAAGTGGATGAAACCCTCCCTATTTCACCTTAATCCCACAAATCACACAGTCTGTTCTAAGGCCGGGTTCTGACTTGCAAGAACCTCAGACAAGTCTCGCACCTCAATAACCGGCACTGCCGCCGGCACTCGGGATCGGCGTGTGCGGCTGCATGTATTTATACAGTATGCAGCTGAACGCTCCGGTCCAAGTTCTGGCAGCAGTGCCGGGTATTGAGGTGCGAGACTCATGCGAGTTTCTCGCAAGTCTGACCCCGGCCTTATACTAACTACTATACAACACAATGGAAAATAGCAGAGATCAGCATGTACTTGCAATGATGAGAACACCCAGGTGCCTACCTTTCACCCTCCCTCCGATTAAATGTCTCCCTACTTAAATCTCCACCTAAAAAACAAGTAATCTCTTGACAATATTCAGTTCTTAACCCCTTAACTACCGCCGATACGCCTTTTAATGGCGGTAGCTAAGGGTACTTAAACCACATCACCGTTAATTAACGGCGCTGTGGAAAAAGTAAATAGAGCCCCTCAGAGTCGGATTTTTCAGAGAACATGATTCGGGTCTGTTTTTACAAACCCCGCTTTTGTGATCGCCGTTATTAACCGTATAACGGCGACCGCAATAAAAAAAGATGCGATTTTGCATTTAATTTCTCTCTCCTCTGATGTGATCACACATCAGAGGAGAGAGAAATAGAGTCTCCGATCGCCCCCAAGTACCGGTGGTTCTCCCGTTGCTCGGGCCCTCCTGCCTCCTCCGGTGGGCGCAACCATCTTGGTCCGGGAAGGCGGGCGCATGCGCAGTGCACCCACCAAATCTGCCGGTAGGCAAATTCCATTCATTCATTCAAATGTACATTTTGATCACTGTGATAAACCCTATCATAGTATTCAAAATAAAAAAAATTGTAAATACCTCCCCCCCTTTATCACCCCCTTAGTAAGGGTAATATAATGAAATAAAGAAAATATATTTTCATTTTTCCATTAGGGTTAGGATTAGAATTAGGGTTAGAATTAAGGTTAGGGTTGGAATTGGTTAGGATTAGTGTTAGGGTTGGGATTAGGGAATAGGATTAGGGTTGGGATTAGGGTTGGGATTAGGGTTAGGGGTGTGTTGGGGTTAGGGTTGGAGCTAGAATTGAGGGGTTTCCACTATTTACCAACTTTTTTGGTCTAATTTCTCCTGTTACCCTTGGGAAAATAAAAAAATTGGGGGCTAAAAAATCACTTTTGTGGAAAAAAAAGTTTTTTTATTTTCAGGGCTCTGCGTTATAAACTTCTGTGAAGCACTTGGGGGTTCAAAGTGCTCATCACACATCTGGATAAGCTTCTTGGGGGTCTAGTTTCCAAAATGAGGTCACTTGTGGAGGGTTTCTAATGTTTAGGCACATCAGGGGCTCTGCAAACACATGACGCCTGCAGAACATTCCATCAAAGTCTGCATTCCAAAATGGCGCTCCTTCCCTTCCGAGCTCTCCCATGCACCAAAACAGTGGTTACCCCCACATACAGTTGTGGCCAAAAGTATTGACACCCCTGCAATTCTGTCAGATAATACTCAGTTTCTTCCTGAAAATGATTGCAAACACAAATTCTTCGGTATTACTATCTTCATTTAATTTGTCTTAAATAAAAAAAACACAAAAGAGAATGAAGCAAAAAGCAAAACATTGATCATTTCACACAAAACTCCAAAAATGGGCCAGACAAAAGTATTGGCACCCTCAGCCTAATACTTGGTTGCACAACCTTTAGCCAAAATAACTGCTACCAACCGCTTCCGGTAACCATCAATTAGTTTCTTACAATGCTCTGCTGGAATGTTAGACCATTCTTCTTTGGCAAACTGCCCCAGGTCCCTGATATTTGAAGGGTGCCTTCTCCAAACTGCCATTTTTAGATCTCTCCACAGGTGTTCTATGGGATTCAGGTCTGGAGTCATTGCTGGCCACCTTATAAGTCTCCAGTGCTTTCTCTCAATCCATTTTCTAGTGCTTTTTGAAGTGTGTTTTGGGTCATTGTCCTGCTGGAAGACCCATGACCTCTGAGGGACACCCAGCTTTCTCACACTGGGCCCTACATTGTGCTGCAAAATTTGTTGGTAGTCTTCTGACACAATAATGCCATGCACACGGTCAAGCAGTCCAGTGCCAGCGGCAGCAAAGCAACCCCAAAACTTCAGGGAACCTCCGCCATGTTTGACTGTAGGGACCGTGTTCTTTTCTTTGAATGCCTCTTTTTTTCTCCTGTAAACTCCGTTGATGTCTTTGCCCAAAAAGCTCTACTTTTGTCTCGTCTGACCAGAGAACATTCTTCCAAAACGTTTTAGGCTTTTTCAGGTAAGCTTTGGCAAACTCCAGCCTGGCTTTTTTATGTCTCGGGGTAAGAAGTGGGGTCTTCCTGGGTCTCCTACCATACAGTCCCTTTTCATTCAGATGCCGATGGATAGTACGGGTTGACACTGTTGTACCCTTGGACTGCAGGGCAGCTTGAATTTGTTTGGATGTTACTCGAGGTTCTTTATCCAACATCCGCACATTCTTGCGTTGAAATCTCTTGTCAATTTTTCTTTTCCGTCCACATCTAGGGAGGTTAGCCACAGTGCCATGGGCTTTAAACTTCTTGATGACACTGCGCACGGTAGACACAGGAACATTCAGGTCTTTGGAGATGGACTTGTAGCCTTGAGATTGCTCATGCTTCCTCACAATTTGGTTTCTCAAGTCCTCAGACAGTTCTTCGGTCTTCTTTCTTTTCTCCATGCTCAATGTGGTACACACAAGGACACAGGACAGAGGTTGAGTCAACTTTAATCCATGTCAACTGGCTGCAAGTGTGATTTAGTTATTGCCAACACCTGTTAGGTGCCACAGGTAAGTTACAGGTGCTGTTAATTACACAAATTAGAGAAGCATCACATGATTTTTCGAAGAGTGCCAATACTTTTGTCCACCTTCTTTTTTATGTTTGGTGTGCAATTATATCCAATTTGGCTTTAGGACAATTCTTTTTGTGTTTTTTCATATAAGACAAATTAAATGAAGATAATAATACCAAAGAATTTGTGTTTGCAATCATTTTCAGGAAGAAACTGAGTATTATCGGACAGAATTGCAGGGGTGTCAATACTTTTGGCAACAACTGTATGGGGTATCAGCATACTCAGGACAAATTGCAAAACAACTTTTGTGGTCCAATTTCTCATGTTAGCCTTGTGAAAATAAAAAATAGCGGGCTAAAAAAATCATTTTTGAGGAAAAAAAAGATTTTTTTACTTTCACGGCTCTGCATTTATAAACTTCTGTGAAGCACTTGGGGGTTCAAAGTGCTCACCACACATCTAGATAAGCTCCTTGGGGGTCTAGTTTCCAAAATGGGGTCACTTGGGGGTTTCTACTGTTTAGGCACATCAGGGGCTCTGCAAACGCAACATGATGCCCGCAGAACATTCCATCACAGTCTGCATTCCAAAATGGCGCTTCTTCCCTACCGAGCGCTCCCATGTGCCCAAACAGTGGCTACCCCCACATATAGGGTATCAGCATACTCAGGACAAATTGCACAACAACTTTTGTGGTACAATTTCTCCTGTTACCTTTGGGAAAATAAAAAATAGCAAGCTAAATAATCATTTTTGAGGAAAAAAATGATTTTATATTTTCACGGCTCTGCGTTATAAACTTCTGTGAAGCACTTGGGGGTTCAAAGTGCTTACCACACATCTAGATAAGCTTCTTGGGGGGGGTCTAGTTTCCAAAATGGGTCACATGGGGGTTTCTACTGTTTATGCACATCAGGGGCTCTGCAAACGCAACATGACGCCCGCAGAACATTCCATCAAAGTCTGCATTCCAAAATGGCTCTCTTCCCTTCTGAGCTCTCCCATGTGCCCAAACAGTGGTTCCTCCCCCCATATATGGTGCATCGGTGTACTCAGGACAAATTGCACAACAACTTTTGTGGTCCAATTTCTTCTGGTAGCCTAGTGAAAATAAAAAATGGCGGGCTAAAAAATCATTTTTGAGGAAAAAAAGTGATTTTTTTATTTTCACTGCTCTGCGTTACAAACTTCTGTGAAGCACTTGGGGTTTGAAAGTACTCACCACACATCTATATAAGTTCCTTAAGGGGCCTAGTGTCCAAAATGGTGTCACTTGTGGGGTTTTTTCACTGTTTAGGCACATTAGGGGCTCTCCAAATGCGACATGGCGTCCAATCTCAATTCCAGCCAATTTTGCATTGAAAAAGTCAAACGGTGCTCCTTCCCTTCTGAGCTCTGCCATGAGCCCAAACAGTGGTTTACCCCTGCATATGGGGTATGGGCGTATTCAGGACAAATTGTACAACTTTGGTGGTCTAATTTATCCTGTTACCCTTGTAAAAATAAAAATTTGGGGGTGAAAAAAACATTTTTGTGTCATGATCTCAGTGCGGGTTGGACTCACACATGTGGGGTTAATGTCTGGAACCAGTGCTGATGACTGGCATTTCTGGGGTTAAAGGTTGTGATCCCATTGCAGGCTTACCTGCACACCTGCGGCTTATGATTGTGGCCTCTCCCTGGTTCTGGGAGAGGCTTCTTATAGCCTCAGGAAGTTCCTATCCCCGTCAGTTATACTTTCGCCATTGGCATAGTGTGGTGACCCCTGAGTGTGTTTGTGCTGTGTTCTTGTTTATCTGATAACTTGGTGTACGACTCGGCCTGTTCTCTGGATACTGCTTGTTGGATTCTGCTTGGTACCTTCTATGTCTGTTTGGCTTTGACCACTGCCTGGCCCCAACTCTCCGTTCTGTCTCATCCCTGGTACTTTACTGTTATCTCTGTGTATGACTCAGTTTGTCTGACTTTGAGAATTCCTGTATTATTGTTCTGCCTATCTCTGACAGCAGGACGCTAAGCCCCGCCCCCTTGCGGTCACATGACCGTAGGGCCTTCACTGCTCACTGACTAGCTTCTCCAGGTCCTGTTTGCCTGAACTATCTGGCCGTGTCTGACCTCGGGCCCCTCTGCAGTGTGGGTGAGTCCTTGCTCAGCGGTGGCTGCACGCCGACCTTGACAGGACCGTGACATTTGTGGAAAAAAAGTGATTTTTTATTTTCACGGCTCTACATTATATATTTCTGTGAAGCACTTGGAGGTTCAAAGTGCTCACCACACATCTAGATAAGTTCCTTAAGGGGTCTAGTTTCCAAAATGGAGTCACTTGTTGGGGGTTTCCACTGTTTAGTCACATGAGGGTTCTCCAAATACAACATGGTGTCCAATCTCAATTTCAGCCAATTCTGCGTTGAAAAAGTCAAACGGCGCGCCTTCCCTTGGGAGCTCTGCCGTGCGCCCAAACAGTAGTTTACCCCCACATATGGGGTATTGGCGTATTCAGGAGAAATTGCACAACAAATTTTGTGGTTCATTTTCTCTTTTAACACTTGTGACAATAAAAAAATTGGTTCTGAAGTAAATTTTTTGCAAAAAAAAGTTAAATGTTTATTTTCTCCTTCCACATTGCTTCAGTTCCTGTGAAGCACGTTAAGGTTTAATAAACTTCTTGAATGCAGTTTTGAGCACCTTGAGGGGTGCAGTTTTTAGAATGGTATCACTTTTGGGTATTTTCTGTCATGTACAACCCTCAAAATGACTTTAAATATGATGTGGTCCCTAAAAAAAATGGTTTTGTAAATTTTGTTGTGAAAATGAGAAAATCGCTGGTCAACTTTTAACCCTCATAACTTCCTAATTAAAAAAAGTGTTTCCAAAATTGTGCTGATGTAAAGTAAACATGTGGGAAATGTTATTTATTAACAAATTTGTGTGACATATCTCTCTGATTTAAGGGCATAAAATTTAAAGTTTGAAAATTGCAAAATTTTCAAAATTTTGGCCATATTTCCATTTTTTTATAACTAAACACAAGACTTATCGAAGAAATTTTACCACTAACATGAAGTAAAATATGTCACGAAAATCAGAATCAGTGGGATCCGTTTAAAGTATTCCAGAGTTATAACCTCATAAAGTGACAGTGAGAATTGTAAAAATTGGCCCGGTGATTAAGCTGCAAAATGGCTCTATCACTTAGGCTGTGTGCACACACTGCGGATTCTGCTGCACATCTGCAGCAGTTCTGCAGACAATATACAGTGCAATGTTAGCCAATGGGATTTCAAATCCGCAGTGCACATGGTGCGGATTTTTCCACGGTTTCAAATCCGCAGCTTGTCACTTCTTTGTGCAGAATCCGCAGCGGTCTTACACCTTCTCCATTGTAGAGGTGTGAAACCGCAGGGCAAAACCGCAGGCCAATCCACAGATAAACCGCAGGTCTTTTGACCTGCGGATTTACCTGCGGACTTTGCCAAATCAGCACCGAAAAATCCGCAGTACAATCCGCAAAGTGTGCACTCACCCTAAGTAGTTAAAAGAGCATTTTGGAATAAGTAACGCTCACTCTAACCTCCTATCACTTTCCCTACGCTACTTACACTCTCCCTACGCTCAAGCTACGCTCTTGCTACGCTGTTTCTGGCTGTAACGTGCACAAGTTGCCACCGGCAGCCTTTAAATAGTCCCTATGATGCTGGAAGGCCAGCCAATCACAGTAATTCCACACCAAAGATGGCACCACCATTACTGTGATTGGCAAGCCAGCCCAGCTTGTTCATTGGCTGCAAATAAACATGCCAGGGGGGGTCACTCGAATATACCGAGGCGAATACCAAATTACTTGCCAAGTAATGAATAGCCCGAATACCGTACTGTTCGCGCGAGTAACGAATAGTGTCAAATGTATTCGCTCATCACTAAAAACCAAATTTCTGAATTTTCTATAAAACCCTGTTTATACTAATAGCGACAATGTGATACAATAACGTAGTCTACTACTCTACTTCTCTCTTTCATCTATCCCTCTATCTTTTCTTCTCTCTAATGCATCTGTCTCTGTTTTTCTTCTTTTTCTCTGTCTCCTTCTCTTTCCCCCTTTTCTTTCAGTCTCACTGCAGCCGCTGCTTCCAGTCATCCGGGCGGTGCAGATCGCTGTTACCGTCACCGCTCACTATACAGTGAATGGGCTGTAATCCCTCCCCGCCACATTGATTGGCAGCCGGTTCCGCCCACATACACTGCACAGCATTCCATCAGTGTGCCTGGGAGCGATTACAGCTGTGCTGGCTGTATAGTGAGCGGGAGACACTACACCACATATATGGCTGCTCTGTTCCTACAGGACCTGTGATGAGGTCACAGATGGGGAGGAGCCAGGTGGTCACATGTTACACATCATTTCCTGCAAACCCTTAGAATGGCTCCACCCCTCCTGTGACCTCATCCCAGGTCCTGTGCGCACAGAGCAGCCATATATGTGGTGTGCGGCTCTGCAGGTGGAGGTAGGTGCTGGAGATTCCCCATTACTGGGCACAGGGACATTAACCCCCTCAGTGCTGCGGTCCCATTCCAGGAGACAGAACGTGTTCCCGTCTATATCAGGGTCTCTTTCTGTATTGGATTACATTGGGTCACTTCCCTCCTGACGGCGCTCGTTTCTCTGTTACTGTACAGTCTCCATTATGGTCATCGCCTGCTCCATGTTGTCACTGTCAGGAGATATTAATGTTCATTTTTTGTTACTGACTAGAGATGAGAGAATCTTTATAAGGATCGGGTTGGATTTGGCAAAAGTAACAAGTCTCGCTAGAATTCAGTGGGAGGCCAAACCAAACACATAGACAACACCTTCGTAGGTGGGGGGGACAGTAGGACCTTTTCATAATGGCACAGAAGGGGTCAAGGGCCATACATGAGGTATCAGGGTCTGGCCCAGCATTTACAGCTTGGAATTGAAGTTTAATAAATGAGGACCTGGTGGTTAACGGAGCAGTGTAAGATTTCATAGCAGGGAGACCTGATACCTCATGCAACACCTCTAATTTTCTTTATTTCAGCCACATTCAGATGGCACAAACATCAGTTGCATACAGTATACAGTACTATTGGTAGAAAAATGTAAGAAAAGTAACACAGGTAGTTGATTGAAAGTGAGTGCAGGCCTGCCTGTGTGGGAGCCCTACTGCAACAGGCAACCCACCAGATGGAGACCCAATTTGGAGTTTCCACATTTCAAAAAAATTGTTTGTAACATCAGCAGCAGTAGCAACAGCAGGCACAGAAGAAATCACAAACATGGCACAGACTGCAATAACGTGAAATCAGTGCATGACACTAAAAATGACACTATTGCCTAGTCTTCCCAGCGACTATAGTGCAAAAGTCATTGGGAATCAATGACTTGTTCTTTTTGATGAAAGTTAGGCGATCTACACTTTCAGGAGACAGCCGGATGCGCTTAGGCTACTTTCACACTAGCGTCGTGTGACGTACGTTGCAATGCGTCGTTTTGGAGAAAAAACATATCCTGCAAAGTTGCCTGCAGGATGCGTTTTTTCTCCATAGACTTGCTTTAGCGACGCATTGCGACGTATGGCCACACGTCGCATCCGTCGTGCGACGGATGCGTCGTGTTTTGGCGGCCGCGACGCACAAAAAAAGTTACATGTAACGTTTTTTGGTGCGTCGTGTCCGCCATTTTCGACAGCGCATGCACGGCCGAAACTCCGCCCCCTCCTCCCCGGACATTAAAATGGGGCAGCGGATGCGTTGAAAAACTGCATCCGCCGCCCCCGTTGTGCAAAGTTTTCACAACGTGCGTCGATACGTCGGCCTGACGCATAGCGACGGGCCCGTACCAACGCTAGTGTGAAAGTAGCCTTATCTGTCTGGACACCACCAGCAGCGCTGAAGACACTTTCTGAGAGAACGCTGGCTCCATGGCATGACAAAACCTCTAAGGCGTGACAGGCGAGCTCAGGCCACTCTTCCACTTTTGAAGACCAAAATGCAAAAGGGTCCAAATATCACCTGATGGCATTGATATTGAGTTCTAGATAGTCCTGCACCTCTCCAGTCATTCACAATCTGTCAGACTTACTCTATTCTGCTGGTGCAGGGGCTGGTCTAAAGAATGTGTGAAACGACTCATAGAAATTTTTTGCGGCCCGTTTTTGTGGGCCTTTTTTGTAGGTCATATTGCCGTGATTTTTCCTCTCTCCCGCAAAACGGGCTGCAAAAAACCTTCTCAGATCGCCGTTTTTCCCTGTTTTAACAAATTGGTGGGAAAAAATACTGTAATACGCAAATATGGTGTACTGCAAAAACAAGCTACCGTTGTTTTTGCAGTACCAATGAAATCTATTGCGGCCGTGTCTGTAAATCCATGAAAAATATCGAGCAAGCTCGATATTTTTTCACGGCTGTATATATGGCCTTCACTGTTTTACATCGCACGGCGCTCCGATGAATTATTGCAGGCCGTTTCTGCGGCTGTATAGAAATGTATTGGGGCCGCCAAAAACGGCCCGCAAAAACACGGCAAGTGTAAAAGAACCCTTAAGACTGTCTACAAGCATGTTTTGATACTCCAGGATGCGCGTATCCCTTTCCGGGGTTAAATTTACTCTTGTAACGTGGATCAAACATAGTGGCAGCCCAGTAGTCAGCACTATTTCTGTCCTTAAGAATTAGTGCATTATGTTGAAGGTAGTGCAGCAAGAAGACGCTCATGTGTGAGGCACTTCCATGAGGTCCAAGTCCATAGTGTGTTGGTGGCGGAGTAAGGCTCAAGGTTGTTTCCTCCATCCCCTTGGTGTCAACCACGGACATCATTATCCTCTTCATCTCCTGACTGTTGCGCGTCCTTCACCGCATCCTCCTCCACTTGTTCCTCGGCCCCTGCACCTTCACTAACAGTTTGTCTGGTACCATGAGCCCCCCTCAATCGCTGTAAGCCACCCTTCCATGGCACCCACCTGTGCGTTGATAGTCCATAAATTTGTGATTTTGTTATCCCTTCCGCATCCTCTGCTTCCACCTCCTCATGAAGACTATTGTAAGTGTGCTCTGTCATGTAGATGACTGGAATTATGATGCTGATTGCTGATGACGGCATCTTTAGTAGCTAACCATCTTAGTAGCTATTTCGAAACTTTGCATAAGGGTGCAGAGGTCCTTCATTTGTGCCCACTTTGCAAGCGTGATTTGCACCACGTCCGTATTACATTGGCACAGGGTATACAAAAGAACATACTGCACCAGGGTTTATCACTGCTGCCACAATCACTGCAACATGTGCAGATTGGAATTTCACCTTGTCGGAACATTGCAATTCAAACGGTTGACCTGTAGGACGATCACCACCTGTGGGGTGCAATTAGCAGAAGTGAGCACACAGTGACTGTGCTTTCTGCGGCACCAGCAGTTATCCAGGCTGGGATGGTGGCAGAAAAATTGCTGTACCAACAGGTTGAGGGCGTGAGCCATGCAAGGCACGTGTGTAAGGTTGCCCTGGCATAGGTTCACCACCAGGTTTGCACTGTCATTGCACACAGCCTTCCCAAGATCAGTGGAGATAGCCATTGCACTAACTCAGCCTGGATAGCTATCCACAACTCTTGAGCTGTGTGACTACAATCTCCAAGTCATATTAATCTGAACACTGCCTGATTGCGGTGATCCATGGCTGTACAGTACGGAGGTGGGGGAGATTCTATCTGCACTGCACTGACACTGAACATGTGTTGCATTAAGGGAGAGGTTGAGTGAATGGGTGGAGGCCCTAGAGGATGTGGAGTAGCCAGAAGTAGTGAAAGAAGTGTTAGATACAGAGGTTTGTCCCACAAGCCTTGAGAATTCAAAAACTTGTGGAGCAGCTCCTTGACTGCCTGCCCCCACAACCACCAGTCGTCCAGTGCCCAGTCAGTTAGATGTTGCGCCCCTGTCCATGTTTGCTTGTCCAGGTGTCAGTGGTGAAATGCACCCTGGCAGGCATAGATTTTTTCAGGGAACGGGTGACGTCGGTGACATGCTGGTGTAGTGCAGGCACAGCTTTCTTGGAGAAGTAATGGCGACTGGGCAACTGGTACTGGGGGACTGCGACCATCAACTTTCTGAAACCGACTTTATTCACCAGGTAGAAAGTCAGAATATCCGTAGCCAACAGATTGAAGATGGTGGAGTTCAAGCTCTTAGCTTTGGCATGTGTAGGAGGAAACATTCTTTTACATGACCACAACTGCGGGACCGAGGGCTGGCTGCTCTGCTGAGAGAGAGTGGAGTACAGAGAACAGGACAAAACTGCTGAACTGTGAGTGATGTGCAGGTGTAGATGCTATGGTGGGCTGAGAAAGATGTGTTGTACTAAGTGACACAAAATCAGACGTCATGTCCACTCCCGTAACAGCAGACGGGCTCTCTCCCTGACAGTAGGGAGTGTGACGGGGTCACTGGCACAGTGTATGAGGGGACATATGTGTCACTAAGCATAACGGCGTCAGTGATGTGAAACCAGGATATTTTTCCTCCAGCACACTATGTGTTGAGAGGGTTAAATTAAAGTTGCATACCTGGGCTGGTTTTATGTGGGCACCATAGAGTGGGTGGGAGGGTGCTCACCATATCTCCACCTGCAGAGTAGACACCGGCACTTGTACTGACAGGAACTGGGATGATGTCACGGTCAGGTGATCATCACTTGGTCTGGCTTAATTAGCTTGACTTGAGAGTCCGTGTGTTGTGGTTTGTGAATAGAGCAAGTCTCCAAACGGCGGCTCCAGACGGAGCAGTATACACCTGGTTGTCTGAGCAGGCAAAACCTTCAGACAAGTGGACTTTGTTGTATGTTATCTTTTCGTTTTACCGTTATGCCAGAAAGGCTCTGTTTTATTTTGCTGAACCCTGCTATGGTTTATGCTGTTCCATAATAAATCAGTAGGTGATTTAACACAATAAAAGTTTCTCTGTCTACCTTGGGAAGTAGCTGAGTGTGTCAACCCCTCACATGGGTAAATAAGTGTAGATTCTGTGACCGGAGACTTGTGTGAGAAGACTTGGCATGGTGATGGAGGAGGAAGAAGCGGCAGAACGGGTTGATAGGGCAGCCGGTGGTTGACGAGGCCCGCTAGTCTGCATTTTAGCTCTGTGAGATTCCCACACTAAAGCATGTTGATTGCGCATGTGCCGGTTCATGCACATAGTTGTCAAATTATTGCAATTTTCGCCTCTACTGAGTTTTTATTTGCTGCCCCATAAGAAGCTCCATAGATTGTTCCCCCCATATACTGCCCCCATAAGAAGCTCCATAGATTATTCCCCCATATGCTGCCCCCATAAGAAGCTCCATAGATTGTTCTCCCATATACTGCCCCATAAGAAGCTCCATAGATTATTCCCCCATATGCTGCCCCCATAAGAAGCTCCATATTGTTCCCCCATATTCTGCCCCCATAAGAAGCTCCATAGATTATTCCCCCATATGCTGCCCCCATAAGAAGCTCCATATTGTTCCCCCATATGCTGCCCCCATAAGAAGCTCCTTAGATTATTCCCCCATGTGCTGCTGCTGCATGTAAAAATAAAAAAAATGACATACTCACCTCTCCGTCGCTGGGTGTCAGATCAGTAGGTTGCTCACGAGTCCTATTCCCATTCGTGAAATTAACTCTGTTCCTCTCAGCCAGAAGAGTTTGACTCAAGTCATACATATTGTAAACTTGTGCATAGGGATTCTTCATGCCTAGTTCCTGTTCTGCTACAGTGGGTATGGAAAGTATTCAGACCCCTTTAAATTTTTCACTCATTGTTTCATTGCAGCCATTTGGTAAATTCAAAAAAGTTCATTTTTTTTCTCATTAATGTACACTCTGCACCCCATCGTGACTAAAAAAAACAAGTGTAGAAATTTTTGCTAATTTATTACAAAAGAAAAACTGAAATATCACATGTTCATAAGTATTCAGACCCTTTGCTCAGAATTCAGTAGAAGCAGCCTTTTGAGCTAGTACAGCTATGAGTCTTCTTGGGAATGATGCAACAAGTTTTTAACACCTGAATTTGGGGATCATCTGTCATTCTTCCTTGCAGATCCTCTCCAGTTCCGTCTGGTTGGATGTTGAACGTTGGTGGACAGCCATTTTCAGGTCTCTCCAGAGTTGCTCAATTGGGTTTAGGTCCGGGCTCTGGCTGGACCAGTCAAGAATGGTCACAGAGTTGTTCTGAAGCCACTCCTTTGTTATTTCAATCAATCAATCAATCAATCAATCAAATTTATTATCGCCAAGTACATATTACATATATACAAGGAATTCTTTGTGGCAAAGAGGCAACATAATATATAACAACAGATACAACAAGTAACATCTAACAAGACAGATACAGTATATAGTCTACACATGACGATTTAATTGTTGAACAGAGAGTGGATAGAAGCTGTTCATATGGCGGTTGGTGCTGCATTTGGGGACTCTGAAGCGACGTCCTGAAGGGAGTAGTTGGAATGAGGAGTGTCCCGGGTGAGAGGGATCGGATGAAATTTTCAATGCGTGGGATCGAATACTCTTATCATAAAGATCCTGGATTTTAGGCAGGGGGGAGCCTATAATTCTCTCTGCTGTTCTGAAAGTCCTTTGTAAGCGGAGTTTGTCATGCGCAGTGGCTCCCCCATACCAGACTATCAGAGAGGAACAAATCACAGATCTGATGACAGCATTAAAGAATAAGATCAGCAGATTCTTAGACAAACCATATCTTTTCAGCTGACGCAGGAAGAACATCCTCTGTTGTGCTTTTCTTATAACAGCATCCACGTTTTTCCCCCATTTAAGATCATGAGAGATGATAACACCAAGGAATTTGGTCTCTGTGACCCTAAGAACCACTTCGTCATGGATGTAGATTGGAAGTATCTCATGTTGATCTTTCCTAAAATCCACAACCATCTCAGCAGTTTTTTTAGTGTTGAGTACAAGATTATTGGCTTTACACCAGTCACATATTCTTTCCACCTCACTCCGATACAAGTCTTCAGCATTTCCCCTGATGAGACCAATCAGTGTCATATCATCGGCAAATTTCAAGATTTTTACTGAGTCTGCTGAAGAGATGCAATCATTCGTATAGAGAGAAAACAGTAACGGGGACAAAACACACCCCTGAGGTGCCCCGATGTTTGTGACCAAGGTGTCCGAAGTGAATGGTCCAACTTTTACACTCTGTATCCTGGCTGTCAGGAAGTTATAAATCCACAAGCATAAGTTGAGAGGGACTCCAAGAGCTACCATTTTCTTATGAAGTAAATTCGGATCAATGGTATTGAACGCTGAGCTAAAGTCCATGAAAAGAATCCGGACATATGAGTGCCGTTCATCTGTATGATCCAAAATGTACTTCAGTGCCAGATTGACAGTGTCGTTTGCCGAACGATTCTCCTTATAGGCAAACTGAAGCGGGTCCCATAGCTTCTGCGTGAATTTTATCAGGTGGGACATCATAATTCTTTCGAAGACTTTCATAGCTACAGATGTGAGTGCTACTGGTCTATAGTCGTTCAACTCAGAGGATCCCACTTTCTTGGCTGTGTGCTTAGGGTCATTGTCTTGTTGGAAGGTGAACCTGTAGGGGTCGGGGCTGGGCTGAGAGGCGATGATGCTGGTGATGATGCAGATAGGCGGGGAAGGTGTGCTGTGCTTAGGTGGTGCTCATCCAACAGGCTGGGGGGGTGACCCACCTCTTGACGCAGACAGACTGGAGACTGAGACAGGAAAGCGTATTCAACAGGTCCATATTTTATTCACCAACTCCTTTAACAACCTCCACAGACCATGACAGGACTTTTGGGAATTGCTTCTCACACAGACCCGGGTATCTTTACTTGTTCTGTGTGTCACCGTCGTAGTGTCCCCTGTGGTTCTCTTCACTGTAGCTGCCCTAGGCACCTTCACCACAGCGCTTCACCACCCAGAGTACACCGTTGTCCTCACCCTCAGGGTGTCACTGTCTGCTGCCACCGTCTATTGGGTCACCCCCCGTGACCGTCTTCACTGTCAGGCTCTCTCTGAGGGCTCTCTGCTGCCTCTCTCCTAACAGCAGACCCTCCTTTCTTGCAAGCTCCCCTGGCTGACTGAAGCTTCTAGAAGCTTACCTCAGTCTTTATACTCACAGCCTAGGTAGCCCTGCCCACTGTCACCTGACAGTCACCTCTGACCAATGAGAGTGACCTCGACCTCTGGCAGTTACATAACCTCTCTCATGGCAGTTATATAACTACCCTTTACAAGCTCCCCACTGCCCTCTAATGGTCACTCTCAATATGGCACCCTCTGTCTTGATCTGAGTGCCTCTGTCAGGTCGACCTCCCCACAAACCTTCGGCCAAGTCTGAGGTCCAGAGCACTCTGGAAGAGGATTTCATCCAGGATATCTCTGTACTTGGCCGCATTCATGTTTTCTTCAATTCAGGGCTGTGTTTAGAGTTTATGCTGCTCTAGGCACTTTTAGTGCTGCCTCCCCCATTGATGATTACGACTAATGCAGGCACTGTTGGCAGTGTCTTAGGCTACTTTCATTTCAGTGATTTTTGCCATTTACGGCAGAACCAGCAGGTTTTCCGCATCTGCTGCGCAACGGATCACTTACGGCAACACTGCGTTTGGCCTCATTCATTCCTTATGGGACTTGCGGACATGTGCGGCATTGCAGTTCATTATACCTGTGCAGAAAGATTCTAACACCATGCTCTTAGCATGGTCTAAATAGCTTTCTGTAGCTTTGTGACCCGGGGGTCACCACGGCAACGATTGGGCCCAGTGCCGATCTGAAGGCAGATGGAGCTCCCATCCCTCTGCTTGCCTCATGAATGTTGTGATCGTTCGTGATCGCTGCATTTATGGGGTTAACAGCTAGGGGCGGTGCTGGCACCACTCCTGGTTATCAGTGCAGGAGCAGATTAGTGCAGATTGACTGACTGACCGCAGGCCCTGAGTGAGGGGACAGACAGCCTGTGTCTCTGCACCTCAGCTGTCTGCACAGTTCAAAGTTGAGACGGGCACATCATGGTGTGGGAACTGAAACCCGCTCATGACATGCTATGTTCATCATTGTACATAAAGTGGTTAATTAGAAATCTACTGTGAGTCTACAGTGCCTGATTACAGACACTTGTAAAATGGAGGCCCCTGTCGGGCAGAGGTAGTGTCATAGACATCATACAGATAAACCGCCAATGTAAATCAGGCCTCTCCATTCTTGTTCATGGACAGGGATCCTAATTAGAGGCATATGACCAATATTTGCCTTCAGGATACAACCCCTTCAGTACTTGTTTTAATTCCCAGAATATAGGTTTTAAGAAATAAAGCTTAAAGGGGACCTGTCATGTGAAAAAAATGCTATTAACCTGCATATAGGGGGTTAATCTACAGGTTAATGGTGTCCTGAAGCCATGTTGCCACCACACTGAAAGCCTGGCTGCTTTAAGCTTTCAGTCACGGCTCAGAACATAGCGAGCTGCGGCTTTAACCATGTCCTGCCCTGACAGCTGGTGGGTCGCCCCTTCACACCCAGGGCAGCGGGGTACCCGGTACCGGGCCGGTGTCAGGGGGATGTGTCACAGCAGCAGTGACCCGGTCCGTGGCCCTGGGCGCCCAATATCAATGGCGGTGATGTTAATGGTGTTAAGGTTTATTTGAATAGTTTGTGACGCCACCCGTGGTGTTTGGCAAGTATGGTGTTAGGCCAACGCTGCACGCAGATCCGCTGGGACTGATGGTGTGATGCAGCAAAGATGGTGTAGCTCCCCACAGGTGGAGCTGTAGTCCCAGGGCAGTGTAGGTGCAATGGATGAGGAGAGGCGCAGAATGGTATAGATGCTGGTACCCAGATGTAGCGGTGCTGAAGGTGTTAACGGCGAATGAATGGAGGACACTAGGGCTTGCAGTTTCAAAGCTTTACTCACAGTTCGCGGTACCCACTGGTGCCTGCCTCCGTGCCGTGTCCTCCGGGGTAGAGACTCAATCAACCTCCCGGGCAAGTCAGGGTTCTCCTCTCCAACACTCCGCCAACATATGCCTTTCCTGAACGACTCCTCTATTGCGCCTTTTAGTGTGAAGAATTCTAGTACCGTAGTTCTCTGGAATTCCTCCTGTCAGATGTTCCTAGAACCTCACTTGTATGACAGACAGCTGTAGCCTCTATCGGGGACTTCCTTCTCAGAAGTCCTGGCTCTCTATCCAGTTGCTGTTGTGTCCCAAGTCTTTGATGGGAGTAGTGCATTTACAGCCAACTACTCCACCGGTGTCTGCTGCAGAACCATAAGTGTCCATACAACCTCGGAGACCGGGCCCCGGCCTTGCGCTGAGAACCTATAGGCAGGGTTCCTCTTCCAACCCACAATGCCTCTCTGTTCTCCTACTCCTTCGTTCCGCGCTGTTCCTTCTCTCTCTTATGGAAGCTGAGGTTGCAGGTCTACGTCCTTCTCCTTCTCTTCTCTTTCTCAGATCACTGAGGCAGCTGCAGCACTCTTTCTAAATTGAACTCAAACTGAACTCAAAACTAACTTCAGAACTGAACTTCTCTGGGACTCATCCCAGACTGACCTTCTGTCAGACTGACCCACGATCCTCAACTTTCCCCCTCTTTTTATACTAACTCCACCCACCTCCCAGCACATCTCGTGTTACGAAGCAGGGTTCCACGAAGTGTGCTCTGCTACCCCCAGCCTGAAGCTGCTAGGCTGACCTACTGAACTATCCTGTGTGTGGGATGCAGGTGTTGGAGCGTGGAAAGGAGTTCCCAACTTACCTAGGCGGTGGGGCACCACACCTTAGGAGAAGGTGCAGTACCTCTGTGGCGACTGAGCCTCAGGGGCGCCACACTGGCTTTGTACTGGTGCACTGCTGAGCTGACTGTCAGTCACTGCTGAGCTGGCTGTCAGTCACTGCAGGGGCGTGGTGTCAGCTGCCGCTTACTACGTACTGGGCAGTGACTGACGCGGAACCTTCACAACTGAAAACCCAAGGCTGCCGGGAGGAATAAAGTGAATTTTCTCTTGGCAGCCGAGCCTTCAGAGTGGCGACTGTACGGCTTCAGAGCATTTTTACCTGCAGATTAACAACACTTTTTCACAACCAGGTTCTCTTTAACCTATTCCCCCTCATATTCTTTTTATCCTCCCCCTGTTCCAAGACATCTACCTTTTTGATTTTTTCTTTTCCATAGCCTTATGAGGTTTTGCTTTTGTCGGCTGAGCTGTAGTTTTGAATGACATCATTCATTTTATCATACAATGTAGTGGAAAATTGGGGAAAAAAATTAAAGTGCGGTAGAATGGGTAAAGAAATGCAATTCTGACATTAATTTTTTTTATTTATGGTTTTTTTGCAATACATATTAATTTTATATTTTGGAATATCGGACATTTATGGACATATTTATTTTCTTTATTTTTAAAGAGGGTTAATTTTTTTTTCTGTATTCTTTTAGTTTTGCTAGGGGGATTTTAATGAAAAGATGATGCGTTGGCAGCTGGATTCAAATGAACACACCACAGTTTCATTCTGTATGTAAGGGGCGTTCGCAGATATTAGAAATTAGCTCCTATTGAAGTGAATAGGATCTACTGTGAAGTAACCTATAAAGTGAATGAGATCCAGTGTTCCTGCTTCACTCACTGTTAACATTCATCTGTTAGAGCAGATATTGGCTTATCGGTGGGGGTGCTGCACCGTACTGATCTAATATTGAGGACATATCCTTAGGATAGGTCATCAATATCTTAAAGTGTCCCGGTGAGTAAATTCATGCTGCCTAACCATAGGCATGAATGAGAGCCTGCCTGTGATTTGCAGATAGGTATGTTTCTCTTAAGCAGTGCGGCAAGAAAACAGTTTGAAAGCAAGCGGGGACTATAGGGAGTGGTGTCCCATTTGGTGTGTCACACACTCTCCGGTTGGCTTTTCTACACCCCAACTATCTGACAGATGTCGTGAGACCTGTCAATCATAGAATCATAGAATCGTAGAGTTGGAAGGGACCTCCTGGGCCATCTGGTCCAACCCCCTGCTCAAAGCAGGATTCGCTAAATCATCCCAGTTAGATGTCTGTCCAGCCTCTGTTTGAAGACTTCCATTGAAGGAGAACTCACCACTTCTCGTGGCAGCCTGTTCCACTCATTGATCACTCTAACTGTCAAAAAATTTTTTCTAATATCTAATCTGTGTCACCTCCCATTCAGCTTCATCCCATTGCTTCTAGTCTTTCCTTGTGCAAATGAGAATAAAGTTGATCCTTCTACAATGTGACAGCCCTTTAGATATTTGTAGACAGCTATTAAGTCTCCTCTCAGTCTTCTCTTTTGCAAACTAAACATTCCCAAATCCTGCAACCTTTCCTCATAAGACAGGGTTTGCAGACCGGTCACCATTCTGGTCGCTCTTTTCTGAACTTGCTCCAGTTTGTTGATGTCTTTTTTAAAATGTGGTGCCCAAAATTGGACACAATATTCCAGATGAGGTCTGACCAAAGAGGAGTAGAGGGAAATAATTACTTCACGTGATCTAGACTGTATGCTTCTGTTAATACATCCTAGAATTGCATTTGCCTTTTTTGCTGCTGCATCACACTGTTGACTCATAGTCTGTGATCTATTAGTATACCCAAGTCTTTTTCACATGTGCTGTCACTTAGCCCTATTCCTCCCATTCTATATATGCTTTTTCCATTTTTATTGCCCAGATGTAGTACTTTGCATTTCTCCCTGTTAAAAACCATTCTGTTAGTTGCTGCCCACTTCTCCAGTTTATTTAAATCTTTTTGAATCCTCTCTCTCTCTTCTCTAGTATTAGCTATCCCTCCTAGCTTTGTGTCATCAGCAAATTTAATCAGTTTACCCTCAATTCCTTCATCTAAATCGTTGATAAAGATGTTGAACAATGCAGGGCCCAGGACAGAGCCCTGTGGTACCCCACTTGAGACATTCTTCCAACTGGATGTGCAGCCATTTACGACCACTCTTTGGGTCCGATCACTAAGCCAGTTATGAATCCACCTAACAGTTGCCTTGTCCATTCCATACTTAGTCATTTTTTCAATAAGGATTGTATGAGAGACTTTGTCAAATGCTTTGCTGAAGTCAAGATATACTATATCTACAGCATTTCCTTGATCCACCCAATCAGTAATACCATCATAGAAGGAAATTAAATTAGTCTGACATGACTTATTAGTTACAAACCCATGCTGACTCTGTTTAATCACTTCATTCTTATCCAGGTATTGACATACATGTTGTTTAATAATTTGTTCAAAGATCTTTCCTGGTATAGAAGTCAGACTCACCGGCCTATAGTTGCCTGGGTCCACCTTCTTCCCCTTTTTGAAGATAGGAACAACATTTGCTCTTCTCCAGTCTTCTGGCACTTCTCCTGTTCTCCAAGAATTTTCAAAGATTATGGAGAGGGGTTCAAAAATTTCTTCTGCTATCTCCTTCAGTACTCTGGGGTGTAATTCATCTGGACCTGGAGACTTGAATACATTTAGGTTAGCTAAGTGTTTCCTCACTATCTTTCTGTTTATAGATATCCTGGATTCTTCTATTCCCTTAATAGGACAGTGAATAACAGTTGATGTTACATTTCCTTTCTGAGAGAAAACAGATGCAAAATAGGAATTTAAAAGTTCAGCCTTCTCAACATCCTGTCTTACCATTTCATCATTTTCATCCTGTAAAAATCCTATAGCATCTTTGACTTTTCTTTTACTTTTGACATATCCCCAAAATCCTTTATTATTGCTTTTGACATCTCTTGCAAGCCTCAATTCATTTTCAGCTTTAGATAATCTGATTTGTGCCTTGCAGGTTCTGCAGACAGCATTATATTCTTCTTTAGATATGCCTCCTTCTTTCCATTTTATAAACATTTTTTGCTTCCTTTTTAGCATGTGCTTAAGTTCTGTGTTCATCCATCCTGGTTTCCTTAAATGCTTCCTATTCTTCCCTCTTTTCGGAATTGTTAACAACTGTGCTTTGAGAATTTCATTTTTCAAGATTTCCCATCCTTCCTGGACATTTTTGTCTTTAAGGATATCCAGCCATTGGATCCCTCCAATTCTCTTTCTGAATCCCTTAAAATCTGCCTTTCTGAAATCTAACCTTGACGTCTGAGTCTTCACAGGTCTTCCGCCTCTAGTTATCCAAAATTCTAAAATAGCATGGTCGCTACCTCCTAGGGTCCCAGCCACTTTTACCTCCTCAACCATTTCCTCCCTGTTTATAAGGATTAGATCCAAGGTAGCAGTTCCCCTTGTTTTCTCCTTTACCTTTTGGAAGATAAAGTTGTCAGCAAGAGAGGATAAGAATTTCCTTGACCTGTTAGTTTTGCCTGAGAGAGATTCCCAACAAATGTCTGGATAGTTGAAATCTCCCATGACAACTATGTCATATTTTTTGGAGAACTTGGCCATTTGATGCATAAAGAGTTCATCCATATCTTCAGCTTGCACAGGCGGCCTGTAGTAAATGCCTACAACGGTGTCCTTTCCATTGTTCTGTCCTTGTATTCTTACCCAAACAGTTTCCACAGAACTCCCAGTCTCTGAAGCTTCAATCTCTGTGCAGATATACGCATTTCTAACATACAATGCGACACCCCCTCCTCGTTTATCAAGTCTGTTTCTTGCAAATAAGTTGTATCCTTCTAGTCTTGTATTCCAATCATGTGTATTGTCCCACCAAGTTTCAGTGATTCCAATGACATCATATTTCTTTTCCTGTGTTAGTAGTTCCAATTCTCCTTGTTTGTTGCCCATGCTTTGTGCATTAGTATAGAAACATTTTAGTTTGTGATTGGTTTCTCTTTCTCCAATATTTTTTTTAATTAGATTCTTTCGTCTTTGTTCTTCCTTTCCACTTCTAATAGCAGAGTTCTCAGTAGCATTTGTCAGGTGTATGGCTTTTTCTGGTCTTTTGCTTCCCTTCCCATGTTGTTCTAGTTTAAAGCTCTCCTTACAAGTGTAGCAAGGCGACTTCCAAATACCTGCTTTCCAGTCTTCGTAAGGTGCACCCCATCTCTAGCAAGTAGTCCATCGTATAAGTAGTTCACTCCGTGATCCAGAAATCCAAATCGTTGCTGACGGCACCATCGACGTAGCCAGTTGTTCACCTGCAGAATCTTATTCCACCTCCTTGTTCCATGGCCATCCACTGGGAGGATGGAAGAGAAGACCACCTGCGCTCCCAGTTCTTTCACTTTCTTGCCTAAGTCTTCAAAGTCTCTGCAGATGGTTTCCAGGTCGTTTCTTGCGGTGTCATTTGTCCCCACATGTAGTAGCAGGAATGGGTAGTCATCTGTAGGTCTGAAGAGTCCTGATATCCTGTCAGACACATCTTTAATTTTTGCACCTGGAAGACAGCACATTTCTCTTGAAGTTATATCCGGTCTGCAGATAGCGGCCTCTGTCCTCTCAACAGGGAATCCCCCATGACCACCACTCTCCGTTTCTTCTTCACAACATTTTTCTTTCTCCATCCAGGAGGACTCTGAAGGCGTACAAGGTTGCTGTTTGTTGGCAAAGTCTTATCCTGATGTATTTCTTCATCGTTTTCCTGCGTGAGAGCCTGGTACTGGTTTCTGAGCAGTATGGGTGCTGACTGCCTCCTGATCCTCCTGCTTCTCTGGGACACATGTCTCCAATCCTCTGTTTCTTCAGGTGCACTTCGAATTTCTTCTCTTTCTGTAACATGAAGAGATAATTCTGCTCTGTCCAAGAACTCTTCACCTTCCTTAATGATCTTCAACGTAGCTAACCTCTCTTCGAGATTTTGCAACTTTTCCTCCAACAGGGTCACAAGCTTGCATTTGTGGCATGTGAAGTTTGGCTTTTCCACTGGTAAATCTGTGAACATGTAGCAAGAAATGCAGCTCACCAAATGGCTCCTGGCCTCTTCCATCTTGAGATTTCTTAAAAAGATGAAAGATGAGCCAAAATTCGAGCGCCGATAGGCGCTCGGTTTCTCCGATTTCCTCTTTTCAGCTGCAACGGCCAAAACCCAGTGATCGTTGAGCTCGCGGAGACTCTTCACTTATCCCAGAAGGCACTGGGAATATGCAAATGATCTCCTCAAGACTCTTCCCCTGGTTTCTCCGATTTCCTCTTTTCAGCTGCAACGGCCAAAACCCAGTGATCGTTGAGCTCGCGGAGACTCTTCACTTATCCCAGAAGGCACTGGGAATATGCAAATGATCTCCTCAAGACTCTTCCCCTGGTCATATTGAGCGCTGCAGGAAGACGCCGGTCAGGGGGCCGCACCGAACTTGTCAGGTGTTTCCCTATGGTCCCAGGACAACTCCTAAAACTGTTCTCTCTGGAATCTTATTGAGAAAAATATACCTAGGTGCAATTGTGCAACCAGACTGATTCATGCGGCTAATGATTTGGAGAGCATGAATCGTGTGACAGGTTCCCTCTAAAGGGATCCTGTCACCAGGTTTTCCCCATATAGAGTACAGACAGCATCTTTAAGTGTTCTTTTACAACATTCTAATATGTTGTATATACAGTGCCTTGCGAATGTATTCGGCTCCCTGATACTTTCCAACCTTTTCCCATATATCATGCTTCAAACACAAAGATACCAAATATAAATTTTTGGTGAAGAATCAACAACAAGTGGGACACAATTGTGAAGTTGAACAAAATTTATTGGTTATTTTAAATTTTTGTGGAAATTCAAATACTGAAAAGTGGGGCGCGCAATATTATTCGGCCCCTTTAACTTAATACTTTGTTGTGCCACCTTTTGCTGCGATTACAGCTGCAAGTCGCTTGGGGTATGTCTCCATCAATTTTGTACATCGAGAGACTGAAATTCTTGCCCATTCTTCCTTGGCAAAAAGCTCGAGCTCAGTGAGGTTTGATGGAGATCGTTTGTGAACAGCAGTTTTCAGCACTTTCCACAGATTCTCGATTGGATTCAGGTCTGGACTTTGACTTGGCCATTCTAACACCTGGATACGTTTATTTGTGAACCATTCCATTGTAGATTTTGCTTTATGTTTGGGATCATTGTCTTGTTGGAAGACAAATCTCGGTCCCAGTCTCAGGTCTTTTGCAGACTCCAACAGGTTTTCTTCAAGAATGGTCCTGTATTTGTCTCCATCCATCTTCCCATGAATTTTAACCATCTTCCCTGTCACTGCTGAACAAAAGCAGCCCCAAACCATGTGCTGCCACCACCATGTTTGACAGTGGGGATGGTGTGTTCAGGGTGATGAGCTGTGTTGCCTTTATACCAAACACATCGTTTGGCATTGTTGCCAAAAAGTTCGATTTTGGTTTCATCTGACCAGAGCACCTTCTTCCACATGTTTGGTGTGTCTTCCAGGTGACTTGTTGCAAACTTTAAACGACACTTGACTTATGGATATGGGACGGACCCCCACTCCATCTTAAAACCACCATAACTACAGTAAACCTAGGCACTAGAATAAATACACAACCCGTTATTTTGGTTGTCAAAATGGCCACAGCTTTATTTAAATCACAGGATTAAAACAATCACAGTAGGATTCAGGTGAAGTGCTAGTACATTGGGATTCACAAGTACTGTGATATCCCCAGCTGTCTGACATACAGAACCAGGCCAGACAGCCATAAAGGGGCGGCACGCACTGGCTTGCCATTCAAGCAGAGCCAGTAAACTTTCAGGGCACCAATGACCCTATTATCCTCACTCCTGTGCTTAACCACTGTGCCCGCTCCTGATTGACGTTACCATTACAACGTCCTTGAGGCTGGCCACCAAAGCCGAGCCTGTTCACCACCATGAGGTTTTACATCCTCTGTTAGTTAAAATGAGTCCACCTTAACTTGCCTGCAACTTCCACCTGACTCATAAAACCGCAAAGCTGTGACGGGTTATAAATTCACATTTGACACCATTTTTTTTTCTTTTTTTTTTTAATAAATCACTTTAGTAAACTTATAAACTAGAAGTCCCTGCAAAAGCATTAAGGGGACTAACTTGGTAAACCTCCGACTCACAAAGAGTCATCCTACAGCACTCAGGAGAGGAAAAACCCCCCTGTGGAGGAAACCTCTAGGGAACCATGGCTGAAGGATGGCCCTTCCCTTGGGCTTAGAAGGTTAATGCTCTTAACTCTTTATAGCCATGATAAAATTGAACCTGGAACAAAATATTCAATGGTAAGTTCAAAAATACAATAAAGCATTCATCATACAAGCAATAATTAAAACGTTTTAGGACAATGATAATAAACAGGGCGGGTGGGCGGGAAATGCTTCCTCCTGTTCATCCTGTGCAAGAAAGAGGGAGAGACACAGATTTCCTGCTCTATATAAGCCCCACCCTCCTCACAGTAACCCACCAGGCACAGACATACTGGGCTTCTTACTCTTAAAGCAACATCCCTCGTGCTTAAAATCTATACCACTATACCAAAAAAGCTGCAGGAGTAAAGGTCCACCCATCCCCAAGTCATGTCCTCCTCCGCCTATGGCTCCAGTGGTTTCTTGACTTATGGATATGGGACGGACCCCCACTCCATCTTAAAACCACCATAACTACAGTAAACCTAGGCACTAGAATAAATACACAACACATTATTTTGGTTGTCAAAATGGCCACAGCTTTATTTAAATCACAGGATTAAAACAATCACAGTAGGAGTCAGGTGAAGTGCTAGTACATTGGGATTCACAAGTACTGTGATATCCCCAGCTGTCTGACATACAGAACCAGGCCAGACAGCCATAAAGGGGCGGCACGCCCTGGCTTGCCATTCAAGCAGAGCCAGTAAACTTTCAGGGCACCAATGACCCTATTATCCTCACTCCTGTGCTTAACCACTGTGCCCGCCCCTGATTGACGTTACCATTACAACGTCCTTGAGGCTGGCCACCAAAGCCGAGCCTGTTCACCACCATGAGGTTTTACATCCTCTATTAGTTAAAATGAGTCCACCTTAACTTGCCTGCAACTTCCACCTGACTCCTAAACCGCCACCAGAGAGGCCATTTGACACCTTAAATGGACTCGACCCCCATCAACCATGCCTAACAAAGCCATCAACCATTTCTACATGCTACGGAAAGTCTGTGCACACAAGTAATAAAATTAAAATTCCAGAGCTCCGACAGATTAATTTTATCAATGCCATGCTACCAAGTTATGATCGATAATACGGTAACTACAGCAAAATAGCAGTTGCTAAACATCCTGCAATGAGGATCCCATAATGGGGAATGTGGAAAGTAAACCATAATTAAGGTCGTAGCCACAATCTGAATACCTGTATAATGACATCTGTCATGCCTCAAAAAACTATTACACCGCACGTATTGTAGCCAGCTCTAATAATTCACCAAATCACAGATTTTAGTTCTAGAAACCACCATTATTTACAATAGCTGTGCAGTAAAATTTCTTAAACCCACTTACTATTACTACCCGAAGAGTGATGAACATATCATTAGAAAGATATTATAAAGAGGGAGTAATTAAAAACTATACACAATATAACAACATTATAACCGACCATAAAATAACGTTCAGAATATCTGGAAGTAGTAATTTAAATAAACCTAAAGCAGAAAAAGTCTACAAAGGCATTATTAATAAAACTGCCACGCCATTGTTAATTGTTTTTCATGCGCATGATAACATTTACTGTTGACCTCTCCAACTGGGTCAAAGGCATTGGGAATAGGCATATTGCCCTTTGTGTTAATGCACTTGATTACTTTCATGGCCGCCACCGATACTCACCTGCAGGGTCCTGTGCGCACCTCCCGGCGCGCACCCGCTCCCCGGCGCATCCCCCTGCTGACCTCCGGCCTCCCCGACGTCGCTCCCACGCTCCTGTGGCCGGCGCTCTGACGGCACCATGTGACGCGGTGGCTCCGCCCCCAACATGGCGGCGCCCATCGTCTATTTCTGGCAGGCGTCTCCCCAGGTAAGACGCCTGTGTATCGTTCCCGGGCTGCTGTCCTTTTGGCCAGCGCTCAGTACGCTCTCAGGCCCTTCATACTCTGTATCACCTTGCTCCGCTTAGTTAGGTTTTTCTGCTGTCGTTCGCTGGGTTCGCCACTCTGGCGGTTCTGGTTTTCCCTGCCGTCTTCTCTGTGTGCTTGCGCTCCTGTGACCTCCTTGTTCGTGTACTCTCTTACTCTCTCTCTCTCTTGCAGCCTCCAGCCACTACCTGCTCCGCACCCTCCAAGTCTCTGCGTTCCTCTGGCTCCTACCGCTGTCTCCCGTACCGCTGCTCCGCTGACTCTCCACCCTAGTTCTCCTGGTGCTCACTCAGTCGTCCCTTTGGCTTCGGCTGTCACGGTTCCATCCCTTGTGGGCCTGCCCCTAACACTCCCTGTATAGGGGGTGGTTCCACCTGGTCCAGCTCGTCTGCAGGGGCTCTGGAGCCGTGGCCCAGAGGGTCCACTCCGTGTTGCTCTCTTTATTTTTGCCATCCTAAACACACTCCGTAACAATTACTTTACCCATAGCCGCTTCCACTGGCTCAAGGGCACCGGGAGTAGGCATACTGCCCTTTGTGTTAATGCACTTGATTATACCCTTAGCCGCTCCCACCAGCTCAAGGGCATCGGGAATAGTCATATTGCCCTTCATGTTAATGCACTTGATTACTTTACCCTTAGTCACTCCCACTGACTCAAGGGCACACAGATTAGGTACATTGCTTTTCAGTTTCATGCACTAGATAACTGCATTGTCCAGACGACAACCTTGTTCTCTTCTCCCCTCCAGCCGCTGTTCCTGGCTCAGAGGAGCCAATTTCTTTTGTAGGCATGCAAAATATGATTGCCATGACCCCAGGGACTTTACCCTAACAGGGTCCTACAAAATATAAATGCTTCTGGAGACCAGGGGGCCATACCGTGATGGTCACCCCTCCATACCAGGGGGCCATACCCGAGATGGTTACCCCCTCCACACCAGGGGGCCATGCACGAGATGGTTACCCTCCACACCAGGGGGCCATACCTGAGATGATTACCCCTCAAAACCAGGGTGCCATACCTGAAATGGTTACCCTTCCATACCCAGGGGGGTCAGCGGCCAGTTTATTAACAAGTAACAAACATTTACAATAAGTATTAAATACACAATCTTATACGACATGAGGGGAGGGTTCTTGGAGCCCCAAAAATTCTGGCTAAATATTTGGCAAAAACACAAGAACTTAAAAATCCACGTTACCCTCAGCCGTAAACCACCAGCTCGAGGGCACCAAACATCCCGTTCCGGGTCCGGGAAGTCCAACCACCAAAAGCTCCCGGGTAACACCCCATCCAGAGTTACCCGTCCAGAGCCGTAACCAAAAGCCAGATCCAGAATTTAAACTTCCTATTCCTTTTCGCTGATTCAGCGTCAACTCCAAGAACCCAACCCCAGAGGTCCATACTTAATATGGTTACCCCTACTGACCAATTTATAAATAACTTCCAAGGACCCACTAAAAGGAAATTAAATAACTGTTTTTTTTGTTTTTTTTTAAATTTTAAATTCATGTGCTTATTAAAATAAACATAAAATAAACATCAAAGCATAAATAACATTAACACGCTGGGGGGAGTCCTTGAAGTTCCCAAATCTGGTGATTACCAAACATAAAATGTACCAACAATTACTCCCAGCCGTTACCCCACTAGATTGGGAGCATCATAGCCACAAGGGTTCCAATGTTCACTTGAATTTCCTGGGGATCCGACAAACTCTTGCCGAAACTCCCCTCCACCTTTCACCAGGTCCAGAACCATGTTCACTTCCAAAAAGAGGAATCCATATCCCAATGGATCCCCCAGACCAATTTCTAATCAACTTCAAGGACCCCCCCAACCACCAGGCTCCAGGTAATCCACTCAGGCCTGTGCTATCCGCCATCTTAAGTAATATAAAATAAGCACTTGGTGGGTATACACTGATCCTTTTTTTTTTTTTTTTTAATATAATTATTATTCACACCTTTATTAAAACAAACATACCATAAAACATCAAACATAAATAATATTCACACGCTGGTAGGAGTCCTTGAAGCTCCCAAAAATCTGGTGATTACCAAACATAAAGTGAACATAAAATGTACCAACAATTACTCCCAGTCGTTACCCCACCAGCTCGGGAGCACCATAACCACAAGGGTTCCAATGTTCACTTGAATTTCCTGGGGATCCGACAAACCCTTGCCGAAACTCCCCTCCACATTTCACCAGATCCAGAACAATATTGAATTCCAAAAGGAGGAAACCGTATCCCAATGGATCCCCCAGACCATATTTAACCAACTTCAAGGACCCCTCCAACCGCACAAAAATGTGGGATAAGTGAGGGTGAAAACCATGCAGGTTTACAACCAAGGTATACAACAGGTTAATAATGGAAAATACCCCATCGTAAGGTCCAGACATAGACAGAGATGGGCAATGCTGTGTTATATGCTGTAACCATAAATGAGAAGCCGCCTGCTCCTCTACAGCAGTTACAGACAGACTCTAATCACCAGCTGCGCATAAATGGTAAGAAATATGTAGGTCTAATATAAGCTGCCTGCAGCCATAGGTGTGTGAGCAGAAAACTGCAAGTTCTGTATCCCAGTCAGTCACTCTACTACATACAATTACAATAGATGAGAGACAGGGCTGAAAACTGGGCCCATGATGAGTCCTCCAGAGCAATGTGCAGCCTCACACTAGGAGTGCCCACTCACTGCCCGCCATGTGCTGAGTTATTAGTGCACACTCAAATGTGCCGAGTTACTCCCCGATTATTTATTTTACACATGATAAAACATAATCCATTCAGGCCTGTTCTATCCACCATCTTAGGTAATATAAAATAAGCTCTTGGTGGGTATACTCTGATCATGCAATATACGACGGGGAGGACTAAAGGCAGCAATAGCTACAGAAATCAAGCACTAAGCTGGAAGTCATGTCCAGATTATATGTACAGCCAGGAAAATGACCTGGAGACACAGGATGTCTATACCCAGCATGATCCGCATATAGCAGAGTGAGGAGTGATATCATGTATACAGCCGCGTCGTACAGGTTAAGTATACAGCACAGGAATAGAGCTTTTACACATATGCCACATATATAGTGAGTAACATGGTTACACTGGATCTGCACACCCAGCCTCACAGTATATAACAGATGAGGTCACATACAGATCATCAGACTCCATAACTGGGAAGGGGGCATAATCCGCACACAGCAGGGTCAGTATACAGTACACTGACATGAAGTGCAGCCTATCATCATCATACATATACCATCCCCCGCCTGCTCCTCTCACCAGTGTCTCTAATACATGTGGCTGCCCAGCTCCACCATAGTAATGGCAGACACTGCATGTGTCCCTGCTCTGTCCTATCATACATAAACCCAGAACTCATGAAGACTCTGTATAATACAGCAGTAATGTGGTATATCAGAAATGTCTGCAGGGAGGTCACACAAAAGCTGCCTCTGCAATAAGTGTGGGAACATGGCCGCTACATGAATTTCTGAGGTAATCTTGATCCCAGATAAGATGTAGGAGCTGATACTACCCTAGTACACACTACACAATGTCTGAGGTGAATGCAGAGTAGTATATCAAACATGTCTGCAGGGAGGTCACACGGAAGCTCACAGTCTGTGAGGAAATAGCTTAGTTACTCACCGATAACAGTGTTTCTCGGAACCCATGACAGCACCACGGAGAGAGGGGATCCGCCCTTCAGGGACAGGAACCTACAGATAAAAGGGCGGTACCTCTCCTCCGCCTTCAGTTGGTTACAGAGCATCAGAGGGTCTCCAGGTTAGTTAGACAACAGAAATACATACACAACATTATAATACTGCTTACTTATCAAAGCACCGTGCCTAAACGGAAACACTCTACTAACAGTAAAACGTGCTCACCATACTCGTGAAGGGGAGGGGAATAAGCGGGTGCTGTCATGGGTTCCGAGAAACACCGTTATCGGTGAGTAAGCTATTCGCTCTCACCCATGACAGCACCACGGAGAGAATTTCAGAGATTGGTAGCTTAGGGAGGGACCACCGCCTGAAGGACCCTTCTCCCGAAGGTCAGGTCAGACGTAGAGGCTAGATCTAGGCGGTAGTGCTTGAAAAAGGTAGAAGGTGTTGACCAGGTGGCCGCCTTACAGATTTGTTCTATTGATACCTCAGATCTTTCAGCCCATGAGGTCGCCATTGCCCTTGTGGAATGAGCTCTCAGCCCCTCTGGGATGGTATTCCCACTGGATGAATATGCCAGGGCGATCGCATCCCTTATCCACCTTGCCAGGGTACTCTTGGATGCTTTGAGCCCCTTCCGAGGACCCTGGAAACACACAAAGAGAGACCCTTCCTTCCTACACTTTTTGGTGGCCTCTAAGTATTGTACTAGGCACCTTTTAACATCTAAAGTATGGAATTTTTCTTCCCCTTTATTTTTTGGATTTGGGCAGAAGGAAGGAAGGACTACCTCCTGGGACCTGTGGAAATGTGACGACACTTTAGGTAAATAGGCTGGGTCTGGTTTTAGGATGACTCTAGCGTCTAAAATTTTTGTAAAAGGAGGCCCTGCTGACAAGGCTTGAATATCGCTCACTCTTCGGGCTGATGTTAGTGCCACCAGAAGCACAGTTTTGAGTGATAGGACCTTTAGGGTTACCGAGTGAATTGGTTCAAACGGAGGGCCTGTCAGTGTTGAAAGTACAAGATTCCGGTCCCATGAGGGTAATCTTTGACTGACTATTGGCCTAGTTCTGGTTGCGGCTTTAATAAACAGTGCTACCCAGGGGTCACCTGCCACATCATGGTTATAGAGGGCGCCTAACGCCGCTATTTGTACTTTTAATGTGTTGACCGCCAGACCCTGTTCTAGGCCCTTTTGTAGGAATTCTAGGATTTTATGAATCTGAACCCCATCCTGAACCTTTGCCCTAGAAGTGGATAGGAATTTTTTCCATGTTCTGCCGTAAGCTTTCATCGTAACCGGTTTCCTACTTTTTTGTAGTGTAGTTATCAGGTTTTCTGAAAATCCCCTGTCCCTCATCAGTGCCCTCTCAAATTCCATGCTGTTAAATGGAGGTTTGGTGCCTGAGGATGTAGCACTGGGCCCTGCGATAGCAGGTCCGGGAGATCCGGTAGGATCCAAGGGTCGGTTACTGAGAGCATTCTTAGCCAGGAAAATCAGGTTCTTTTGGGCCAGAAGGGGGCTATCAGTATCATTCTTGCCCTGTCCTCCCTGACCTTCTTTAGGACCGCTGGGATGAGCATGATTGGGGTAAAGGCATATGTTAGACTCTGTGTCCATGGGAGCATAAATGCGTCCAGAGATAGAGGATTCCCCCTGGGATCTAGGGAGCAGAAGGTGTCTACTTTTTTGTTTTTGAAATCGGCGAACAGATCTATGTCTGGGGTCCCCCACATTTTTACAATCTGCCGAAAAATGGACTGCTTTAGTACCCATTCCCCCTGTCGTAACTGGGTGCGGCTCAGAATGTCTGCCCTCTGATTCTCTGTACCGCGGATGTGTATGGCTGTCAGAGATAGCAGGTTTGCCTCCGCCAGTTTGAGGATTTTGGCGGATGTGTCCATTAGGGCTTGGGACCTGGTTCCCCCCTGATGATTTATATAGGCTACTGTGACTCGATTGTCCGAAAGGATGCGGACATGGTGATTCCGGAGTAGGGGTAGGAAGTGTGTTAACGCATAGCCTACTGCTAGAAGCTCCTTTTGATTTGAGGAGGCTTTTAGTTCTTGATTTCCCCATACGCTCTGAGCCACCTCGTTGTTCATGTGTGCTCCCCATCCTGAGGGACTGGCATCCGTTGTCACTATGTGTGTTATCTTTGTTGTCCAGGGGATCCCTTTGGACAGATTCTCCTGGCTTTGCCACCAAGCTAGGGAATGAATAGTGCTTGAATTTAGGGTAATACGACCCTCTAGGTGTCCCCCTATTGATGCCTGGTTGGCCAATACGTCCCACTGGAGATCTCTTGTGTGTAACTGAGCCCATTGAACTGCTGGCAGGCAGGCGGATAGGGAACCCAGCAGTGACATAGCCTTCCTTAGTGTCATGGAGGGATTTTGGATTGCTCTTGCTGTAATTTGAGCGATCTTCTCTTTTTTGCGGTCTGGGAGGTGACACTCCTGAATGCTTGAGTCTAATGTTAGGCCCAAGAATTCCTGTACCCTGCTGGGCTCCAATCTTGATTTTTTTAGATTTAGAAGCCAGCCCAGGTCTTATAGAGTGTTCATCACCCTGTCTCTCTGTTCCCTGCATTTTTGAGACGAGCTGCCCGCTATTAGGAAATCGTCTAAATACGGGATTATTATTATATCTTGTTCTCTTATATGAGCCATCATTTCCGCTACTATTTTGGTGAATACTCGCGGAGCTATCGATATTCCGAACGGCAGGGCCCTGTACTGGAATTCTTTCATTTTGCCTTTTATTGAGACGGCTAACCTTAAATATTTCCTGGAGTCTTGGTGGATAGGGACGTGATAATAAGCGTCGCTGAGGTCTAACACCATCATGTAGCAGTTTGGGAACAGGACTTTGGTGGTAGATTTGATCGACTCCATTTTGAAGCTCTGATTCTTGACATATTTGTTTAGTTTTCTCAGATTTATAATAGTACGAAAGGTGCCGTCTGGTTTGGTCACTAGAAAGAGGGGGGAGTAGAACCCTTTGCCCATATCCTGCCGGGGAACCTCCTGGAGGACTCCTTTTTTCACTAGGCCTAGGACCTCGCTTTCTAGCGCTTCCCGTTCTCGCATACTGGATCTCAGCGGCGTTGTTACATATTTTTGAGGCGGGAGAGAGAGGAAGTCTATCCTTAGGCCCTCCTGGATTAGGTTTATTATCCATGGGTTTGTTGAAATTCTCCTCCAGGCTGGAAGGAAAAAAGATAACCTTCCCCCCACCCTGGGCGTACTGTCACTTGGAGGGCTTTTTGTCCCGGGGAGAGTTATTAAAGAAGAAGCCTCTATCTCTTCTTTTGTCATCCCACTTTTGTTCCCTTGGTGGTCTTCTCTGAAAAAACCTCTTATTTCGAAAGGGCCTCTTAAATGCCGCTGGCCCTAAATTTGGGAATCCTTTTTTCTTGTCCCCTGCTTTCTGGAGGATGTCGTCTAACGTTTCCCCAAAAAGGAATTTCCCTTCACAGGGGATTGAGCATAGTTTCATCTTGGTCTGTAGGTCCCCTGGCCAACTTTTAAGCCATAGTGTTCTTCGGGCCGCATTTGAAAGTGCTGCCGTTTTGGACAATAGCCTGACTGAATCGGCCGATGAGTCCGCTAAGAATGCAGCCGCTCCCCTTATTACTGGGATAGAATCTAAGATCTTATCTCTAGGTGTCCCTTCCCTCAGTTGTTTCTCAAGTTGGTCTACCCATAACATTAGGGCTCTTGAGGTACATGTCGCCGCTATCGCTGGCCTGAGGTTACCCCCTGCCGACTCCCAAGCCCCCTTTAGAAAGGTATCCGCCTTTTTATCTAGGGGGTCCCTGAGGGTACCCATGTCCTCAAAGGGAAGGGCGAATTTCTTTGATGCCTTAGCGACTGCTACATCAAGTTTCGGGGCTTTATCCCAAGACGTAGATGCCTCCTCCTCAAAGGGATATTTCCTTTTAAGGGAAGGGACCGTAGTATTTTTTCTGTCTGGCTTATCCCATTCTTTTTTGATTAGACCCTTGATGATCTCGTTTAGCGGAAATACTCTCCGTTTTTTCTGGCCTAGTCCCCCGAACATTATGTCCTGGACTCTTTTATCTGGCCTCGGGTCCAATACCCCCATGGTAGACCTTACAGCTTTCACTAGTTTGTCTACCTCTTCTAGGGGAAAACAATGGCGTCCTCCTGTTTCCTCGTCTGAGGATGAGGAGCCGAATTCTGAGGATTTAGACGAGATTTCTCCCGATGTGGAAGAATCTGACTGGGAGGTTTCTACCGCGTCTTTTTTCCTCGTTTTATCCTTATGTTTAAGGGATTCGAGGGCGCTCTGGACCTCTGATTTAATTGCGGCCCTTAGGTCAGATGCGAAATCCGGAGTCTCCTGACAAACAATTTCTTTTGTACAGGACTCGCATAGTTTTTTCTCCCATGATACCGGAAGGGGTTTAGTGCAAGTGGGACATTCCCTGTTCTTCTTTTTTGCCTTCTTTTTTCCCGGTTCGGGAGACGGAGTCAGGTCCTGTATAGGCTGATCTCCTGGTGGCGTTTTGCTCCTTGCTGCTGACGTACTACGCCGCGTGGAGTGACTGCTGGAACGGCCCTCCATGCTTCGTTCCTTCTGTCGGTGGTGGTGTTGGTGGTGCTGCTGCTGCTTCAGCTGCTGCCTGGCATGCTGCTCCTGTTGCTGGTCGCTATCCTCCATTATCAGGATCGCTTCCAGCCAGGAGCTTCTGCGCCTCACCACTTTTAAATTTACCGCCCCATGACGTCACCGCTCCACCTGCACGCGCTGGACGGGGATCGCGCTCCTGCGCATGCGCCTGGTCCCGGGACCCGGAAGTCGTCTTCTCTACTTCCGGGGCAGCGGCCATCTTGGTACTCTCCGTACCATGGCGCTGCCCCCCTTCCATCGGGCCCCGCAGAGCCCCGATCTCCTCTCCGGAGCGGGGACTCCGGCGTCTCCCCCCGCTCACCCAGCAGCCTGCATCGGCCCCGGCGGTGGCGGCTTCGGGCACCGCACCTGCCGCGACAGGGGCCTCCCCGCTGCCGATCCCCGGACAGGCCGGCCCCGGCTCCATTAACAGGTACGCCGTACTGTGGGTCCCTCCGTCAGGGACAGGAACCCAACTGAAGGCGGAGGAGAGGTACCGCCCTTTTATCTGTAGGATCCTGTCCCTGAAGGGCGGATCCCCTCTCTCCGTGGTGCTGTCATGGGTGAGAGAGAAATGTAGCATGCACATGAGGGACATGGCAGCTACATGAATTTCTGAGGTAATATTGATCCCATACATAATGTAGGAGCTGATACTACACTGGTACATGATGTCTGAGGTGAATGTGCTCCTATCATCTGTAATGTGAGGTGATAACCCCAGTATTATACTCCCTGAAACTGCAGACATGCTTCCTCCTGTTCATCCTGTGCAAGAAAGAGGGAGAGACACAGATTTCCTGCTCTATATAAGCCCCACCCTCCTCGCAGTAACCCACCAGGCACAGACATACTGTGCTTCTTACTCTTAAAGCAACATCCCTCGTGCTTAAAATCTACATCACTATACCAAAAAAGCTGCAGGAGTAAAGATCCACCCATCCCCAAGTCATGTCCTCCTCCGCCTATGGCTCCAGTGGTTTCTTTTTATGAATATCTTTGAGAAATGGCTTTCTTCTTGCCACTATTCCATAAAGGCCAGATTTGTGCAGTGTACGAGTGATTGTTGTCCTATGGACAGACTGTCCCACCTCAGCTGTAGATCTCTGCAGTTCATCCAGAGTGATCATGGGCCTCTTGGCTGCATCTCTGATCAGGCTTCTCCTTGTTTGAGATGAAAGTTTAGAGGGACGGCTGGGTCTTGGTAGATTTGCAGTGGTATGATACTCCTTCCATTTCAATATGATCGCTTGCACAGTGCTCCTTGGGATGTTTAAAGTTTTGGAAATCATTTTGTATCCAAATCCGGCTTTAAACTTCTCCACAACAGTATCACGGACCTGCCTGTTGTGTTCCTTGGTCTTTATGTTACTCTCTGTGCTTAAAACAGAACGCTGAGACTATCACAGAGCAGGTGCATTTATAAGGAGACTTGATTACACACAGGTGGATTATATTTATCATCATTAGTCATTTAGGACAACATTGGATCATTCAGAGATCCACAATGAACTTCTGGAGTGAGTTTGCTGCACTGAAAGTAAAGGGGCTGAATAATATTGCACTCCCCGCTTTTCAGTTTTTGAATTGCCACAAAAATTTAAAATAACCAATAAATTTCGTTCAACTTCACAATTGTGTTCCACTTGTTGATTCTTAGGCAAAAATTTACATTTGGTATTTTTATGTTTGAAGCATATGTGGGAAAAGGCTCAAAAGTTCCAGGGAGCCAAATACTTTCGCAACGCACTGTATGTCCCCAATCTGTTCTGCAGGACACACACACACACAAAAAAGTTTTTATTATACCCACAGTTTACACTGTCCAGTCCGATTGGCGTCTCTGGTGAATATACAGCACCCCATCTCTTTCATCACTGCCGTCCTCCTTCCCTTCTTTATGTGGATGACACATCTTACGTCATCCACAGTGTGTCCCACATTCTGCACTGTAGTGCACATGCACCACAAAAGGCCAAAGAGCACGGATGACCCATAGATAAAGGAAGCCCATGAGTGCTACAGCGATTGTAAGAAAGGAGGCGTCAGATCAGGCCCAGAGACGCCCATCAGACCGCACTGACTATAATAAAAGGTCTTTTTGTGCCTTGCAGAGCAGATTGGGAACCAGCATACTAGTATGCACTATACAAGGACATACAGGACCTGGCGACAGGTTCCCTTTAACCCCTTCACCCCCAAGGGTGGTTTGCACGTTCATGACCGGGCCAATTTTTACAATTATGACCACTGTACCTTTATGAGGTCATAACTCTGGAACGCTTCCATGGATCCCGGTGATTCTGACATTATTTTCTCGTGACATATTGTACTTCATGATAGTGGTAAAATTTCATTCAAATAACTTGCGTTTATTTGTGAGAAAAACGGAAATTTGGCGAAAATTTTGAAAATTTCGCAATTTTCCAACTTTGAATTTTTATGCCCTTAAATCACAGAGATACAGCACACAATAAACTTGATAACTAACATTTCCCACATGTCTACTTTACATCAGCACAATTTTGGAACCAAAATTTTTTTTTGTTAGGAAGTTATAAGGGTTAAAAGTTGACCAGCGATTTCTCATTTTTACAACACCATTTTATTTATAGGACCACATCACATTTGAAGCCACTTTTAGGGGTCTATATGATAGAAAATACCCAAAAGTGACACCATTCTAAAAACTGCACCCCTTAAGGTGCTCAAAACCACATTCAAGAAGTTTAATAACCCTTTAGGTGCGTCACAGGAATTTTTTTGAATATTTAAAAAAAAATGAACATCTAACTTTTTTTCATAAAAAAAAATACTTCAGGTTCAATTTTTTTTATTTTACCAAGGGTAACAGGAGAAATTGGACTGCAAAAGTTATTGTGCAATTTGTCCTGAGTACACTGATACCTGATATGTGGGGGGGAACGACTGTTTCGGCGCATGGCAGAGCTCAGAATGGAAGGAGCGCCGTTTGACTTTTTCAATGCAAAATTGGCTGGAATTCAGATTGGATGCCATGTCACGTTTGGAGAGTCCCTGATGTACCTAAACAGTGGAAACCCCCTACAAGTGACCCATTTTGGAAACCAGACCCCCCAAGGAACTTATCTAGATGTGTGGTGAGAACTTTGAACCCCCATGGGCTTCACAGAAGTTTATAACATAAAGCCATATAATTAAAAAAATCATATTTTTTCCACAAAAATGATCTTTTCACCCTCAATTCTTATTTTTCCAAGGGTAACAGGACCCTAAAAGTTATTGTGCAATTTGTCCTGAGTACGCTGATACCCCACATGTGGGGGTAAACCACTATTTGGGAGCATGGCAGAGCTCGGAAGGGAAGCAGCGCCATTTGACGTTTTTGGCTGGAATTGAGATCGGACACCATGTCGCGATTGGAAAGCCCCTGATGTACCTAAACAGTGGAACCCCCCCACAAATGACACCATTTTGTAAACTAGACCCCCCAAGGAACTTATCTAGATGTGTGGTGAGCACTTTGAACCCCCCAGTGCTTCACAAAAGTTTATAACGCCCGGGCGTGAAAATAAAAAATTCGTATTTTTTCCACAAACATGATCTTTTAGTCACCATTTTTTTATTTTCCCAAGGGTACCAGGAGAAATTGGACCCCAAAAGTTGTTGTCCAATTTGTCCTGAGTATGCTGATACCCCATATGTGGGAGAAAACTACTGTATGGGCACACGTCAGGGCTCGGAAGGGAAGTAGTGACGTTTTGGAATGCAGACATTGCTGGAATGGTCTGCGGGTGTCATGTTGCCTTTGGAGAGCCCCTAATGTACCTAAACAGTGGAACCCCCCACAAATGACACCATTTTGTAAACTAGACCCCCCAAGGAACTTATATAGATGTGTGGTGAGCACTTTGAACCCCCCCAGTGCTTCACAGAAGTTTATAACGCCCGGGCGTGAAAATAAAAAATTCGTATTTTTTCCACAAACATGATCTTTTAGTCACCATTTTTTTATTTTCCCAAGGGTACCAGGAGAAATTGGACCCCAAAAGTTGTTGTCCAATTTGTCCTGAGTATGCTGATACCCCACATGTGGGAGAAAACTACTGTATGGGCACACGTCGGGGCTCGGAAGGGAAGTAGTGACATTTTGGAATGCAGACTTTGATGGAATGGTCTGCGGGTGTCATGTTGCCTTTGGGGAGCCCCTAATGTACCTAAACAGTGGAAACCCCCCACAAATGACCCCATTTTGGAAACGAGACCCCCTAAGGAACTTATCTAGATGTGTGGTGAGCACTTTGAACCCCCAAGGGCTTCACAGAAGTTTATAATGCCAGGGCATGAAAATAAAAAAATCGTATTTTTTCCACAAACATGATCAATTAGTCCCCAATTTTTTTATTTTCCCAAGGGTAACAGGAGAAATTGAACCCCAAAAGTTGTCCAATTAGTCCTGAGTACGCTGACACCCCATATGTGGGAGAAAACTACTGTATGGACACACGTCAGGGCTCGGAAGGGAAGTAGTGACGTTTTGGAATGCAGACATTGATGGAATGGTCTGCGGGTGTCATGTTGCTTTGAAGAGCCCCTAATGTACCTAAACTATTGAAACTCCCCACAAGTGACCCCATTTTGGACACTAGACCCGCCCACGGAACTTATCTAGATGTGTGGTGAGCACTTTGAACCCCCAAGTGCTTCACAGAAGTTTATAACGCTCGGACGTGAAAATAAAAAAATCATTTTTTTCCACAAAAATGATATTTTTGCCACCAATTTTTTATGTTCCTAAGGGTAACAGGAGAAATTGGACCCCAAAAATTGTTTTGCAATTTGACCTGAGTAGGCTGATACCCTATATGTGGGGGTAAAACACTGTTTGGGCGCATGGCAGAGCTTGGAAGGGAAGGAGCACCATATGACTTTTTCAACTCAGAATTGGCTGGAATTGAGATCAGACGCAATGTTGCATTTGGAGAGCCCCTGATGTGCCCAAACAGTGGAAACCCCCAATTCTAACTCCAACCCGAACCCCAACACACCCCTAACCCTAATCTCAGCCCTAACCCTAACCCTAGCCCTAACCCAAGCCCTAACCCTAGCCCTAACCCAAGCCCTAACCCTAGCCCTAACCCTAGCCCTAACCCTAGCCCTAACCCTAACCCTAGCCCTAATGGAAAAATGGAAATAAATACATTTTTTTTATTTTATTATTTTTCCCTAACTAAGGGGGTGATAACAGGGGGTTTGATTTACTATTTATGGCGGTTTTTATATTTGGCAGCTGTCGCACGCTAAAAGACGCTTTTTATTGTAAAAATAGTTTTTGCATCACCACATATTGAGAGCTATAATTTTTCCGTATTTTGACCCACCGAGTCATGTGTGGTCTTATTTTTTGCGGGACGAGTTGACGTTTTTATCGGTACCATTTTCGGGCACGTGACATTTTTTGATCGCTTTTTATTCCGATTTTTGGGACGCAGAATGAACAAAAACCAGCGTTTCATGAATTTCTTTTGGGGGAGTGCGTTTACACCATTCCGCGTGCGGTAAAATTGATAAAGCGCTTTTATTCTTTGCGTCGGTACGGTTACAGCGATACCTCATTTAGGTCGTTTTTTTATGTTTTGTCGGTTTTATGCAATGAAAACTATTTTATATAAAAAATAATTATTTTTGCATTGCTTTATTCTGCGAGCTATAACTTTTTTATTTTTTCGCTGATGATGCTGTGTGGTGGCTCGTTTTTTGCGGGACAAGATGACGTTTTCAGCGGTACCATGGATATTTATATGCGTCTTTTTGATCGCGCGTTATTACACTTTTTGTTTGGCGGTATGATAATAAATCATTATTTTTTGCTTCGTTTTTTTTTTTATTTTTTAAGGGGTTCGCTAAAGGGGTTAATTAATGGGACAGTTTTATAGGGCTTGGTCGTTACGGACGCGGCGATACCTAATATGTGTACTTTTATTGTTTTTTTTTTTAATTTATTTTCAAAAAATGAATTTATTGGGGAATATTTTTTTTTTTTTTTTACTAATTTACTTGGCGATTTTTTTAAAATTATTTTTACACTTTTTTTTAATTTTTTTTTACTTTATTACATAGTCCCAGGTGGGACATCACTGTCCTGTGACAGATCGCTGATCTGTCACATCACAGATCACTGTGACAGATCAGCAATCTGTCACAGGCAGTGCAGAAGGCTTCCTCATGCCTGCGCTTTGCAGGCACTGAGGAAGCCAGCTTCCTGCAGGCCCCCGAAGGCCCCCGTCGCCATCTTGGATTCGGGGGCCTGGAGGAAAGGAGTCCCCCGCAGCAGCGCTGCACATTGCGCTGCCGTGGGGGGCTCAGGGAAGCACGGAGGGAGCCCCCTCCCTGCCGATGCTTCCCTTTAACCCCCGGTACACCGCGATCGTGTTTGATCGCGGTGTGCAAGGGGTTAACGTGTCGGGGGCGGTCCGTGACCACCCCTGACACATTGTGCCGGTTGTCAGCTGTGATAATCAGCTGACACCCGGCCGCGATCAGCGGCGCTCACCACGTGGGCATCGCTGATCGCTGAGACGTACTATCCCGTCCATGGGCATAGGGGCCCAGGTCCCATGGACGGGATAGTACGTCGGATGGCAGAAAGGGGTTAAGGTAGTGCTCTATTCATGCACAGAAGCCAGCCACTCAGACATCCATGCCAGAGGTCTGAATACTTTCCGTACCCACTGTACGTCTTGGAAGGTATGCATACGTCCATCGTCTTAGGCCTTCCCTGGCTGAAGAAGCACAATCCAGTCATTGATTGGCAGTCCAGAGAAGTAGTTAGTTGTGTCCAGTATTCAGGCTCGATCTTGAGCCAAACACACAGGAGGCCTTCAATCTACAAATACACAGACCATGTGCCAAATAATAGCCTCTATTATATAGGCTGTAACTACCCTGAGATAGCTACCCACATAGCTCATAGCTACCCACAACCCGGTCACAGTTGCAACAAACCAACCTCCGGGTTACATGACAGAGACAAGTCATCTCTATGACACATACTTCCCATCGACTATGCGACCATTAGCCACACTACAGAGGGTATGAGTGTAGTAACACAGTGGGACGCCTCTGTTGTCTGTCCCTGAAGGAGAGTACCATCTTGTGGCAAATGTATGTGTGGTAATAAATGTTTAGGTCCTGACCTGTTTGTGAAGGAGTATGTGTGGGTGTCCACTAAAAACATCAGGTGGAAGTATGCATCTGGGATTTGGAGTTCTATGGTGATCAAGCCCTATAAGGTATCAGATGTTCTCAGCCCTGGGATCTTCCAGCTAGAGTTACATCCAGTAATGCATGTACATAACATGTTCCACAGGTCGTTGCTCTGGAGATTTGTTGCGCCTCTGGATCCTACGTTATTACTATCACCATTGGGCTGCATTTGCCATGACCTTGAGGATCAGGTGACTACAGAGGTGGATCCTAGAGGGTTGATGTGTCCTTAACGTATTTCAATTCGGGTTTAGTCTGGTCTTAAGGGTCCAGGGAGTACGGTCACGGTTCATGATTGGATTGGTGGCAGCTCTGGTTCTGTTATAATATAAATGTTGCTTTTTCCTTTTGGTCCAGCAAGGGTTAATGTCAGTATCCTTGCTGGCAGCAGCTTTTTGGTTGATCAGCTAATGTTGGGTGGTGACCACCATCCTTTAAATAGTCACATGATTCATCAGATGACGGTCGGTAATAGTTAGTGTATGAAGACCAGCCTGGAGTGAGGCGCTCGAGTGTATCGGTGGTGTTTCTGCTGCTGTTGGAGTTCAGAATCCTGGTGCTGTATTCTTTGCTGCTGTAGGGCCTTAAGCTGAGTATTTTGTTACTTTGTCTTTGTCTGTCTTGTGTTTGTCACTTCCAATGTGTTTTTACCATCTGCAGTGGTGAGGCCAGCATCCTTGCCGCCCAGTGTACTAGCCAGGGTACATTGACAATCGGGGACAAGGCACGTAACTGCGGCGGAGAAAAAGGACCCACATAGGGCATTAGGGGAGCTTAGGGACAAGCACAGGTTGGTGCCAGTAGGTGTCCCATCACTCCCTACTCCTAAAACGTTTCTCTCCCTTTTCCATCCCATCGTTGTTGTATGCTATGGCGTCTACCGGACTTACCCGAGTCCGATCTTGACAGTACCTCTGGGTCACATCAACTGGGATCTACATCCTCATCGTCATCCTCTCTGTTCTCACTCTTCTCACCCTGAGAGTCACCCTCCTCCTCCTCCAAGCCTGACAACACAGTACAGTCCTCATGCTCCTCAGGTATATGAGTCTCATCAGGATTAGCTCTAACCCTTGGTGGTTAACGTCTGGTGACGAGGGTCTGGATTCTGCTCGGATTTTACTTCTTCTGGTCCTGGATGCAACATGAAAAAATTTTGGGCATCGATGCAAATGCTTTCCTCCTCTGCATACTGTGATTCTTCAGAGCAGATCTCTGATGCCCATGGAATAGAATCTGTGAACAGCTCTGCAGAATGGCCCATCTGTAGTTCCCCACAAAAAATTGGTCATTTGGAAATTTGTGAAGCGGGGGAAAACAAGGGTGATTGGTGTGCCACCTCTGAGGATTGTACTGTGTGTGATGTTAAGGAAGAGGAAAAGAGGCCACTTGATGCAGTGCTTGCCATCCACTGGAGCACATGCTTTTTTTTAGCCTAATCTACAAGATGTACAGCTGTGCGGCTGCCAAAGAGTCGAGTAGGCCGTCCAGTAACAGATATTGTCAGTGGTCTTTGGACAGGACGAGACGGTGTTTGTTCAGTTGAGCTTTCATTAACATTAACACCTAACCCAAGTACATGTCGAACACCAAGCCAATTCCCTCCTCCACCACAACTTCTTTTTTTTTTTTTAAGCAAATTGGGCCCGTGGCTGCACCCCAATATTAGGCCTTATGATTTTTAAGTGGAAATCTGACTTTCTGATTTGCCACTGAAGCACAGTTTTATCACAAATGATTTACATTTGCTAATTGGCCCTCCAGGCTATACCCCAATATTAGGCCTAATGATTTTTAAATGGAAATTTGGCCTTCTGATTAGCCACTGAAACACAGTTCGATTCAAATCACAAACGATTTGGAGTAGCAAATGGTGCCTCTGGAAATTGGAAACTGCCACACAGTTTTTACATAATCTAGTTCAATGCTGGGAGATCAATTTCACACAGGACAGGATACTATCTAGTTAACTGACAAGTTCACTGACAAGATGTCCGCTTTTTATATGGCCAGAGACATGTGACTTTAGCACCCAATCACATAAGACTTTGTGTCATGGCATTATGGATAGTTTCTGCGCCCTGATTGGCTGCCGGAATCAACATACATAAAGTTAAAGGGGGAAAAAAAGAATGCGTCGCTCCTCTAACCTCTCCACACTCCCTCCCCTCATCAAAAATGTCACCCTGCCGCTCATCATACATCAGCACTATCCTAGCCAAAGTAATAACAAAAGCATTAGTGGAAACGCGCAGATTAACCGAACTGTGAACGAATTTTGCTGACTTTGAGTAAAAATGCTTGTGACACTGAACATGCATCCGAATATGCTACGTTCATGCCAAGTTTTAGATTGGTGAAGATTTTCCGAACAAGTTCACTCATTTCTGTTACTGACGTCCCCGGTTGTGCAGTCCCGATCTTTGTGGAAGTTGCCTGCACTTTGTAACTTTATGTCTTGTTTTTATGGAATATTTAAGAAAGTTTCAGATAATTTAGATTTTCCTTTTAGATTCAGTGTTTTTGGTGCTGGATTGGAGATATTATGTGATAAATCTCTGTATGTGACTGTAATTGGATTGCGTGTTATACCGCGGGCAGGACGGTGCCTTGACTGGATGTTGTGATCATGTGAAGCCGGTAACAGCTCCGGAGATTTCTTACATGGGATCTTTATGATGTTACATCGTCATCTTCTCCCCATTCAGGTCCTTACTATATCGGATCCTTTCAGTGGAGATCTTCTATATAAGAGAATTTTCCTGATTGACCTGACAAGGATGGATAGGGACAGGGACAAGATGGCGGAGAGGATATTACACCTCACCCTAGAGATCCTCTTCCGGCTTACTGGAGAGGTGAGAGATTCTGATGACGTCACATTACATCATTCTTATCTATGGGAATAACAGATGGACAGAACTGAAGAGGTGAGGACTCTGGAAATGTCTGTAGTGAGATTTATTAATGTGTCTCTCCATAAACAGGATTACACAGTGGTGAAGAAGACCTCTAGTGAGCGCTGTCAGGCCCCTGTGTCTGAGGGATGGGGAGGACCCCTGAGCCCAATCACGGGGTCTCCACTTCACTTCCTGATACATGAGGACATCAATGACCAGAAGATCCTAGAACTCACCTACAAGATGATTGAACTGCTGACTGGAGAGGTGACACTGCTGGGAATGCTGGGACATTATACAGTAACGCTATGGAGGGATTGGGGGATGACCATATCATTGTATGTGTCAGGTTCCTATAAGGTGTCAGGATGTCACCATCTATTTCTCCATGGAGGAGTGGGAGTATTTAGAAGGACACAAAGATCTGTACAAGGACATCATGATGGAGGTTCACCAGCCCCTCACATCACCAGGTAATATACAGGACTAAATACACACGGCCTATAATTGTCTGTATGAAAAGAATGCATTCAATTCCGGTATGTGTTTTCTCCAGTTCTAACCAACAAAAGGACATCACCAGAGAGAAGTCACCGTCCTCTTCTTCCACAGAAAAGTAAACAAGAAAATCCCATTGTTCCTCAGCATCATCAGGTAAATTAAGACAAGGTGCCATGAAATCTTCCATATTATGTGTAGAAGGCTGTGAAGGTCTTGTGTTCAGTCCTCTTTTATCCACCAGTATTATACACAATGGATAATTTATTTGAGACACGTCCCTCTTCATGGATGGAAATTTGACTTGTGACCCTGAAGTGCAGCAGGACATAATATGATATGATCTATTTTGGTGTGAATCCACACAAGAATGGGAAAATCGAGCGATCTGAGTAACTGAGTAACAATCCTTATTGAAAAAATGACTAAGTATGGAATGGACAAGGCAACTGTTAGGTGGATTCATAACTGGCTTAGTGATCGGACCCAAAGAGTGGTCGTAAATGGCTGCACATCCAGTTGGAAGAATGTCTCAAGTGGGGTACCACAGGGCTCTGTCCTGGGCCCTGTATTGTTCAACATCTTTATCAACGATTTAGATGAAGGAATTGAGGGTAAACTGATTAAATTTGCTGATGACACAAAGCTAGAAGGGATAGCTAATACTAGAGAAGAGAGAGGATTCAAAAAGATTTAAATAAACTGGAGAAGTGGGCAGCAACTAACAGAATGGTTTTTAACAGGGAGAAATGCAAAGTACTACATCTGGGCAATAAAAATGAAAAAAGCATATATAGAATGGGAGGAATAGGGCTAAGTGACAGCACATGTAAAAAAGACTTGGGTATACTAATAGATCACAGACTGAATATGAGTCAACAGTGTGATGCAGCAGCAAAAAAGGCAAATGCAATTCTAGGATGTATTAACAGAAGCATACAGTCTAGATCACGTGAAGTCATTATTTCCCTCTACTCCTCTTTGGTCAGACCTCATCTGGAATATTGTGTCCAGTTTTGGGCACCACATTTTAAAAAAGACATCAACAAACTGGAGCAAGTTCAGAAAAGAGCGACCAGAATGGTGACCGTTCTGCAAACCCTGTCTTATGAGGAAAGGTTGCAGGATTTGGGAATGTTTAGTTTGCAAAAGAGAAGACTGAGAGGAGACTTAATAGCTGTCTACAAATATCTAAAGGGCTGTCACATTGTAGAAGGATCAACTTTATTCTCATTTGCACAAGGAAAGACTAGAAGCAATGGGATGAAACTGAATGGGAGGAGACACAGATTAGATATTAGAAAAAACTTTTTGACAGTTAGAGTGATCAATGAGTGGAACAGGCTGCCACGAGAAGTGGTGAGTTCTCCTTCAATGGAAGTCTTCAAACAGAGGCTGGACAGACATCTGACTGGGATGATTTAGCAAATCCTGCTTTGAGCAGGGGGTTGGACCAGATGGCCCAGGAGGTCCCTTCCAACTCTACGATTCTATGATTCTATGATTAACTTTGAACAAGTCAAGGTAATTTCAGACACTGCTAATCTGGTGAGGTTTTTACGTACAATACTGTCTGGAGGATACTGAGATTGTTGTGATTGAGTAAAATCATCCATTGAAAGTGGAACCTGTGGACGTAAACAACTCATCGAGCAACATATCAAGAATCATTCAGAGTAACAGACGGTGCACAGTGATGTAAATCGCAGCTGAATGCTATGAAAATGTTCAACTAATGTGTCTGAACTTGTCATTTCTTAGCACAGATGGGCCAAAACAGCAGACGGAACAGGGGTAAACTGAAATTAATTAAATGTGCAAAAGAGAACAGAAATGATATCACTGAACAGTGGAAACCATTGCCTGATCAGCTGAATCCAGATTTCTGCTGCTCTATGCAGATGGGAGGATCAGAATTTGGCACATTCAGCATGAATCCGTGTATTCTTCCTATCAGGTGTCAACATTTGAGGCTGGTGGAGGTGGAGTGATTGTGCGGAGAATGTTTTAAAGGCGCATTCTGGATCTTCTGATTCCTGGATGTTCTACACTAGACCTTACAGCTGAAGGACAATGTACCATGCCACAACTGTCGTATAGTCATGAAATACTTCCCCGACCTTTATATTGCCCAGATCTTAATAGAGCATCTCAGGGAAGACATAGAATTGGTTGTTTAGGGCATGTCAGTGCCTCCATCTAATTTGTGGTAACTACTAGAAGCTGTCCTATTGACATGGACCAATATTCCTGCAGAACTATTTCATCATCTAGTGGAATCTGTGATGATTCGCTGAGGTTGTGAAGCTCCAATGTTCTACTAGATGTCACTAATAATGCAGCCATTCAGTGTATATTTTATACTTGGTGGACATGAGAAGATAAAGCTAATCATAGACATTAGATGTTGTCTGGATCTTTACACAATTTTCTGGTTATGGAGACTGCTGTTTAGAAATAGGAGTCAACAGGCCGGATTTATACAGGAGACCTGCAGCTATGTGATAACTATTGCTGTCGTGTCGTTTGTGATCGTCATGATAATTTTTGATCTTTTGTGTTTTTCTAAATCATTTCTTAGAACTTCTGTGACTTTTACAATTTCTTTCAGGGGAAAGATCTGACCCATATTAATACTACAGAGACATATGTGAGGGGTGATGAGCGGTGTAAAGAGGAGATTCCTACAGATAACCACACAGGTGAGTAGTGACCACTAAATGCAGAGAAGTCACAGATTCCACTGTAAGTGGCTGCTTCCATCTTGGGTTCAAATTTTGGGTTTGTTTACACAATTTTTTGTATGGGTTTTATGGATTCAGATGAAATGCTCAAAGAGAAAAACAATTTGTTACACTATTTTGCATGGTCTTCTCTGTACAAGTGATTCTTTCGTATTCACAGTCCTAACACTGGACACTTTGTTTAGTGGATATCTCTTAATTTATGTTTGTCAGTTCCAGTGATTCCAAACCCAGGACTGATATGGAGGGCAGAAACATTACCAATGAGCCGCAGGCTGCACTATTCTGTACAATCTAATTTTATCAGCCTTATAACCTCAGTAGCTTTCTTTTTTACAATCTATAATATACTGGTACATAAATTTGGTATTTATTTTTTTCAGTCACCCATGACGGCACCACGAGAGAGGGTACTGCCTTTCAAGGACAGAAAACCTTCAAGATAAAAAGGGCGGCTCCTCTCTCTGCATCAGTTGGTTTCCTGTCCTTGATGGCGAACCTTCAGTAAATCAGTGGTGAAAAAAGAAGAGGATTCCTGGCCCTTGGGCAGCCGGTGGTTTGGCAGGGCACTGGCTCTGCTGCAGTCATCACCAGAGTGCGCTGGAAGCGCCACGGAGGCCCCACAGGGGTGTCCTTCCTGAGCGAGCGTGAGCGGGGCACCCGCAGACTACTGCCGGTACCCATCAGCCATGCATCCCCGGGGCATAGTGCATACTGCACGCCGGGGAGAAGAGAATATGGAGGCTGGCCTCAGAATGTCACGGAAGACGCGGGCGTATAGTAACCCTCACCTCGGTTGGGGCTTCTCAGGAGGCGCCATGGGAGCATCGCAGCACAGAGCATCAGCAGGATCCAGCCTGATGTCCGACGGATACGCTAACCGGAAGTGCGCGGCACCCGAAGGTCACATCCGAATAATGTGCTTGCATACGACTTCTGAGGTGGGTACCAGAAGTGGATTGTGTGTGCTGGCCGGCGGCTCCCATGTGGAAATGGTATGTAAAGGGACCGCCGGCAGGCAGAAATGTGGGCAAGATGGAGGCACAGCAACTGCTGGAGCAGCCTGCCCAGTCACCTCTACAACAGCAGCTAAAAAGCCGGACAGGAGATGCCAATCTCATCCCAATAGGAAGTAGGCACGCCAGCATCCACGTGCAGATCGATGGGGCAGCAACCGTGGGGGTCATTTGGGTAGCATGCCAGGTACATCAGAAGCCAGCTGCCTTCACAGCTCTAGTAGGATTGAGGGGTCTCCAGGGGAGACCTTTCGGACGTCGTCCAGCCTCCTGACCCGGTATAAATCTTCCAAGTGGTGAATGATCTACGAGAAAGTTCAGTAAGCTAATGGCCCTTTTTTCTCTTTTGTTCCCTTTTTTTTTATTTATTTTTTTTATGTCTTTCTCTGCCTTTATTTTGTTTTCTGGGGTGGGAGATAGGAGGTTCTTTGGAAGTGTACTGGGAATACAAACCATAGTGAGTGCCCCCTCTGTGGAGAGAAGCTGTCAAGAACATGGTCAAAAAAGCTTTGTCAGGCGTGTTTAGAGCAGACTATTTCAGAGGAATACCCTAATTTTGCTGCCAGCCTGAGATCCTTGATTGAAACGGAGGTACAGAAATCCGTAAGTTCACTGGCCCACTCGGAAGATAGGATCATTGAGGTAAAAAGAGATTTAGGATGTCCCCTTCATCACCGGATGATTCTGCAGAGGAAGAGGGCCTGTGGGAATCTGATCGAAGCTCCACCTCATCTGACAGTGACGCGGAGAGGCAATATTGTTTTCCCTTAGAGGAAAAGGATAAGTTGGTGAAGTCCATAAAGTCCACAATGGGTATGGTAGACCAGAAATACAAGAGGTCAGGACTTAATGTTCCGGAGCCTTGAGCAGAGAAAACGCAGGACTTTCCCAGTGAATGAACAGGTGCAGAACCTCATTAAGAGGGAGTGGGATAGACCAGACAGAAAGGGGCAATTTATGGCTTCCTTTAAAAGGAAATATCCCTTTGAAGAAGCAGCCACTACTTCTTGTGATAAAGCCTCTAAGCTGGATCTAGCAATATCCAAGATCTCCAGGAGATTCTCCCTGCCTTTTGAAGATCTGAGTTCACTTAAGGACCCGTTGGATAGAAAGACTGGCAGCTTCCTTAGAGCAGCATGGGAGTGCTCAGCTGGATCTCTGAGATTTTGGCTAGATAACTTGGAAGATTAATTAGAGGAGAAGATCCCAAGGGATATAATCCTAGCATCAATCTCAACCATTAAAGGGGCATCAGTATTCCTGGCGGACGCTTCTGCAGACTCAGCTAAGTTGGCAGCCAGATCAGCCGCGTTGTCTAATGCGGGTTGTAGGGTGGTCTGGCTAAATTGTTGGCCAGGGGGCATGCAGGCGTATGTTCTATCCCCTGTGAAGGTAATTCCTGTTTAGGCCTGCCCTCGACGAAAAACTGGAGAAAGTTGGGGACATCAAAAAGGGTTTCCCAAAAACCCTCTTTCCATCATTTCGGGGGTCCTTTCAGATGGACATTACGCCCGCAAGAAGCCATCCAAAGATCGGGATAAGCTGGAAGAACGATCTAGGGGAGGTAGGGGTTTCTTCTTCGGGAGACCCTCCCAGGAAGCCAAAAATCCCCTCAATGATTCGACTTCACGGGTGGGAGGAAGGCTTTCTCTTTTCCTCCCGGCCAGGGAAAGAATTTCTTCTAGTGCCTGATCCTTCACATCATAGGGTCATAGAATCATAGAATCATAGAATCATAGAATCGTAGAGTTGGAAGGGACCTCCTGGGCCATCTGGTCCAACCCCCTGCTCAAAGCAGGATTCGCTAAATCATCCCAGTTAGATGTCTGTCCAGCCTCTGTTTGAAGACTTCCATTGAAGGAGAACTCACCACTTCTCGTGGCAGCCTGTTCCACTCATTGATCACTCTAACTGTCAAAAAGTTTTTTCTAATATCTAATCTGTGTCTCCTCCCATTCAGCTTCATCCCATTGCTTCTAGTCTTTCCTTGTGCAAATGAGAATAAAGTTGATCCTTCTACAATGTGACAGCCCTTTAGATATTTGTAGACAGCTATTAAGTCTCCTCTCAGTCTTCTCTTTTGCAAACTAAACATTCCCAAATCCTGCAACCTTTCCTCATAAGACAGGGTTTGCAGACCGGTCACCATTCTGGTCGCTCTTTTCTGAACTTGCTCCAGTTTGTTGATGTCTTTTTTAAAATGTGGTGCCCAAAATTGGACACAATATTCCAGATGAGGTCTGACCAAAGAGGAGTAGAGGGAAATAATTACTTCACGTGATCTAGACTGTATGCTTCTGTTAATACATCCTAGAATTGCATTTGCCTTTTTTGCTGCTGCATCACACTGTTGACTCATATTCAGTCTGTGATCTATTAGTATACCCAAGTCTTTTTCACATGTGCTGTCACTTAGCCCTATTCCTCCCATTCTATATATGCTTTTTTCATTTTTATTGCCCAGATGTAGTACTTTGCATTTCTCCCTGTTAAAAACCATTCTGTTAGTTGCTGCCCACTTCTCCAGTTTATTTAAATCTTTTTGAATCCTCTCTCTCTCTTCTCTAGTATTAGCTATCCCTCCTAGCTTTGTGTCATCAGCAAATTTAATCAGTTTACCCTCAATTCCTTCATCTAAATCGTTGATAAAGATGTTGAACAATACAGGGCCCAGGACAGAGCCCTGTGGTACCCCACTTGAGACATTCTTCCAACTGGATGTGCAGCCATTTACGACCACTCTTTGGGTCCGATCACTAAGCCAGTTATGAATCCACCTAACAGTTGCCTTGTCCATTCCATACTTAGTCATTTTTTCAATAAGGATTGTATGAGAGACTTTGTCAAATGCTTTGCTGAAGTCAAGATATACTATATCTACAGCATTTCCTTGATCCACCCAATCAGTAATACCATCATAGAAGGAAATTAAATTAGTCTGACATGACTTATTAGTTACAAACCCATGCTGACTCTGTTTAATCACTTCATTCTTATCCAGGTATTGACATACATGTTGTTTAATAATTTGTTCAAAGATCTTTCCTGGTATAGAAGTCAGACTCACCGGCCTATAGTTGCCTGGGTCCACCTTCTTCCCCTTTTTGAAGATAGGAACAACATTTGCTCTTCTCCAGTCTTCTGGCACTTCTCCTGTTCTCCAAGAATTTTCAAAGATTATGGAGAGGGGTTCAAAAATTTCTTCTGCTATCTCCTTCAGTACTCTGGGGTGTAATTCATCTGGACCTGGAGACTTGAATACATTTAGGTTAGCTAAGTGTTTCCTCACTATCTTTCTGTTTATAGATATCCTGGATTCTTCTATTCCCTTAATAGGACAGTGAATAACAGTTGATGTTACATTTCCTTTCTGAGAGAAAACAGATGCAAAATAGGAATTTAAAAGTTCAGCCTTCTCAACATCCTGTCTTACCATTTCATCATTTTCATCCTGTAAAAATCCTATAGCATCTTTGACTTTTCTTTTACTTTTGACATATCCCCAAAATCCTTTATTATTGCTTTTGACATCTCTTGCAAGCCTCAATTCATTTTCAGCTTTAGATAATCTGATTTGTGCCTTGCAGGTTCTGCAGACAGCATTATATTCTTCTTTAGATATGCCTCCTTCTTTCCATTTTATAAACATTTTTTGCTTCCTTTTTAGCATGTGCTTAAGTTCTGTGTTCATCCATCCTGGTTTCCTTAAATGCTTCCTATTCTTCCCTCTTTTCGGAATTGTTAACAACTGTGCTTTGAGAATTTCATTTTTCAAGATTTCCCATCCTTCCTGGACATTTTTGTCTTTAAGGATATCCAGCCATTGGATCCCTCCAATTCTCTTTCTGAATCCCTTAAAATCTGCCTTTCTGAAATCTAACCTTGACGTCTGAGTCTTCACAGGTCTTCCGCCTCTAGTTATCCAAAATTCTAAAATAGCATGGTCGCTACCTCCTAGGGTCCCAGCCACTTTTACCTCCTCAACCATTTCCTCCCTGTTTATAAGGATTAGATCCAAGGTAGCAGTTCCCCTTGTTTTCTCCTTTACCTTTTGGAAGATAAAGTTGTCAGCAAGAGAGGATAAGAATTTCCTTGACCTGTTAGTTTTGCCTGAGAGAGATTCCCAACAAATGTCTGGATAGTTGAAATCTCCCATGACAACTATGTCATATTTTTTGGAGAACTTGGCCATTTGATGCATAAAGAGTTCATCCATATCTTCAGCTTGCACAGGCGGCCTGTAGTAAATGCCTACAATGGTGTCCTTTCCATTGTTCTGTCCTTGTATTCTTACCCAAACAGTTTCCACAGAACTCCCAGTCTCTGAAGCTTCAATCTCTGTGCAGATATACGCATTTCTAACATACAATGCGACACCCCCTCCTCGTTTATCAAGTCTGTTTCTTGCAAATAAGTTGTATCCTTCTAGTCTTGTATTCCAATCATGTGTATTGTCCCACCAAGTTTCAGTGATTCCAATGACATCATATTTCTTTTCCTGTGTTAGTAGTTCCAATTCTCCTTGTTTGTTGCCCATGCTTTGTGCATTAGTATAGAAACATTTTAGTTTGTGATTGGTTTCTCTTTCTCCAATATTTTTTTTAATTAGATTCTTTCGTCTTTGTTCTTCCTTTCCACTTCTAATAGCAGAGTTCTCAGTAGCATTTGTCAGGTGTATGGCTTTTTCTGGTCTTTTGCTTCCCTTCCCATGTTGTTCTAGTTTAAAGCTCTCCTTACAAGTGTAGCAAGGCGACTTCCAAATACCTGCTTTCCAGTCTTCGTAAGGTGCACCCCATCTCTAGCAAGTAGTCCATCGTATAAGTAGTTCACTCCGTGATCCAGAAATCCAAATCGTTGCTGACGGCACCATCGACGTAGCCAGTTGTTCACCTGCAGAATCTTATTCCACCTCCTTGTTCCATGGCCATCCACTGGGAGGATGGAAGAGAAGACCACCTGCGCTCCCAGTTCTTTCACGTTCTTGCCTAAGTCTTCAAAGTCTCTGCAGATGGTTTCCAGGTCGTTTCTTGCGGTGTCATTTGTCCCCACATGTAGTAGCAGGAATGGGTAGTCATCTGTAGGTCTGAAGAGTCCTGATATCCTGTCAGACACATCTTTAATTTTTGCACCTGGAAGACAGCACATTTCTCTTGAAGTTATATCCGGTCTGCAGATAGCGGCCTCTGTTCCTCTCAACAGGGAATCCCCCATGACCACCACTCTCCGTTTCTTCTTCACAACATTTTTCTTTCTCCATCCAGGAGGACTCTGAAGGCGTACAAGGTTGCTGTTTGTTGGCAAAGTCTTATCCTGATGTATTTCTTCATCGTTTTCCTGCGTGAGAGCCTGGTACTGGTTTCTGAGCAGTATGGGTGCTGACTGCCTCCTGATCCTCCTGCTTCTCTGGGTCACATGTCTCCAATCCTCTGTTTCTTCAGGTGCACTTCGAATTTCTTCTCTTTCTGTAACATGAAGAGATAATTCTGCTCTGTCCAAGAACTCTTCACCTTCCTTAATGATCTTCAACGTAGCTAACCTCTCTTCGAGATTTTGCAACTTTTCCTCCAACAGGGTCACAAGCTTGCATTTGTGGCATGTGAAGTTTGGCTTTTCCACTGGTAAATCTGTGAACATGTAGCAAGAAATGCAGCTCACCAAATGGCTCCTGGCCTCTTCCATCTTGAGATTTCTTAAAAAGATGAAAGATGAGCCAAAATTCGGCGCGCGGTTTCTCTGATTTCCTCTTTTCAGCTGCAACGGCCAAAACCCAGTGATCGTTGAGCTCGCGGAGACTCTTCACTTATCCCAGAAGGCACTGGGAATATGCAAATGATCTCCTCAAGACTCTTCCCCTGGTTTCTCCGATTTCCTCTTTTCAGCTGCAACGGCCAAAACCCAGTGATCGTTGAGCTCGCGGAGACTCTTCACTTATCCCAGAAGGCACTGGGAATATGCAAATGATCTCCTCAAGACTCTTCCCCTGGTTTCTCCGATTTCCTCTTTTCAGCTGCAACGGCCAAAACCCAGTGATCGTTGAGCTCGCGGAGACTCTTCACTTATCCCAGAAGGCACTGGGAATATGCAAATGATCTCCTCAAGACTCTTCCCCTGGTTTTAGGGTCAGGCCTAAAACTAAGATTCCATTCCTCTCTGCGGGAAAGACACATCGAAACCCCTATGCAGCCGTCCCTGCACAAACAATTGGTGCTGGAAAGCAAGGTCCTGGAGCTCAGGGAGAATCATGTCTTGGAAGAAGTTCCTCCAGGGGAATGAAAAAAGGGGTTCTACTCACCCTTTTTTCTGATTAAAAAAAAATGGACGCATCCTTAAGAACCATAGTAAATGTGAATGCTTGAAAGAAATTCCTGGTCATCACTTCACTCAAGATGGAATCGGTGAAGACAACAGTGAAGGTTCTCTTCTACCAATTCACACGCAGTATCGGAGAGTCCTCAGAGTAGCAGTGCAAATACAATCAGAAATCAGACACTTCCAATAGAGGGCTCTCCCCTTTGGGTTAGCAATAGCTCCCCAGATATTTACAAAAATAATATCAGAGGTAACAGCTCATCTCCGGGAAAAGGACATACTGGTGGTGCCATATCTGGACGACTTTCTAATTGTGGAGGACCCATCCTTCAGTGTCGCGAACAGTTCAGGGTGGTCAGCGGCACCTTAGAAAGGTTAGGGTGGCATTTGAATCTCAAAAAATCCAGGCTATGACCATTAACAACACAGGTCTCCCTGACTCTAGTAATAGATTTGGTAAGACAAGAATGCCGCCTCCCGGAGGAGAAAGAAGAGAATATCATAAGCCTCATCTTGTCTGCAGTGGCGATGCCAGAAATGTCCCTCAGGAAAGTGATGTATTTGCTGGGTTCTTTGACCGCCTGTATTCCAGCTGTCAAATGTGCATAGTTCCATTCACGGGATCTAAATTTTACCATAGCCTGTGACTGAAAAGCTTTAGCTCCTGCCTGTAAGGCTGAAGGGTGTGAGTTCAAGATCTGGCTAGACTCACACAAAAGAGAAAATGACATTTTTGAGGTGAGTCATTGGACGTGGTATATCTTGTTTTTTCCAAATCGTTTGATACTGTGCCATACAAGAGGTTGATACACAAAATAAAAATGCTGGGTCTGGGGGAAAATGTGTGTTAATGGGTAAGTAATTGCCTTAGCAATAGAAAGCAGAGGGTCGTTATAAATGGTATATTCTCTGAGTTGATGTGACCAGTGTGGTACCGCAGGGGTCGGTGTTGGCACCTATTCTCTTCAACATATTTATTAATGATCTGGTAGAAGGTTTACATAGTAAAATATCGATATTTGCAGGTGATACAAAACTATGTAAAGCAGTCAATACAAGAGAAGATAGAATTCTGCTACAGATGGATCTGGATAAGTTGGAAACTTGGGCCGAAAGGTGGCAGATGCGGTTTAACATTGATAAATGTAAGGTTATAGACATGGGAAGAAGGAATTAATATCACCATTACACACTGAATGAGAAACCACTGGGTAAATCTGACATGGAGAAGGACTTGGGGATCCTAGTTAATGATAAACTTACCTGGAGCAGCCAGTGCCAGACAGCGGCTGCCAAGGTAAACAGGATCATGGGGTGCATTAAAAGATGTCTGGATACACATGATGAGAGCATTATACTGCCTCTGTACAAATCCCTGGTTAGACCGCACATGGAGTACTGTGTACAGTTTGGAGCACCGGTGCTCAGAAAGGATATAATGGAACTAGAGTGAGTACAAAGGAGGGCAACAAAATTAATAAAGGGGATGGGGGAACTACAATACCCAGAGAGATTGGAAAAAATAGGGTTATTTACTGTAGTTTAGAAAAAAACAACTGAGGGGAGATCTAATAACCGTGTATAAGTACATAAGGGGACAGTACAAATATCTCTCCGAGGATCTGTTTATACCAAGGAAGGTGAAGGTCACAAGGGGGCATCCTCTGCGTCTGGAGGAGAGAAGGTTTTTCCACCTACATAGGAGAGGATTCTTTACTGTTAGAATCTGGAATTCCTTGCCTGAGGAAGTGGTGATGGCGAATTTGGTCGAAGGGTTCAAGAGAGGCCTGGATGTCTTCCTGGAGCATAACATTGTTTCTTAGGCTAGTTTCACATTAGCATTTTGTAGCGCAACGCTTCGTGCGCAATAGAAACGCATGGAAAAAATGCATCATGCGTTTTGCATGCGTTTGCTTTTTTAGGAGCATGCGTTTTAACAAGTTTGTAGCCATGTTAACTCTTAAAATGCATGCGATTTCAAATGTAGGCGTGTGCCTGTCCACGCGCACGCCTGCGTTCCCATTGACTGTAATGTGTTATTTTTGCGCATTCCGTGCGTAGCGTGCGCGTGCGTTTTTTTACGCCGTTGGACGGACCCAAAAATGCAACAGGTTGCGTCAGGCGCGCCTAGGTGTACACTACAAAAAAACGCATGCGCACGAAAACGCATACGTGCGCGTGCAAACGCTAGACCATGCGCCCGCCCTGTTAAACATAGGGTGCATGGACGCGCAGGATGCGCTGCGCTAAAAAACGCTAATGTGAAACCAGCCTTACAGTAATTAGGTTCTTTAGAAGGACTAAATACAAACACATGGGCCATGCACACAGTGAACAAGTCTGTAGGACAGTGTTCACACCACCAAAAGACTGAAACACAACACAGGAAAACAAACGTATAAAAATACTCTTTTGTAAAGAAGTAACAGTAAACAGCAAGTGCTAGTAAAAAGATGATAAAAATCAGGGTATTTGGTTGAATGTATACTAAGCCGCTCTACCAACCATCAAGGTAACCCACATCAGAGCAGTCCCTAACTGATGTATTTAAAAACCTGATCATGTGTATAGTACCTACAGTATATGAGCAGGATTCAGACAGGTAATGTCCAATGTAGACACTGTGCAGAGGACGGCCTTTATGTGCATGGCCCACAAGGAAGGGGTGAAAAACAACCCTAATCTTGCAAAAAAAAGAAACCAATTAAATACAAACACATGGGCCATGCACACAGTGAACAAGTCTGTAGGACAGTGTTCACACCACCAAAAGACTGAAACATAGCAAAACACAGTAAAACAAACGTATAAAAATACTCTGTTGTAAAGAAGTAACAGTGAACAGCAAGTGCTAGTAAAAAGATGATAAAAACAGTATAGTATATAGTACCTATATGAGCAGGATTCAGACTATACACATGATGAGGTTTTTAAATACATTACTATTACTTCTTTACAACAGAGTATTTTTATACGTTTGTTTTACTGTGTTTTTCTGTGTTTAGTTCTTTAGAAGGACGTAGATCTGGGGAATTATTCAGACGGAATATAGGCTGAACTGCATGGACAAATGTCTTTTTTCGGCCTTGCTAACTATGTTACTATGTTACAATGGTGAGTCCTAGAGAACAACGTGATGTTGCAGAGACAGTTGGAAATCAGGCTGATCCGTCCTGGGGCAGTGATCTAGTCTCTCCAATGGTTTAGGATTAAATTTAGCACCCAAGGGAGTTCCCTGAGAAAACAATGTATCCAGGATGGTTACGAAGGATGCCAGTCCCAGGGGATGGGAAGCTCACCTTCCATTGGGTACAGGGCACCTGGTCGAAGGAGGAAAAGTTAGCCTCTTCGAACAACTGGGAGCTCCTAGCAGTGGAGAGGGCATTAAACGAGCTGCTGCCTTTTCTGCAGGGTCACCATGTGAGTGTGCTTTTTGACAACTGGGCTAAATTAGCATATATAGAAAAGCAAGGGTCCTGTAGGGATTCTACTCGCTCAGGTGCGGCGGGAGACAGTCAGGAGGCAGATTCCTTTAAAGTTCATGTGGTTTATTACATCATAAACACGTCAGGCAGCAAGTAACAAAGTAAATAGCTTTCAGCTTAGGCAAAAGCAAAACAGAAACGTCCGTTAACTCAGGCTCAGACCTGGAGCTTCAGTACACACGGGAGGCTTAGTCCTCCCCACCTACAGCTACTTGGTTCAGGAGCAGTTGACATTATAAGGGTGTAGCCACCCCCACGAACCCAGCAGCTGACTGTGACCTCACCACAGGTCCTTGCAAAACAGTAATAAAGCAATATCTTTTATGCCTTACATTATTGAGACAAGCCATCTCTGAGACACATATCTCCCATCGATTATACAACCCTTTGCCACGCCACAGTCCTTTAAGATGAAATGGACCCTCTGACTACTTTATGCTTTTCCCCCGGTGTGTCTCATCCCATCAGTCTTGAGAAAGATCAGGGAAGATAAAGCAAGAGTTATCCTAATAGCTCTTTTTTGGCCAAAGAGGCCATGGTTCTTTTGGCTGAAAGCAATGTCAATTTCGGATCTGTGGGTTCTCCCTGAGGGCTGGGACCTTCTGTCCCAGGAATCTTTTCTCCATCCTCAGGTGTCCGGGCTGCATTTAACAGCCTGGAATTTGAGAGGTCGATCTTAGAAAAAAAAGGGTTTTTGGCTAGGTTAGTTTCTACGCTTCTTAGTAGTAGAAAGCCAGTAGCCACAAGGATCTGTGGGAGGACCTGGAAAAAATTCATGGGGTGCAGTAAAAGATGTCTGGATACACATGATGAGAGCATTATACTGCCTCTGTACAAATCCCTTGTTAGACCGCACTTCCTTCAGAAAGGGCTAGAGCTTGGTCTTTCGGTTAGCACCCTTAAGGTGCAGGTGTCAGCCCTAGGGGTGCTATACAGTTGTGACCTGGCAGGTAATAGATGGATTGCCAGGTTAATGAAAGCCTGTTATAGACCTAGTTCAATTCTTGCGTGTAGAGCCCCTCTATGGGACATACAGTGCCTCGCGAAAGTATTCGGCCCCCTGGAACTTTTCAACCTTTTCCCACATATCATGCTTCAAACATAAAGATACCAAATGTAAAATTTTGGTGAAGAATCAACAACAAGCGGAACACAATTGTGAAGTTGAACGAAATTTATTGGTTATTTTAAATTTTTGTGGAAATTCAAAAACTGAAAAGTGGGGCATGCAATATTATTCGGCCCCTTTACTTTCAGTGCAGCAAACTCACTCCAGAAGTTCATTGTGGATCTCTGAATGATCCAATGTTGTCCTAAATGACTAATGATGATAAATATAATCCACCTGTGTGTAATTAAGTCTCCGTATAAATGCACCTGCTCTGTGATAGTCTCAGGGTTCTGTTTTAAGCACAGAGAGCATCATGAAGACCAAGGAACACAACAGGCAGGTCCATGATACTGTTGTGGAGAAATTTAAAGCCAGATTTCAATGCAGATTGATTTCTAAAACTTTAAACATCCCAAGGAGCACTGTGCAAGAGATCATATTGAAATGGAAGGAGTATCATACCACTGAAAATCTACCAAGACCCGGCCGTCCCTCTAAACTTTCATCTCAAACAAGGAGAAGACTTATCAGAGATGCAGGCAAGAGGCCCATGATCACACTGGATGAACTGCAGAGTTCTACAGCTGAGGTGGGACAGTCTGTCCATAGGACAACAATCAGTCATACACTGCACAAATCTGACCTTTATGGAAGAGTGGCAAGAAGAAAGCCATTTCTCAAAAATATCCATAAAAAGTGTTGTTTAAAGTTTGCAACAAGCCACCTGGGAAACACACCAAATATGTGGAAGAAGGTGCTCTGGTCAGATGAAACCAAAATCAAACTTTTTGGCAACAATGCCAAACGATATGTTTGGTGTAAAGGCAACACAGCTCATCACCCTGAACACACTGTCAAACATGGCGGTGGTAGCATCATGGTTTGGGGCTGCTTTTCTTCAGCAGTGACAGGGAAGATGGTTAAAATTGATGGGAATATGGATGGAGCCAAATACAGGACCATTCTTGAAGAAAACCTGTTGGAGTCTACAAAAGACTGCGACAGAGATTTGTCTTCCAACAATACAATGATCCCAAACATAAAGCAAAATCTACAATGGAATGGTTCACAAATAATCATATCCAGGTGTTAGAATGGCCAAATCAAAGTCCAGACCTGAATCCAATCGAGAATCTGTGGAAAGAGCTGAAAACTGCAGTTCATAAACTTTCTCCATCAAACCTCACTGAGCTCAAGCTGTTTGCCAAGGAAGAATGGGCAAGAAGTTCAGTCTCTCGATGTATAAAACTGATAGAGACATATCCCAGGCGACTTGCAGCTGTAATCGCAGAAAAAGGTGGCGCAACAAATTATTAAGTTAAAGGGGCTGAATAATATTGCACGCCCCACTTTTCAGTTTTTGAATTTCCACAAAAAAAGTAAAATAACCAATAAAATTCATTCAACTTCACAATTGTGTCCTACTTGTTGTTGATTCTTCACCAAAAATGTACATTTGGTATCTTTATGCTTGAAGCATGATATGTGGGAAAAGGTTGAAAAGTTCCAGGGGGCCGAATACTTTCGCAAGGCACTATAAATCTAGTTTTGACAGCATTGACAGAAGGCCCCTTTGAGCGCTTACATTCTGTATCAGATAGATAATTTCACTAAAAACATCTCTGCTAGTAGCCCTTACATCAGCCCGCATAATAAGCGACATCCAGGCTTTGTCAGCAGATCCTCCTTACACTCAAGTTCTGGACGACAGTGTGGTTTTGAGGTTAGACCCCATATATTTCCCAAAGGTCAGAGAAGGCGGATGTCTCCATCGACTAGATTTGTAAAGCAGCCACATGGTCCTCTCTGTCCACCTTCTATAAACACTATAGACCAGATCTCTCTGCTTCCTCTGACCTCACGTTTGGGAGAAGGGTTCTTCAAGCTGTGGTCCCTCCCTAAGATCATAATAATTCTCTGTATTTCTGTCATGGTGCCGTTATGGGTGACTGAAAACATGGATATTACTTATCGGTAATGTGTTTTTTCCGTGTTTTCCAGGTCAGTTTTTAGAACTCTAAAAAGTGCATTATGCAGAACTTTCATTTTCTATTCTAAAAAAGGACACATATTGGAACCCCCGATGGTCCCCATAATAATCCATGGGGCCACCCACTCCTGCCATTTGCATCAATTTTGCAGCAGATCGGTTTCGATCATGAATTCTTTTTTGTCTGTTCCTACAATGAAATGGACAAAACTCCCAAACACAAGTGTGAACACAGTCTAAGTCTGTCCACCAAAAAGAAGCATCACGTCCATTTTTTATCTGATTTGTGGATGAAATTTTCTCACTAAAGTGAATGGGTCTGTGAATAAACAAAGCACTCAAATGCCATCCATGTGTCATCTGAGCAATGTCTATTCTTCCCAGAGCAGTTGCTATGAGAAGGCTTGAAAAACATATAAGAAGAAAAGTATAATACACAAATTATAAAAAGTGACACACGGACCAAAATTTGTTCCAACATAATGAAAACTCCCCAACATTTTTTCACATATGACAAAAAAAACCCAAAACATCTGTCTGATTGAGGCCTCATTCTGGATTGCTGTGTGCTGAGTTCTCTCTCTGGGTGTTACATGAAAAAGGTGTGCACACGTGCACGCAGTGACAGTTCATTGCCGAAAGCTGTCTATGACAGCAGAGAGGCATGGCAAGGGGTGCAGGGACCCTTGCAGTCGATCCCTGAACCCCGAGCGCTGTGATTGGTCAGTCAATGTGACTGACCAGACACAGCAGCAATCCGGCAGGAGATGCTGAAATTTCAGCCTCTCCTGCCCGATCTCAGTGCAGGAGCTCAGCTTCCTGCACTGACAGCTGGGAGCGGCACCCCCGCCGCCCCTGGCTGTTAACCCCCCCACTGCTGCGATCGAGCGCGTTCGGGGGGGAGGCAGAGGGTAAGGGGCTCCCTCTACCTCAGGTGGGCGTCCCCGCGATGTAATCGCGGGGGTCCGACCTGTGCCATGATGACCCGGAGGTGTCATGGCAACCTCCGGGTCATCCAGCTACGGAAAGCTGTTGAGACCGTGCTCACAGCATGGTGTCAGCAGCTTTCAGCATAGGTATAATACATTACAATGCTGGAGCATTGCAATGTATTATACCTAAAGCGAAAGTCCCATAAACGGACAAGGTTGAAAAAACAACATTTTTTAAAAAAATATGCAAAACAAAATATTAAAAAATAATTTTAAAAAATCCCCTAAAAAAACATAAAATAATCAATAAAATACACATGTTTTGTATCGCCACGTCCGTAAAAATTCCATCTATAAAAGCGTCACCCTAGTTAAACCCTTCAGTGAACGCCGTAAAAGAAAAACACAAAAAAGTAGCAAATTATACTTTTTCCAAAAAAAAGTGCGATAACACGCGATCAAAAAGACAGATATAAATAAATATGGTACCGCTGAAAACTTCATCTTATCCCGCAAAAAACGAGCTGCCATACAGCTCCATCAGCAGAAAAATAAAAAAGTTATAGCTTACAGAATAAGGTGATGCAAAAATAATAATTTTTTTCTATAAAAGTTTTTATTGTGTAAAAAAACACCAAAATATAAAAAAATATAAATGAGGTATCTCTGTAATCGTAGTGGCTCGAAGAATAAAATTGCCATACTAATTTTACCACACGCGGAACGATGGAAAAAAAAACAAAAATCCCGCCAATTCCTGAATTGCTAGTTTTTGTTCTTTCTGCCTCAACAAAAATCGGAATAGAAAGCGATCAAAAAATGATATGTGCACGAAAATGGTACCAATAAAAACGTCAGCTCGTCCCGCAAAAAACAAGCCCGCACATGACTCTGTCAGCCGAAATACGGAAAATATAGCTCTCAAAATACGGTGATGCAAAATTTCTTACAAAAAATTCTTACAAAAAAAAAGCGTCTTTTAGTGTGTGACAGAAGCTAAATATGAAAAAAGGCTATAATTCTGGCATCGCTGTAATCGTACCGACCCGAGGAATAAAGTCGCCTAATCATTAATACCGCAGTAGGAGCGGCGTAAAAAATAAAACCAATTCTTCACCTTTTGTGGATTTATGCATTCTGCCTCCCAAGGATCGCAGTAAGGCGATCACAGTGGTTTACCCCCACATATGGGGTATCAGCGTACTCAGGACAAATTGCACAACAACTTTTGGGGTCTAATTTCTCCTGTTACCCTTGTGAAAATAAAAATTTGGGGGCAAAAAGATCATTTTTGTGGAAAAAAATGATTTTTTTATTTTCACGGTTTAGGCACATCAGGGGCTCTGCAAACGCAACATGATGACCGCAGACCATTCCATCAAAGTTTGCATTCCAAAATGGCGCTCCTTCCCTTCTGAGCTCTGCCATACACCCAAACAGTGGTTCCCCCCACATATGGGGTATCAGCATACTCAGGACAAATTACAAAACAACTTTTGGGGTCCTATTTCTCCTGTTACCCTAGTGAAAATAAAAATTTGTGGGCAAAAAGATCATTTTTGTGGAAAAAAATGATTTTTTTATTTTCACGGCTCTACTTTATAAACTTCTGTGAAGCACTTGGGGGTTCAAAGTGCTCACCACACATCTAGATAAGCTCCTTGGGGGGTCTAGTTTACAAAATGGTGTCACTTGTGGGGGGTTTCCACTGTTTAGGCCTGTTTCACACATCAGTTTTTTCCCATCAGTCAAGATCCGCCAATTTTTTAAAAAAACGGATCTACCAAAAAAGGGGCGGATCCGGTTTTTACACCCATAGACTTACATTATTGGCGGATCTTGACTGACAGTCGTCCGTCACACCCGTTATTTTACGGATCCGTCAAGATTTTAGCGGCTCCCGGGTGGATGAGATGGACCCTGCAACGTTTTTTGCTGTGATGGTCCGCTATTTTAACTCCGGGAAGCATTTTAACCCTTAACTACCATCCCGGGAGCCGCTAAAATCTCTCTCTCTCTTCTCCCGGATCATAACCGCGAGATGCCCGCTCTCTTCTCGCGGCTCCCGGATCATGACCGCGAGATGCCCGCTCTCTTTTCGCGGCTCCCGGATCATGCCCGCTCTCTTCTCGCAGCTCCCGGATCATGCCCGCTCTCTTCTCGCGGCTCCCGGTTCATGCCCGCTCACTTCTCGCGGCTCATACCCGCTCTCTTCTCGCGGCCCCGCTACATCGGCGGTACTTTTTTTTCAGGACTGCGGTTCCTTTAACACTCCTAGATCAGTAGATCCCGTCAAATCTACTGTCCGGTGGCTCCCGTTGGTGTTTCGACCGACACGGATCTGTTCTCTGCCTTTTTGGCGGCTGGCAACTGACTGGAAAAACATAAGTGTGAAACAGGCCTTAGGCACATCAGGGGCTCTTCAAACGTGACATGGTGTCCGATCTCAATTCCAGCCAATTTTGCGTTGAAAAAGTCAAACGGCGCTCCTTTCCTTCTGAGCTCTGCCATGCACAGACACAGTAGTTTACCCACACATATTGGGTATCTGCATATTCAGGACAAATTGCACAACAATTTTTGGGGTCCTTTTACCCTTGAGAAAATAAAAATTGGGGATGAAAAGATCATTTTTGTGGAAAAATATGATTTTTTTAATTTTACGGCTCTATGTTATAAACTTCTGTGAAGCTCTTGAGGGTTCAGAGCTCTCACCACATATCTAGATAAGTTCCTTGGGGAGGTCTAGGTTCCAAAATAGGGTCAGTTGTGGGGGGTTTCCATTGTTTAGGCACATCAGGGGCTCTCCAAATGTGACATGGCATCCGATCTCAATTCCACCCAAAAAAGTCAAATGGCGCTGCTTCCCTTCAGAGCTTTGCCATACGCCCAAATAGTGGTTTACCCCCACATATGGAGTATCCGCATACTTAGGACAAATTGCACAATAACTTTTGGGGTCCTGTTACCCTTGGGAAAATAAAAATTGGAGGTGAAAAGATCATTTTTGTGGAAAAAAATATGATTTTTTAATTTTACGGCTCTGTGTTATAACCTTCTGTGAAGCCCTTGGGGGTTCAAAGTGCCCACATATTTAGATAAGTTTCTTGGAGCGTCTTGTTTCCAAAATGGAGTCTTACATACAACTTGTAGAGAGGGATATTACACTTTTGAGGAAAAGTACATGTTTTACAGTTAGAGGTAATCTTAGCCTTGTTGAAAGACAAGCTTTACAGAAATTATCTGATAACACAGCCCTCACAATCAAGAGTGCAGACAAAGGTGGTGCTGTAGTTGTCATGGATACTGTTAAGTACAAGGCCTAGATTGTGACCCAATTAGCGGATAGTGATGTCTATATGAGATTGGCTGGTGATCCTACCTCTGGTTTTCTTGCTGAGTTGCGACTTCTGGTGGATGAGGCCCATGTGAATGGGCTCATAGATGAGAAGTTGTCTGATTTTTTAATTGTGGATAATCCAGTAACACCAATTTTGTATACTTTGCCGAAGATCCACAAGGATCTTCTTAACCCTCCCGGACGTCCCATTGTATCCGGGAGGGGTTCACTTTTCAACAAAGTAGCCATTTTTCTGGATAAGATCCTACGACGGTTTGCAATAACAGCACGATCCTATATTTTGGATACGAATGATTTCCTTGACAAGATCAAAAATGTTCAGGTTGATTCCAATATGGTGCTAGCCTCTTTCGATGTGGTTTCACTGTATACTTCCATTCAGCATGAGAGGGGTCTTGAGGCTGTCGATGTGGTGCTATCGGGCTCGGACGTGGCCCCAGAATGTGCACAGATGATCCTCTCCCTGTTAGGCTTCATCCTTAGGAAGAATTATTTTCTTTTTGGGGATGATTTTTTCCTGCAGGTTAGGGGTACCGCCATGGGGTCCAATGTGGCCCCCACTTACGCTAACATCTATATGGCGGTATTCGAGGATCGTTATGTGTACAAGTCCATCTACTGGGGCTTCGTCCACGCCTGGTGGCGCTACATCGACGATGTCTTCTGTGTTTGGGATGGCAGTGTGGAAGACCTTTATAAATTCCAAACTGAGTTAAATGGTATTTATCCAGAGTTGAAATTTACTCTAATGGAATCCTTAACTCAATTTCAATTTTTAGACACATTGGTATACAAAGAAGGGAATATGCTTAAAACAGATCTTTATGTGAAGGAAACAGACAGAAATAGTCTTTTGCTATACAACAGCAACCATCCCAGGAGGATGGTGGAATCATTACCTTGGAGTCAGATGTTGAGAGTGCGGAGGATAGTCAAAGATGAGAATAAATTGGTTAACAGACTTGATGAAATGTGCCATAGATTTATTAATAGGGGCTATCCTGTGGGAAAAGTTACACAGTTCAAAGAGAGGGTTATTAATTTGACCGGTGGGGATTTTTACCGCAAATGTGATAAAACCGCTAGTAAACGTGTTCCGTTTGTATCAACTTTCTGCCCTATTAGTAATAAAATCGGTGGTATTTTGAATAAGCATTGGGGTCTACTGCAGAAAGGGCTACCGGGGGTCCCTGAATTTACTAATAGACCTATTTTATCTTATAGACGTGGAGCTAACCTGAAGGACAAATTGGTGAGAGCGGATGTGGGTCCTAGTAAGATTCCACGACAGTTGACATTAGACCCTTTGAGGGGTGGCAGTTTTCCATGCCTTGGCTGTGCATGTTGTGGTAATATGATCAAGGGTGATAGTTTCTATCACCCACATACTGGTAAGGCCTCTTTCACACTTCAGTTTTTTGCATCAGTTATAATCCGCCAAAAAGGCGGACAAGCGGATCCGTTCTAAACTGATGTGAACGGATGGCACAGGATCCGTTTTCAGACGGATCCTGAAAATGAAGAAATTTAAAGGAATCGCTGGCCGGGAAGGAAGGAGAGAGAGAGAGAGAGAGAGAGAGAATTTTTTTATTTTTGTCCGGCACCCAGAAAGAATTTCGGGTTAAATGAGTGTCTGGAGGATCCGCCAGAGAAAAAAACGTTACAAGCTCCGCTCTGAAATCTTTGAGGATGGTGACGGACAGCAACTTTTGGCGGATCCTCACAAAAAACGGATGCAACGGACAGCAATCCGCCATTAATGCAAGTCAATGGGAAAAAAACGGATCCGTTTTTTTTCAAAACCTGGCGGATTGTGACTGATTGTAAAAAACGGAAGTGTGAAAGAGGCCTAAGAGATTCTCAATAAAGGAATATTACACTTGTACCTCTAGTTTTGTTATTTATGTGATCACTTGTCCATGTGGATTGCTGTATGTGGGCGAGACAACTATGGAGGTTAAAGCTCGTATCAGTAAACATAAGAGTACAATTAGAACCCAACTCCTTGATTTACCGATACCGAAGCATTTTGTAGAATCTAGACATTCTGTGAATCAGTTGTGATTCAGGGTGATTGATGGGGTCCCTATGTTAAGACAAGGTGGAGATAGGACGTTGTTGTTGAAAAGAAAGGAGTTGAAGTGGATCTCAACTCTCGATACATTGCAGCCGAAGGGCTTGAATCTTGAATACAACTTGCAAATTTGCATTAACTAATCCATAGTAGCCTTAACAGCATCATTCTTTTGGTTTTTTGATAGCGGTTTTGATTTTTGATATATTTTTTTCTTTTTTAGGTTGTTGCGTTGATGTGACCGGGGGACATGGGGACTGAATTGTCCTGAAATTCTGTGGATTGTGATTGAATCGACATATATGTTTTTTTGGTTCATTCCCCGTGCCCTCTTGTCTGTACACTGTGGTGTTATAATAAAGTTATTTCTTTTTTCTATTGTTACTTTGTTTATATTTTTTATATAGGTCCCTGATAATCTAATATACTTTTTGTGAGTATAAATATATGATAGATTGAGGTTTTAGACCATTGGATTACGGTAGCTGAACTTTCCTTTTGTGGACATCATTATATTGGCCTTTATAAGGTTCTCTTTTATGAGAGTCATGTACCAATATATACATGTGGCTATGGTCATGTTACCATAGGAGTCAATATTGGTTTCCGCTTATTTTTTGGAATACTGATTGACGGTATTAGAAGGTGGGGGTTATTAGTCCCTTCCTGTTTACAACTATGTTGTGGCCAGTATTTTGGTAACCTGACTGACTATATATTTATACCGTTTTGGGTCTCTTATATATTGGTTCCCTCATTAGTTATTTAGTAGGTATGTTGAATGCCCGTTTGAATCGTTATGAACCCGTTTGATATAATTTCTTTTTATATGTGGATGCATATGTTTGAAATTTGGTGAGTGCGGTCATGTGATCTCTCCATGTGACCGCTCTATGATGTGGTTGGTGGAGGTGTGATCAGGTGACTTGTCACGTGACCGCTTGCAGTGGATTGTGGGCGCCCTGAGTACAGACCATCTGGTATTATGGAGCTCCGTTGCGCATGCGCGATCCCCTGCTGCGGTATCGCGGGAGTGAACTGTATCATTTCCTATGCGACAGCGGGTGACGTCACTCGATAGCTATGAGGGTGATGACATGGAATGCCAATGAAGGGAAGTTCAGCTCTCAGGTCTGTGCTGATAATTTTGATAGGCTATCGTTTTTTGGCGCCTGATATAGAATTATAATCATTGGTTGAGGTGGCTGGTTGTTGACACCTTATGTATGAATGTTGCTCATTGGTGGGGGGTTGCTAGGCGATATAGGAATGCAAACATCCCTTTGGTTGCCGTTTATTTATTTATTATCACCATGTGTTAGTATGTTGTACAATTTTTGTTTAATGTTTTATGACTGTATGTGCACTATATCATTATGTATGTATAATGTAATTTATATGTTTTATTTGTATTGTTTTATGCTATTTCATATAATGTGGGCGGATACCTGTTACTGATTGGCCACATTGGCCTATTTAAGGCTGCCATATCTTGCTGTATACTATGCTTGATAAAGACCATGTGATGGTCGAAACGTTGCATTTTGTCATGGCACAATAAATGTTTATATAATTTTCACCCGGATGAGATGCTGTTCTTCTTCATCTTTTAAGTTTCTTGGAGCGTCTTGTTTCCAAAATGGGGTTACTTACGTGGGGTTTCCACTGTTTAGGTACATCAGGGGCTTTCCAAACGCGGCATGGCGTCCGCTCTCGATTCCAGCCAATTTGACATTCAAAATCTCAAATGATGCTCCTTCCCTTCTGAGCACTGCCGTGTGCCTAAAGATTGGTCTTCCTCCACACATTGGGTATCAGTATACTCAGGAGAAATTGCACAACAAATATTTTGGTTCATTTTCTCCTGAAACCCTTGACAAAATAAAAAAAAATTGTGTCCGAAGATAAATTTTGGGGAAAAAAGTTAAATGTTCATTTTTTCCTTCCACATTGCTTCAATTCTTGTGAAGTACCTAAAGGGTTAATAAACGTCTTGAATGTTGTTTTGAACACCTTGAGGGGTGCAGTTTTTAGAATGGTGTCACTTTTGGGTATTTTCTGCCATATAGACCCCTCAAAGTGACTTCAAATGTGAGGTGGTCCCTGAAAAAATGATTTTGTAAATTTTGTTGTAAAAATGAGAAATCACTGGTCAACTTTCAACCCTTATAACTTCCTAACAAAAAAAAAATTTTGGTTCCAAAATTGTGCTGATGTAAAGTTGACATGTGGGAAATGTTATTTATTAAATATTTTTTGTGACATATCTCTGATTTTAAGGGCATAAAAATTAAATTTTGAAAATTGCAAAATTTTAAACATTTTTGCCATATTTCCATTTTTTTCATAAATAAACACAGGTTATATCGAAGAAATGTTACCACTAGCATGAAGTACAATATGTCATGAAAAAACGTCATTCCAACGGTAACGCATCCTGAAACCATGCTTGTGTGTTATTGCTCTTCATTCATGGAGGGGTCGCTCGCAAAATTTTATCTTAGAATATAACCATGAATAAAGCATTGGATCTAAACATCCTTCAAGAGCAACTTCTTCCAACCATCCAGGACAAGGAAACTCCCATGATCACAATCCCATTGAAAACCTGTGGTCAATCCACAAAAGCGGGTGGACAACCAAAAACAAGGAAATTGTGGTGAACACAAAGCACTGATTACATAAGAACGGGTCGTCATCAGTCAGGATTTGGCCTACAACCTGATATCCAGCTGCCAGGGAAAAATGCTGAATACTGGAAATATAAGGGTCAACACTATGAATCCTGAGCTTTTGCATAAACTTGATGTAATTATTAAAACATTAAATAGTTTGGAAATGCTGATCAATGTACTTTAGTAACCATAACGAGATCAAAAAACACAGAAGCAGCAAACTCTGTGAAAACCAAAATTGTGCAAATGTCAAAACTTGGCTACGACTACAAATCTATACTCTTGCTCCAAAGTCATGGTTTGTACATGACCGTATTTCTCATTACATGTGTCTTGCCCTTTGGTAGATTGCATGTAGCTGTCAGAGACTGTATAAAACAGACACCACCTACTGGCCCTGCCATGCACTCCCCATTATGATTTTTCGCTGATCATGTAACTGAAAACAATGGACTATCTAGTATATAGGCAAGGGAGACACAAAGCGCAAATAGGGTCTTATCCAACAATAAAGCAGCAGTTTTTTAAAAGAACTGTTTACCTGGGTTATGCCTCCTAATGGTGGTCAAAGCAAGTGTAGTGAGGATAGGCTGCCACAGAACCACAGGTCGGTCACCGACCAGACAGTACAGTACACTGCAGGAAGACAATCCTCTAATCCTGAAGACACTACATCCTTTCATTAAGATCTGATCTTGTAGCGGTGTGTGTTAATTCTTGGAGCACTGTGTATCTACAGGTCAGATACCGCACCGTCTAAAAGTTCAATTTTACGTTTTCTTCTTTAAACAATTTTTATTATCGATTTAAATACAAATAATCGAGACAAATATATATATTTCATATAAAAAAGTGACACATTTTAATTAAAAAAGATATTTTCTTCTAAATATTTATTATAGCAGATGATTTAACACTCTTCTTGGAAAAGTGAAGGTGGATTTCATTGCAGTCTAATGGTCTAAAGCAGTGGTCCCCAACCTTTCTGACCTTGAGAGCCACATTCAGCACTGAGAGAGGGTCACGAGCCACATTCAGCACTGAGAGAGGGGCGCGAGCCACATCTAGCTCCCACCCCCTTCAAAGTAGTGTCAACCAAATCCCCCATTACAGGTATAATGATAACCAAAGCTTCTCCACAGAAATCACTCCAAAGCAGTACACTGAGACCCAGGGGTTCCCATAATCCCCCCATTCATTATTCTCCCATCAAGGACTCCCAACACACTATCATATCCAGCTTTGAGCACCTCATCTAACACGTAGTACCATTCTCCAACGTACCATACCTAAAACATCTCTAAACCCCTAAGACCAGTAAATGTGCCTCCAGTTCTTCACTTCTGTGCAGGGCTACTCACAAATTTCACCATTTTGAGATGTTCTCTTCATACCTGTTTGCTAGACCTGGACCTAATGCACCAAGCTGGCAGACAGTCGCGAGCCACAATTCATGGGACCGCGAGCCACATGTGGCTCCAGAGCTACAGGTTGGAGACCCCTGGTCTAAGTGATAGAGGAGTTGACTCCCATAACATGAGAACTTGTTTTTTGAAGTTCGCGCTATATGTTCTGTTTCTTCTTCCTTTTTTTCTCTCTTGAAATAATTTTTATTTTTCATTTGTCAGCCTGTAAATTGATATAGACAAGATATTAGAATGTTTTTTCCAAAAGGTTTATGTGATTTTTCTGAAAACAATGTTCTATTAACCATTTACTGACTTTGAACTTTGACATATGTCATCTGACTGTTTGGCGCCTGTTTTTTGGATTCTTGGATGTATTTAAACAATGTACTGTTAGCACCTGTGTAAGTTATATGTGGTATTTCCTGAGGAAGGGGTGGTTTTCACCCTGAAACGCATCGAGTAAACCACTATTGAACTTCTACTATAACTTGGAATTTTACCATTCACGCAGCGCGGAAAAAAATCCACATCCTATCCCGCAGTGTACTGAAAACAATGGATGACAGGCGAAATGAAACATGAACTTACATACCTTGTCTGTTATCAATGAGGTTACTAATAGTTGTCTAAGGAATGTTCTACCACTAAATGCTTTTGGGAAAATCATCAAGGTCCACTGCGATCAGCTTCCTGTGCAATTGCCAACCAAAGGCGTTGTAGATATTCTTGATGGGAGACAACTAGAGATGAGCGGACACCTGAATGTTTGGGTCCGGTGTGTTCGGCGGAACAGTTAGAAACAGTTCGGGTACCAGAACAGTACCCGGGCCCTAATCACTTGAATAGGGGGCCCGAACATCCAGTGTTTTCCACGCTGTCATGTGCATGACAGCACAGCAAACATCACTTCTGTTCAGCGGTAAAATCATCACCGGTGAGTCAAAAGATAGCGTGAGCGCTCAGCTGTGATCGGAGGTGTAACATTTACCTCCGGTCACTGGTGTCAGCTGATAAGACTACTGCTCCCATCAGCCGTTGCCTGCTGCCGCTATTAATTGAGAGCAGGAGTGGCTGAAGAGTGTATTCATCAGCCGACTCCTGCATTGTAAATAAATTAAAAGAAAACCCTGGCGTGGGTTCCCCCATATTTTTGTTAACCAGCCGGGAAAGGTCAGAGAGGTCCGGCGCCTGAGCACTGCAGTACTTTACTCTGCTGTCAACAGGGCAGATAAAGTACGCCTGCGCAGGAGCCGTGTCAGAAGTAAGAAGGAGGACGTAATCGCTAGAAGATGGGAGGCGCCGGACCGGATCGGGACACCCATCGGACCGGACCGGAACCCGGTGTGAGTATAATCTAACTGGTTTTTCTTATCTTTCAGGTTACATCAGGGGCTTATCTAGAGCATTACAGAATGATGTAGATAAGCCCCTGATGTCTGTGGCCGCAGCTCATTGGCCAAAAATGGGGTGACAGATTCCCTTTAACATATTAACAGCCGAGGGTGAATCGAGATTCCACTCGTTGCTGTTAGGGGCACAATAAAATCAGCTGACATGGGTCATCAAACAGGGGGAGGCAATCTATCATGTACCTATATGTCATAGGTCGCTAAGGGGTTAATCCTTATTGATAGCAGCCAAGGTGAGTAACTGCATGTTTTTCTGTGCATAGCCCTCATACACGAGCCTAAACAAACAAGCTGTTTTGAAAATTTTGTTTTCGTTTTTTCTTCAATTGCATACTATTAACATATCTATGGAGATATTCAGAGGAGACACAGATTAGATATTAGAAAAAAATTTTTGACAGTGATCAATGAGTGGAACAGGCTGCCACAAGAGGTGGTAAGTTCTCCTTCAATAGAAGTCTTCAAACAGAGGCTGGACAGATATCTCTCTGGGGTGATTTAGCGAATCCTGCTTTGAGCAGGGGGTTGGACCAGATGGCCCAGGAGGTCCCTTCCAACTCTACGATTCTATGATTCTATGAACTGACAATTTTCAGAATTCCAGGCCTTTTCCTTCTTGGTGTTGTAATTTCAATGTTGAGAAGTCTAGAATATAAATAATAATTTAGTTTCAATGCACTTTTATTTAAATATAACACTCACTTTTACTCTTGGCAGATAACAATTCCAGAAGCTCAGAGGGAAATCTGATGTTTTTAGATTTTGCAGCAAATGGTCATAGTATCATAACAGATAATCGTCAAGAACATTCCATTATCCTAAATACACCTCAAGCCCTTCACGATTTAGCATCTGATTCTTTTCAGTGGATCCTTTCTTCTGCTTCATCAACAACCAATGTGGAAAAGAAAAGTCAAGGAATATCTGTTGAACATATGAACACTCATGTAGTGGTGGAGCCATTAACATGGTCAGTATGTGGGAAAAATTTTGCTCAGAAATCAAATCTTGCACAACATCTGAAGGTTCATAAAGGGGAGAAACCATTTTCATGCTCCGAATGTGGGAAATGTTTTTTTCAGAAATCACATCTTGTGCAACATCTGAAGATTCACACAGGAGAGAAACCATTTTCATGTTCAGAATGTGGAAAAAGTTTTGTCAAGAATTCAGATCTTATTAGACATCAGAGAACACACACAGGGGAGAAGACATTTTCATGTTCAGAATGTTGCAAATGTTTTAACAGCCCATCAGAACTTGTTACACATCAGAGAATTCACACAGGGGAGAAGCCATTTTCATGTTCAGAATGTTGTAAATGTTTTAGCAGGAAATCAGATCTTGTTGCACATCTGAGAATTCACACAGAGAAAACAGCATTTTTATGTTCAGAGTGTGGGAAAAGTTTTGTTAAGAAATCTAATCTTGATACACATCTGAGAATTCACACAGGGGAGAGACCTTTTTCATGTTACGAATGTGGGAAATGTTTTTTTCAGAAATCACATCTTGTGCAACATCTGAAGATTCACACAGGGGAGAAACCATTTTCATGTTCAGAATGTGGAAAAGGTTTTGTTAAGAATTCAGATCTTATTAGACATCAGAGAACACACACAGGGGAGAATCCATTTTCATGTTCCGAATGTTGTAAATGTTTTAAAAGGAGATCAAAACTTGTTACCCATCAGAGAATTCACACAGGAGAGAAGCCATTTTCATGTTCCGAATGTTGTAAATGTTTTAGCAGTAAATCAGAACTTGTCAGTCATCAGAGAATTCACACAGGGGTGAAGCTATATCAATGTTTAGAATGTGGAAAAGGTTTTAATGTGAAACGCAGACTTGTGACACATCAGATAATTCACACGGTGAAAACTGCATTTTCATGTTCAGAGTGTGGGAAAAGTTTTGTTAAAAAATCACTACTTGATACACATCTGAGAATTCACACAGGGGAGAAACCATTTTCATGTTCAGAATGTGGAAAAGGTTTTATGAGAATGTCAGATCTTGTTAGACATCAGAGAATTCACACAGGGGAGAAGCCATACCCATGTCAAAAGTAAAAGAAAAGTCAAAGATGCTATAGGATTTTTACAGGATGAAAATGATGAAATGGTAAGACAGGATGTTGAGAAGGCTGAACTTTTAAATTCCTATTTTGCATCTGTTTTCTCTCAGAAAGGAAATGTAACATCAACTGTTATTCACTGTCCTATTAAGGGAATAGAAGAATCCAGGATATCTATAAACAGAAAGATAGTGAGGAAACACTTAGCTAACCTAAATGTATTCAAGTCTCCAGGTCCAGATGAATTACACCCCAGAGTACTGAAGGAGATAGCAGAAGAAATTTTTGAACCCCTCTCCATAATCTTTGAAAATTCTTGGAGAACAGGAGAAGTGCCAGAAGACTGGAGAAGAGCAAATGTTGTTCCTATCTTCAAAAAGGGGAAGAAGGTGGACCCAGGCAACTATAGGCCGGTGAGTCTGACTTCTATACCAGGAAAGATCTTTGAACAAATTATTAAACAACATGTATGTCAATACCTGGATAAGAATGAAGTGATTAAACAGAGTCAGCATGGGTTTGTAACTAATAAGTCATGTCAGACTAATTTAATTTCCTTTTATGATGGTATTACTGATTGGGTGGATCAAGGAAATGCTGTAGATATAGTATATCTTGACTTCAGCAAAGCATTTGACAAAGTCTCTCATACAATCCTTATTGAAAAAATGACTAAGTATGGAATGGACAAGGCAACTGTTAGGTGGATTCATAACTGGCTTAGTGATCGGACCCAAAGAGTGGTCGTAAATGACTGCACATCCAGTTGGAAGAATGTCTCAAGTGGGGTACCACAGGGCTCTGTCCTGGGCCCTGTATTGTTCAACATCTTTATCAACGATTTAGATGAAGGAATTGAGGGTAAACTGATTAAATTTGCTGATGACACAAAGCTAGGAGGGATAGCTAATACTAGAGAAGAGAGAGAGAGGATTCAAAAAGATTTAAATAAACTGGAGAAGTGGGCAGCAACTAACAGAATGGTTTTTAACAGGGAGAAATGCAAAGTACTACATCTGGGCAATAAAAATGAAAAAAGCATATATAGAATGGGAGGAATAGGGCTAAGTGACAGCACATGTGAAAAAGACTTGGGTATACTAATAGATCACAGACTGAATATGAGTCAACAGTGTGATGCAGCAGCAAAAAAGGCAAATGCAATTCTAGGATGTATTAACAGAAGCATACAGTCTAGATCACGTGAAGTAATTATTTCCCTCTACTCCTCTTTGGTCAGACCTCATCTGGAATATTGTGTCCAATTTTGGGCACCACATTTTAAAAAAGACATCAACAAACTGGAGCAAGTTCAGAAAAGAGCGACCAGAATGGTGACCGGTCTGCAAACCCTGTCTTATGAGGAAAGGTTGCAGGATTTGGGAATGTTTAGTTTGCAAAAGAGAAGACTGAGAGGAGACTTAATAGCTGTCTACAAATATCTAAAGGGCTGTCACATTGTAGAAGGATCAACTTTATTCTCATTTGCACAAGGAAAGACTAGAAGCAATGGGATGAAGCTGAATGGGAGGAGACACAGATTAGATATTAGAAAAAACTTTTTGACAGTTAGAGTGATCAATGAGTGGAACAGGCTGCCACGAGAAGTGGTGAGTTCTCCTTCAATGGAAGTCTTCAAACAGAGGCTGGACAGACATCTAACTGGGATGATTTAGCGAATCCTGCTTTGAGCAGGGGGTTGGACCAGATGGCCCAGGAGGTCCCTTCCAACTCTACGATTCTATGATTCTATGATTCTATGTTCAGAATGTGGAAAAGGTTTTCATAAGAAATTAGATCTTGTTAGACATCATAAAAAACACACAAGGAAGTAGCCAAATTCTTATTATAGTTGTATTGCTTTGCAAGTTATTCTGAAGAAAAGTCACATGGCTAAAAGAGAAAACAATTTTGACTAATAGATTATGCTTAGTAAAAGTATTTAAATATTAATGATTATTTGTTATTTAAGAGCAATTCGTTTATAAATGATACACCTATACATGAACAATGTATGCAAAATTAACATTAGGGCTACGTTCCCATCATGAGCTTTTGGTGCGTTTTGATATTGCAGAATTTCTGCACCCTTTCTGCCCCTTTTATTTCAAGTAGGTTACTTGTGATTTTTTTTTTTGCGTTTTAAGTGCATTTCTTAACATATATTTTTATCTCTGAGTTTTGTCTTATTGGTATGTCATGTTTAAATAAAGCTGCTTTGTTTTGATACTTTTAGGTATTTGACTTTTGACAAAATTTTCTTGACGTATTTAGGTGCAGACTACATGTGTTTTTGAGGCGTTGTCTCAGCGGAAATACACTAAAAATGCATGTGCGTTTTTTACCTGCATAATTTCCGCAATTAATGCAAGTCTGTGGGGAAATTCAGCACAGAAAGCTCAGTATACTCGCAAAAGAAATTGACATGCTGCGGATATGAAAAATGCACCACAGGTCAGTTTATGCAGCATTACAAATAAGCACGGTGGGCATGAGATTTCTATAAATCCCATCCACTTTGCTAGAACTGTAAAACTCTGTTTTTTGAATGCAACAAAGACACGCAGCGTCAAACACGCAACAATGTAGCCTTAGAGGACTTGCAAACGTTTTTGGCAGTTGTGGTAAAAATGCTGCACAGTAAGAATGTTTACAAAAATAGAATTTTTAATTGTATTATATTAATTGCTAAAAATAAAGCGAATGAACGACCATGAAATGTAAAGTAAATCGATATTTGGTGTGGCAACCTTTCGTCTTCAAAGCGGCATCAAATCATCAATACTTATAGGTAAACTTGCGCATAGTTTCTGAAGGAACTCAACAGTGAGGTTGTTCCAAACATCTTGTGGAATTAACCACAAATCCTCTGTGGATATTGTCTTGTGCAAATCCTTTAGTCTCCTCATATAATCCCACACAAATATTTTGCGATCACGGCTTTGGATCTTCACTTCCAGGAGACCTTGGTCTCATTTACAATAAAGATAGTTCATATTGACATAGGCCACATGTTCAGGTTCTTTGTAATACTTTATGATAGAAATATAGTTAAGCTCACCGTGATTTACATCCTGGAGGTGTTCTGAGCACAGAAACGCCCCGTCAAGGTGTGGGAAAATGCAAAAATGAAGAGTAATCCAGCTCTATGAACAGTGAACGTTTTATTTATAGAAATGCTTCAAGGACATACAGAGTCAGCAGTACAGCTTACAAAACGTCTGCACACCATTAATCATGATGCCTGGGACTAAGTAGTGACTACTTTTATGCTGTCTTTCAGGTGACCACACCGGTGTGCTAATTTGCTTAACTCATTAACTCATTAAAATTCATTTAACAAACACGTGATGTACAAACAACATAAAATGCATATATAAAAGTAAGCAAACTTTGCTAAATTTAATCTGGGCAGCTATATACTTTATAGAACTAATCACTGTATAAATATATGCGTATGAACCTGTTATAAGTTTGTTTATGAGTATATATGATCTCATGTTATAACTAGTGATGCGTGAATAGTGGAATATTGAGATCCGGGAGGCAGTGACTGGTGTTACCTGTAGGGGTCGCTGTATGTTTTCCCCAGAATATGCATGGAGGTGTATTGAGGTCATGAGAGGACATTGCAGTCACAGGCATAGCTGTGGTTGCAATACAGACTAAAGTGTGTATACGTCTTGGACAGGCTAGTGTCCAAGGCAGAGTTAGGGAAAACCTGCTCTGGGTTGTTGTGTTTGAAACAGACTGCAGTACGGTAGTGATGCAGTCCGTTTCAATCCCAGCTCGGGTTTTCTAGGTGGCTGAAACCTCATTTTACTTGGAAGAATTCTCCTCAAGGGAAAGAGACAAGAAGGCCATTGACCATTCTGCACAAGCCTACGCAGTTCTTCTGAAAACTACCCAACCAAGCAGAATGTATCTTTTGCATGGTTTTGAGTAACAATGGAGTAATTACAGGATATGTCTCAGAGAGTGTCGAGGTCTGGAAGGGACAAAATCTTTTTGCAGTGATTTATGACATTTGGAATGCGAAAAGATGGAGGGAGTTTTAATCTGAAAGCCACTGGGTTGCTCTCCAGAATTTAGAGACAAACTGCACCCCCCTATCAGATACAATGTCCAAAGGAATGCCATGCAATCTCACCACATGAATGATGAATAACCTGGAAAGTGTCTCAGCATTAGGTAACCCCGATAACGGAACAAAGTGAGCTTGTTTACTGAATCGGCCAACCTTCACTGATATAACGGTTTTCCCACTAGACAATTAATGATGAAATCCATGGACAAATGAGTCAATGCCCCGGCCTGCAGGTTATGACAAACTTTAGCGTGTGCGCAAAACTCACAAGTTGATAACAAGTATCACTAAGCACGAATGGCCACCAAAAAGGTCTACATATAGCTTTTTGTAAAACAGCAGCAAAGGCATATAACAGCATCCTGTATGTACCAGCAAGAAAACTATGCTGTTAATCATGGACAATTAAAGGATCAGTCGTTACACATCATAAGGCGGGAGTGTGGAGACCACAAAAGAATACGACCAACAGATCCAAGGGAAAAATGGATAAAACAGGAAAAATGGGGAAGGGAACAAGCAAAGGTGCAGCAGTGCAAGAGGACACGCAAAACCTAACCACAGCCATAAAAAAGTATGTCAATGTCTTATTAGCTATAATTAAATAGCAACTATTTATTAGATATATGTCAAAATTACACCTCCTGAGATGCTATATGGTAAACTAAAAGGGAATATACTGAAACCCAGTATTAACTGCCATAATGCATATATGACTCCCTCCTCAATGGTATCATATAAAGCAATGTAGTGAGTTAGGTGTATGTCCGAATTGACACATAGGTCCGTCTATACAAATGTGCTCCTTAATTTTTAGCAGCACCGCCAAATTTAAAATATGGCCAATTAATGTGACATCACCCCAACATCAGAAACATGGCTGATATGAAGATTGTATCCAAGTAAGGCAAATAGCCCATCCCGAATGGAGACACAGCGGCCACAGCAGCTATTGCTAAACATAGCTTTTTGTGTAGCAGTGGCCCTAGGGTGACCACTCAAGATAGAGATATGAAACTCTTGCAACAGACATAATCTGAGATACACAGGCACAAATAATTTAGATCCAGGAGTAGCAGAAGGAGCCAAAGACTGGACTTAGCGAATCTCAGCTTTCAATTCTGAGGATACCATAGAAATTGCTATACCCTGAGGAACAATGGAGGAAGGGTTTTCTGGAGGAGAAACTGAAACAAGGCTGCATGACAAAGCTTCAGCCCTAACATTCTTAGGCTAGTTTCACACTAGCATTACCAGGCGCAGCGCACGGCTGCTGCTAAGCTCCGCCCTCGGCCACGCCCCCTCCAATCATCTCTGATCGCATGACGCTGCATGCGATCAGCGTACCCTATATTTAGCATTGGGTACGCTGGCCGTGCGCTGGCATGATTTTGTCGGCGCTTGCACCCTTTTGGCACTGCGCCGAGCGCACAAAAATGCAACACAGTGTGTTTGGCGCACGTCGACACATCGCCAAAAGGGAGCATTCGCCGTCAAAAGTGTACCAGCGCACGACCAGTGTACCCAACGCTAAGTATAGGGTACGATGATCTCATACATTGTCATGCGATCAGAGGAGGAGATGACCGGAGGGGGCACGGCCGGGGGCGGAGCTTAGCGGCGGCCGTGCACTGCGCCCAGTAACGCTATTGTGAAACTAGCCTTAGAACCCAGTCAGAACGTGATGGAAAAATTGAATCTAGAAAAAAAGGACCACCTGGCCTGACTAGGGGTTAAGCGTTTAGCTGATTCAATATAATAAGCTACATTTTTCTGATCAGTCACAACCGTGACCTGATGAGTAGCTCCCTCCAAAAAATGGCTCCATTCCTCAAACGCTAACTTGACAGCAAGCAGTTCACGATTTCCAACAACATAATTTCTCTCAGCAGATGAAAATTTCCTAGAAAAAAAGCACATGGTCTTAAGTTCATCAGGGATTCAGGACCTTGTGGCAAAACAGCGGACACCGCAACCTCTGAGGCATCCACCTCTATGATAACCAGTTTGTGGAGATCAGGTTGAATCAAAACTAGAGCAGACATGAAGCACTCTTTTAGTCTATTAAAGACCTCAGTGGCATCTGGTGACCAAACCTTTAGATCCGCTCCCTTAGGCTAGTTTCAGACTAGCATTTCTGGGCGCAGCACAGCGCCGGCGCTAAGCCCCGCCCCTGGCCGCGCCCCCTCCTCTCATCTCCTCCGATCGCATGACTGTGCATGCGATCAGCGTACCCTATACTTAGCATTGGGTGCGCTGATCGTGCGCTGGTCTGATTTTGCTGGTGCTGCGCACTTTCGGCGCTGCGCCCAGTACACAAAAATGGGCTGTATTGCATTTTTGTGCCCTGGGTGCATCGCCAGCAAAATCAGATCAGCGCACCCAACGCTAAGTATAGGGTACGCTGATCACATGCACAGTCATGCGATCGGAGGAGAAGATGACAGGAGGGTGTGTGGCCAGGGGCGGGGCTTAGCTGCGGCCCTGCGCTGCTCCCAGAAACGCTAGTCTGAAACTAGCCTTACATGTGAGATCGGTAAGAGGTTTAACAATCTGTGAAAAACCCCTAATAAATGTTCTATAATAATTGGCGAATCCTAAAAACACTGCAGTGCTTTAAGTTCATGATGTTGAACCCAATCAATTATAGCTTGCACCTTCCCAGGATCCATCTTAAACCCTTCAGCAGATATGATGAACCCCAGAAATGATATTTTCTGAGCAGAGGAAATACATTTTTGTAATTTGGCAAACAAAGAATTTTCCCTGAGTCTTTGTAAAACATAACGGACATGCTCATAGTGCAAATCCAGATCAGATGAAAAAATTAGAATGACATCAAGGTGTACCACAATAAACCTTCCAATGATATCAGAAAAAATGTCATTCGTAAAGTTCTGAAAGACAGCAGGTGCAATGGTTAAACCAAAAGGCATTGCCAGGTTCTCGAATAAACGCAGATGTTAAAAACGCTGTCTTTCACTCATCACCTTCCTGGATTCTTATCAGATTATATGCCCCTCTAAGGTCAAGTTTAGAAAACCATTTGGCCCCAGTAAGCTGATTTTATAGGTCGGGGTTGAGTGGAAGTGGGTAAGTATTTTTAACAGTAATTTTGTTTAGTTCACGAACATCGAGGCAAGGGCTGAGCCCCCATCCTTCTTTTTCACAAAAAAGAATCCAGCCACTACAGGCAAGGAGGAGGGATGGATATGACCCTTCCGTAAACTTTCATTGACATATTCTTTCATAGCGATCCATTTCAGTCCTGACAAGTTGTACAGGCGAGCTTTAGGCAATTTGGCATTAGGAATAAGATCAATAATACAATCATAAGGTCGATGAGGAGGTAGTATCTTTTTCGGAGAGCACATCTCCAAAGTCCTTCAGGTATTCCAGCAGACCCTCTAGACATGGTCCAAAGGGTCAGGAAGCAGCAGATCAGAACTCAGACCAACATAATCAGGCTAACACCAAGAAGCACAAACTATGTCTGGCTAGGATCAGGGGCAGAAAGCTCAGTTAAGTAGTGCAATCACCAGAAAACTGAACACCTGCAGAAAGTTCCGCACATCCCAGTCACAGATTGGACAGACAAGCTGTCAATCAAGACAGACAGCTCAGCAGGACAGTTTCCATAGAACAGCATAGCAATCATTCACTGAGCGGAGGAATCGTGACACAAACGTTGTGTCCTCACCAGGAAGAACAGTAATCATCCTCTCTTCATGATGCATAGGCTCCTCCTTCTCCTCTTCAGGCCATGCATGGTGACAGGCATGAAGCTGGGATTGGGAGTCCCCTCTGTACCTCAGAGCAGAAAATCCTGTTCCTCCTCCTGTTCCTTGTCATCACCCAATGTGGCCTCAGAATACTGTGTGAGGCTGGCTGTGTGGTATAAGCCACTGTACAATCTTGCTCCATAGGCACTTGCTCGGCATTCAGTGCTTCCTCTTTCAAATTCTGCAGCATATGTTTTAATAGACAGAGCAGTGGGATGATTACACTCATAATAGCATCATCAGCGCTCATCAACTTGGTGCCATACTTAAAGTTTTGAAGAACCTCACATAGGTCAATGATCCACACCCACTCAACAGTTGTTATGTGTGGGGGCTGAGTGTTACTCTGATGGGCATTGAGACGCTGGAATTAGGAGACTGCCCTCTGCTGCTCACTAAGTCTTGCAAACATATAGAAAGTTGAATTCCAGCGCGTAGGCAGGTCACAAATCAGTCGGTGACTAGGCAAATTAAAGCGCTGCTGCAGCAAAGCTAAACCGGCGTAAGCCGGAGATAACTTTCAGAAATGTGTGCTAACAGGGCGTACCTTGGCAAGTTTGAGAAGCAAGTTTTGATATGTTTTTAAAAAAACACTGTACAACCAAGTTCAGCACATGGGCCATGCATAGAACGTGTACCAGCTTCCCGAGCTTTAAAGCCGCCCCCAAGTTACGGCCATTATCGCACACAACCAGACCTGGTTGGAGGTTCAGCGAGGAAAGCCACTAATCGGTCTCTATTATCCCTGTCAACAGTTCGGCTGCATTGTTAGCTTTATCACGTAACCCAGTGTACCATCAGGGAAATGTATCGACCCTGTCCACAATAACTTGTCCACGTGTCTGTGGTTAGGTGGACCTTCTCTGTGACTGCATTGGCCAGAGCACAGCTGATAATGTGTAACACATGCTTATGTAACGTGGGGACTGTATACTGGGAAAAATAGTGTCTGCTGGGAATCAAGTACCGTGAAGCTGCCACTGCTAAGATGTCGCAGAAAGGCTCAGTTCCCAAAAGTCGAAACGGCAATATTTCCAGGGCTAGCAATCTGGCAATATGGGTGTTTATTGTTTGGGCCTGTGGGTGGGTGACTGGATATTTCTACTTTCTATTAAATGTCTGGGGCAGGGTCAACTGAACGCTGCATTGGGACAACAAAGTGGACGTGGTTGCTGAATGTTGTGTATGTGTAACCTCTGGTTTTGGGCAGGAGGCATCAGCAACTGCTTCATGGTCAGCAGATTAGGAATTCTGTAACACAGGGGAAAGGGCAGTGGTTTCACCCTCACACACAGATTTGGTACCCAGCCGTTCCGCCCACCTACTGGGGTGTTTGGCTGCCATGTGGTATTGCATGAAAGTGGTGGTGCTCAGGTTGGAAGTGTTCTTGCCTCTTCTTAGCTTGGTTTGGCAGATGCTGCAAATTACAGTTGTTTTATTTGAAAGGTTTAAAAAAAAAAAATGCTATACAGGGGAAGAATGCACCCTTGGCCTGTTATGTAGCTGAGTGGGATGGGGCTCTGTGGAACAGCTGACCGAGTTGTACCTCTGAGGAAACCACTACCTGTTCTTGCCTGTTTTTTTGCTACGGATCCATCCCTCTCTCACTGCTGTGCTCGCTTAGCGTGCCACTGTGCCAGATTGGATCAGTGGCCTCATCATCGACCATGTTGTCTTCCAATTCCTCAATCTGATCCTCCTTCTGTGCTGCGATTTGAGGCTGACCTGACGGCAACTGTGCCTCATGATTATCCTCCACCTCTTCAGACATTAATTGATCCAACGTGCCTTTCTCCTGGCCGTGGGTGCTCAAATGTTTGGGAATCACTGCACTCCACCTCCTCATGACCCTCTTTAATGGGGCCCGTTGAGAGGCCTGACAAGTTACAAGGGTACGTAAACAGTTCCTTAGAGTGGCCAGCATTGGGGTCATATATCTCCTGGGACTCTTGATGGTGGGAGAAAGAAGGTTTTGACAGGAATCTAGAACGAGATATAGTCACGTTCGGATCTGTCACATTGCCTTGGTGGGCACCACCACATCCACATCCCTTAACGTCACCCTTTCTTATCTTGAATGCATTATGCTTATGAAACCAAAATATACTGGCATTTTTTTTCACAAGTACCCTTACAAAGGTTTTTAAGTACAAATTCACTGTATCTAGCAATGTGTGGCTATTTTTTGGAGATCGCAGCTTGATTATACATGGCAACAGCAGACTGATGTAAATTACAAGTAAATAGTCACGTTTGCGTGTCTCTGCAGGCTTTGCCCCAGGAGCACAACTGGTGGATAAAGATATGCTATTTTTTTAAACCAATATGAAATAATGATTTTTTTAATCATCTTGCTGACACACTCCAAATGCAGAGTAATGAAGATTATTGCCCCTGCTAAATTGTCACATAAGATTATCTCCACCCGGATTGCCCCAGTCGCACAACTGCTAGACAAATATTAGGTATTTAAGCAATGGATGAGAAATATTATTTAGCGATTAGATTTTAAAATGGATGTTACTATATGCTGGCACTGAAGAGTATTATTTAGCGGTAAAAAAAAAAATATTGGCGGCTATACAGGAATATTCTGTAGCTCCCAAAAATTTTTTGTATTTGCTGGTACTACCTAATATTATTTCCCTCTTCAAATAGCTGATTTTTATATTTTGGAAGTGGATGAAACCCTCCCTATTTCATCCTAATCCCACAAATCACACAGTCTGTTCTAAGGCCGGGTTCTGACTTGCAAGAAACTCGCACAAGTCTCGCACCTCAATAACCGGCACTGCCACCGGCACTCGGGACCGGTGTGTGCGCCTGCATGTATTTATACAGTATGCAGCTGAACGCTCTGGTCCGAGTTCTGGCGGCAGTGCTGGGTATTGAGGTGCGAGACTCGTGCGAGTTTCTCGCAAGTCTGAACCCGACCTTATACTAACTACTATACAACACAATGGAAAATAGCAGAGATCTGCAGCATGTACTTGCAATGATGAGAACACCCAGGTGCCTACCTTTCACCCAACCCCAGATTATATGTCTCCCTACTTAAATAACCACCTAAAAAACAAGTAATCTCTTGACAATCTTCAGTTCTTAACCCTTTAACTACCGCCAATACGCCTTTTAACGGCGGTAGTTAAGGGTACTTAAACCACAGCACCGCTAATTAACGGCGCTGTGGAAAAAGTAAATAGAGCCCCCAGAGTCGGATTTTCCAGAGAACATGATTCGGGTCAGTTTTTACCACTCCGCTTTTGCGATTGCCGCTATTAACCGTATAACGGCGACTGCAAAAAAAAAAGCCGCGATTTTGCATTTAACCTGTCTCTCCTCTGATGTGAGAGAGAAATAGGGTCCCCGATCCCCCCCAGTACCTCCTGGTGGTTCTCCCGGTCCTCGAGCCCTCCTGCCTCCTCCGGTGGGCGCCGCCATCTTGGTTCGGAAAGCAAATGGCGGGCGCATGCGCAGTGCACCCGCCGAATCTGCCGGCCGGCAGATTCCATTCATTCATTCAATGTACATTTTGATCACTGTGATAAACCCTATCATAGTAATTAAAATAAAAAAAATTGTAAATACCCCCCCCTTATCACTCCCTTAGTTATGGTAATATAATGAAATAATTATTTTCATTTTTCCATTAGGGTTAGGATTAGAATTAGGGTTAGGGTTGGAATTAGAGTTAGGGTTGGGATTAGGGTTAGGGGTGTGTTGGGGTTAGGGTTGGAGCTAGAATTGAGGGGTTTCCACTGTTTACCAACTTTTTTGGTCTAATTTCTCCTGTTACCCTTGGGAAAATAAAAAATTGGGGGCTAAAAAATCACTTTTGTGGGAAAAAAAGATTTTTATTTTCAGGGTTCTGCATTATAAACTTCTGTGAAGCACTTGGGGGTTCAAAGTGCTTACCACATATCTAAATAAGCTCCTTGGGGGTCTAGTTTCCAAAATGGGTACACTTGTGAGGGGTTTCTACTGTTTAGGTACATCAGGGGCTCTGCAAACGCAACATGACGCCCGCAGAACATTCCATCAAAGTCTGCATTCCAAAATGGCGCTCTTTCCCTTCCGAGCTCTCCCATGCACCCAAACAGTGGTTCCCCCCACATATGTGGTATCCGCGTACTCAGGACAAATTGCATAACAACTTTTGTGGTTTAATTTCTCCCGTTACCCTTTGAAAAATAAAAAATAGCGGGCTAAAAAATCATTTTTGAGGAAAAAATATGATTTTTTAGTTTCACGGCCCTGCATTTATAAACTTCTGTGAAGCACTTGGGGGTTCAAAGTGCTCACCACACATCTAGATAAGTTCCTAAAGGGGTCTAGTTTCCAAAATGGAGTCACTTGTTGGGGGTTTCCACTGTTTAGGAACATCAGGGGCTCTGCAAATGCAACATGGTGTCCGATCTCAATTTCAGCCAAATCTGCGTTGAAAAAGTCAAACGGTGCTCCTTCCCTTGTGAGCTCTGCCGTGCGCACAAACAGTGGTTTACCGCCACACATGAGGTATTGGCGTATTCAGGAGAAATTGCACAACAAATTTTGTGGTTCATTTTCTCTTTAACACTTGTGAAAATAAAAAAAATTGGTTCTGAATTAAATTTTTTGCAAAAAAAAAGTTAAATGTTAATTTTCTCCTTCCACATTGCTTCAGTTCCTGTGAAGCACGAAAAGGTTTAATAAACTGCTTGAATGCGGTTTTGAGCACCTTGAAGGGAGCAGTTTTTAGAATGGTGTCACTTTTGGGTATTTTCTGTCATGTACAACCCTCAAAATGACTTTAAATATGATGTGGTCCCTAAAAAAAACGGTTTTGTAAATTTTTTTGTAAAAATGAGAAATCGCTGGTCAACCTTTAACCCTTATAACTTCCTAACAAAAAAAAATTTTGTTTCCAAAATTGTGCTGATGTAAAGGAAACACGTGGGAAATGTTATTTATTAACAAATCTGTGTGACATATCTCTCTGATTTAAGAGCATAAAATTTAAAGTTTGAAAATTGCAAAATTTTCGCTATATTTCCGTTTTTTTCATAACAAAACTCAAGACATATCGAAAAAATTTTACCACTAACATGAAGTAAAATATGTCACGAAAATCAGAATCAGCGGGATCCGTTAAAGCGTTCCAGAGTTGTAACCTCATAAAGTGACAGTGAGAATTGTAAAATTTGGCCAGGTCATTAAGCTGCAAAATAGCTCTATCACTAAGGGGTTAAAAGAGCATTTTGGAATAAATAACGCTCACTCTAACGTCCTGTCACTTTCCCTACGCTACTTACACTCTCCCTACGCTCAAACTACGCTCTTGCTACGCTGTTTCTGGCTGTAACGTGCACAAGTTGCCACCGGCATCCTTTAAATAGTCCTTTTGACGCTGGAAGGCCAGCCAATCACAGTAATTCCACAAAGATGGCACCACCATTACTGTGATTGGCAAGCCAGCCCAGCTTGTTCATTGGCTGCAAATAAACATGCTAGAGGGGGTCACTCGAATATACCGAGGCGAATACCAAATTACTTGCCAAGTTACTTCTGAGCGCATGCGCGGTCGGCAGCATTCCCAGCCTCCTTCACTTCTGCCCACTGTCTGACGTGCAGTCACATGGGGCCCCTGTGTACTGACGTCAGCGGACGTGACCGCTGTGTATGGAGGCATGGTGAATTGCACCTGCGTGCGCTCATTAGGGCATATGGTGACTATAAATAGCCTCCCTCTCGGCTACATGGCTTGCCCCCTGAGGAAGGAAAGTGCCGAAATGCGCGTTGGGGTTGGCAGGAGACTGCAGGGAGTCCCCTCTGCTTACATCCGGTATGTTTATTATCTTTTTTCACTCTGGCTATAATCTTTACATCGGGCTCTATGGTCATCCACGTAGTGCGTATGTAATGAAAATAACTGAACCCCTGTGACTTTTTGTGCTGATTGTGCGCATATGTGTGCCCTATAGGATGTCCTGTAACATTATGCTATGAATTCCTGAGTCTATATACTTATTGATTGGGATGCTCCTGATGTCTTCTCCTGCTTAGTATATGCGGTTTTGGACCTGTTACTTTTTTAGTCTACCCCACTCATTCCAGTGTCTTTGTCGCTTATTGCAATTTTTGTACTAATGACATTTTCTAGCATTTATATGGACGGCTCCACTGCGTTTTTCTCCAAGGTTTTCTTTCCAGTCATCGAGGCGGTGCAGAGAGCTGTTACCGTCACCCAGGTACGGACTGGGCCTGAAGTTCAGCCCTGGCATTTGAAATCACACAGGCCCATGTTATTCCCGTCCCCAAGCACCAGATGAAATATATTACTAATATTGCCTTGGATGAAGGAAAGCAAGATTTACTACATTAGGCCTGTTTCACACATCGGTTTGTCACCATCAGTCAAAATCCGCTGTTTTGCAAAAAAAAACGGATCCGCCATTTTTCTTGGCGGATCCGTTTTTTTCCCCATTGACTTGCATTATCGACCGATTTTGTCTGATGGTGATCCGTTGCATCCGCATGTCAGAGGATCCGCAGAGATTTTGGCGTCCGCTGACATGTCCGGACGGACCCTGCAACGTTTTTTCAGTGCCCGGATCCGCTATTTCGTGTTTGTAACCCCAATCCTTTCTGGCTGCTGGCTGAAAATCTCTCTCGCGATCTTGTCCGCCTCCCCGATCTCGGCCGGGCCATCGCACGATCTTGACCACCTCCCCGATCTCGGCCGGGCCATCGCGCGATCTTGTCCGCCTCCCCGATGTCGGCCGGGCCATCGCGCGATCTTGTCCGCCTCCCCGATCTCGGCCGGGCCATCGCGCGATCTTGTCCGCCTCCCCGATCTCGGCCGGACCATTGCGCGATCTTGTCCGCCTCCCCGATTTCGGCCGGGCCATCGCACGATCTTGACCGCCTCCCCGATCTCGGCCGGGCCATCGCGCGATCTTGACCGCCTCCCCGATCTCGGCCGGGCCATCGCGCGATCTTGACCGCCTCCCCGATCTCGGCCGGGCCATCGCGCGATATTGTCCGCCTCCCCGATCTCGGCCGGGCCATCGCGCGATCTTGTCCGCCTCCCCGATCTCGGCCGGGCCATCGTGCGATCTTGACCGCCTCCCCGATCTTGGCCGGGCCATCGCGCAATCTTGACCGCCTCCCCGATCTTGGCCGGGCCATCGCGCGATCTTGACCGCCTCCCCGATCTCGGCCGGGCCATCGTGCGATCTTGACCGCCTCCCCGATCTCGGCCGGGCCATCGCGCAATCTTGACCGCCTCCCCGATCTCGGCCGGGCCATCGCGCGATCTTGACCGCCTCCCCGATCTCGGCCGGGCCATCGCGCAATCTTGACCGCCTCCCCGATCTCGGCCGGGCCATAGTGCGATCTTGTCTGCCTCCCCGACCTCGGCCAGGCCATCGCGTGATCTTGTCCGCCTCCTCCATTCCTCTCGCGATCTCGGCCCATCGCGCGATAGCACTTTCCACAACCCGTGGTCCCTTAAATTGAAGCCGCTTACGGATCCGTAGTCCGCGGTCATCCGTACTTCACTCAAAGGGGCGGATCAGTTTTTCCCCCCTTTGGCGGATTTCAGCTGACCGCCGACTACGGATGTGTGAGACAGGCCTTACCAATATTAATGATTCCCGTGACCTGCTGGGGTAAGTGATGGATTTTTGGTGACTTTGTGCTCCGTCACAACTCTTAACAGTATGGGTGTCTTGGGAACACCAATTCTGTTAACAAGGTAGCAGCCAAAGCGGCCCATTACCAGACAGGCCCTTCTGGCACTTGCCAGCATTGCCAATCCAGCCCTGCCGTCACCGCTCTCTATACAGTGAATGGGCTGTAATCCCTCCCCGCCACATTGATTGGCAGCCGGTTCCGCCCACATACACTGCACAGCATTCCATCAGTGTGCCTGGGAGCGATTACAGCTGTGCTGGCTGTATAGTGAGGGGGAGACACTACACCACATATATGGCTGCTCTGTGCGCACAGGACCTGGGATGAGGTCACAGGAGGGGAGGAGTCAGGGGTCACATGTTACACATCATTTCCTGCAAACCCTTAGAATGGCTCCTCCCCTCCTGTGACCTCATCCCAGGTCCTGTGCGCACAGAGCAGCCATATATGTGGTGTGCGGCTCTGCAGGTGGAGGTAGGTGCTGGAGATTCCCCATTACTGGGCCATTCCCGGAGATAGCGCCCCCTGCAGGTGGAGGTAGGTGCTGGAGATTCCCCATTACTGGGCACAGGGGGCATTAACCCCCTCAGTGCTGTGCTCCCATTCCAGGAGACAGAACGTGTTCCCGTCTGTGTCGCTCTATCAGGGTCTCTGTCTGTATTGGATTACATTGGATCACTTCCCTCCCGACGGCGCTCGCTGCTCTGTTACTGTACAGTCTCCATTATGGCCGTCGCCCGCTCCATGTTGTCACTGTCAGGAGATATTAATGTTCTATCATTATCTGTTACTGACTAGAGATGAGAGAATCTTATCAGGATCGGGTCGGATTTGGCGAAAGTAACAAGTCTCACTGGAATTCAGTGGGAGGCCAAACCAAACACATAGACAACACCTTCGTGGGTGGGGGGGACAGTAGGACCCTTTTTTTTTTTTTTTTTAAATGAGAACATGATAACAAAAATCCATTCCAGTAATCAGTAAATTTCCATGAAATCTTTAAGAAAAAATGAAATGTTAGCGTCCAAAGAGGCTCACCAATACTGCAACATATCCGATCTGTAAGAAGCATGCAAAGGACAGCTGCTCATTTGTTGCTTTGGGCTCCGGAGACTCCATCCTAAAGATCCGCTCACATCCTCCTCTCCGAATGGCTTTATCATTATTGCCACCCCTTGGGTTGATAACTACTTCAGTGACCCTAAACTTAACCTCCTCCAAATGGCCCCTGTGATATACCCTACAGATTACTGCAATGGATTGGTGTTATCATGTTCTCCTCATTTTTTTTATTGGGTACATAATGCAATAATCTGCTTCCAGTTAAAATGTTTTAGACTGGACTAGGTCTGACTATATGTTCTATGATTGAGATTACTATCTATATTAAGAGATGCGTTTTTTTCTGGATAAGAATAGACCTCCTTGAATTATTATTATCTCTATAAATGCCACTTTAATATCCTAGGAGAGGTCTATATATAAAGCACCCTGCTGCGCCTAACGCCTGTGTGTAATTGGGGGACATCTGGTTGGTGGGTCCCCTTATCGCATAATCCGAGAGCTGTGTCTGTTATATTTTGTCTCTGAGCATGCGCGATACAACTTGTTTTTCCTCTGTTCTGATAAGGCAATGGCATATGGTTCAGGAGGAGCGCTTTCTACAGGAAGTATTCTTTTTGATAGCGCAGTGGATGCGGTTCACTTGCGCTCCAACAGGGGCATGCGCGTTAAGCTATGTACAGATGGGAATGGACTGTGACCGTACCCGGAAGTTGAAATGAAAGGACTGTCGGCACAGTGGAATGTGACACTTGCGGTTCAACTTGAGTATGCACAGTAAAGATTGTGCCGTGAACACTTCTGGGGTAAGCATGGAGATGGGCATGTACTGTGATCTTGGCGTTATATTTAAAATGGGATAGATCTGGTATCTTGCTTGCTTTATCACACCGAATCAGGACACATGTCTTTGTTCTATCTGGCCTCCTGATGAGCCTTAATGGGTGAAACGCGTCAAGGCGCATAATAATCTATGGCAAGTGGCAACTGAAAAGATAAGTATCACTGTTTGTTGGGTAAAGCCCCCGTCACACTAAGCGAGAAAGCTGCTGAGTCATGAGTTTTGTGACGCAACAGCGATCTCACCAGCAATCTCGCTGTGTGTGACACGGATCAGCAACCGGCCCCCCTGCCGGGTATCGCTGATCGTGCTCTGGAAATTTTTTTGATCGTTGTTCTCCCGCTGGCCAGCACGCATCGCTGCATGTGGTAGCGGGAGACCATCGATCAGCAAGCTCCCAGCACTGTAAGCAGACGCTGGGAGCTGGTATTCAAGGTAAACAGCGGGTAACTAAACGTGCGTGGGCCTGGGCCTTTGTGGTACATTGATTTATGGAGTGACCGATAAGTTTAATTTAATCAATATTTTCATCTGTGCCAAAATTATATTGGTTTAAAACAACAAATTCCATGGTTTGCAGCAAAATATGTCTACTTGGGAATTGAATCTGCATGCTTAGAAACCACTTCCACTTAGAACTGGGATTTTTTGGGGTTAATCCCCTGTCCTGCATTATCTTTTGATCATATTGTGGATTGGCTCAGAAAATCTTGATATCTGTCACCAATTGCCATGTGGGTTCCTTTTTGATTTTAATATTGGGGTCTAGGGTCCTCATCCAGATATAGGATCGATCTATGTCTATTGTTAGGGGTTCCTTTAGCACACTGGGTAGAAGGGTTTCCCTAGTGGCTGTAGGGAATAGCAGGCCTCCTAGGGTCAGCCATCATGGAGCGGGGGCGCCACAACGTTCCCCCCCTAGGGTGCCAACCTCCGCAGCCAGGAAGGTGATAGCCTAGTGCATAAAAGGGACTTCTAGATTTCCCTGTTTTTATTGGTAATCTTTGAACACTTATGTTTTGTTTGTTGGTGTACGTTTTGGTGTGGACCATGGATTATGGTCATTTTAACTATGAATAAATGAAGGTATTTTGTAGGGGTTATTTATGATTTATGTCATGATCCAGCGTGGATCTGACAGTTTAAATGGATAAGTGAACTTTTTTTTTCCTTTGGCTAGGTGCCAAAGTGGGTTGATTGCCCCCGGTAGCCATTAGAATTATTACACGTGGTGTCGTTCATTCTAAGTTGCCCGGTGGTGGTGAGCGGTAGTGCACTGTAGTTTCTTTGGTTTAATGTGCACTTAATTACAAATCAGGTGTTAGGCTCTAGAAAAAGGGAGCCAGGGGTGTTCAATCACTGTTGGTGATATTGTGTGTGTTAGTCATTCACAAGGAAGCCTGGGTGAAAGAAGGAGCTAAACATGAGTCCTGCGAAGCCCAGCCAGAGGGGACGAGTGGCAGCTAGGTGGTCTGTAAGAAGGGCTGGCATGGCGTGGTGGAGTCACAGTTTATGGTGTTGGCAGGAAGTGCTTGCATCGCTTGGTGGAGTGACTACTATAGAGAGAGTTGCACTCCGCATGCGGGACTTGGTTGCTGAGAGCTGGACTCAAGCATGCTGGACTTGGGCAGGAGCTGAACTCATCTTTGGGACTCTGTTACTGGACTTCTGCAATTGGTGGTGGACTCTGCTCCAAGGCTACACTATGGTGAAGGATCCAGTTATGGTGATGGATCCGTGTGGAGGAGAAGATGCACACAGGTGGTGGGCTCTGTTGCTAGGAGCATACGCAACAGAGCAAAGCTAAGTGGTGTTTCCCCTGTTTTGTCATCTTTCCTCATGTGTGTTTTAGTGCAGTGGTGGGATTAGTTTCCGCACCGACCAATTCCCTTGTGAGGGTTTAGGTCAGGGCGAGCTAGGGTTTTTAGGTTCCTGTTGCGCGCCCGGTGCGGAACCGGCATAGGGAACGTTAGGAGTGCAGGGACACTGGCTCAGGGGAGCTCAGGAGGTCTCCACTTCCCTATTCCCTATCGCAGGGCCCACCATTGTTAATGTTTCCCAGGTTTCCCTTATTGTTTAAATTCGCCTTACTGGAGGCGGGGTTTCCAGACTTGTATATACGTGTAATGTCTAAATTCGCCAGTTGGAGGCGGTGTATCCTGCCGCACATGTTTATTATTTAAATTCGCCCCACTGGAGGTGGTGTATCCAGGGTCACGTGTGTCACATGGTTTCGCCTTGCGGTACTCGCTGCGTCCAGACACACGTGACCGTGACATTATCACCAACCCTACATTTTTTTTTTTTTCTGGTGAGCTTTGGCCATGTGGAGACCTGTGAGTAATTGCTGCCGGGCCTCACTGAAGTGAGTGGGGAGTGGCAAGGTGTGTTAGAGCCGCTGCAGCAGCAGTTATCAGGGTGTGGGGCCTCTGCTCAGGCAACCAGGAAATCAAAATGGCGGCTTTGGGAAATTGTGGGTCTGGCAAAAGCCCCCTTGAGTCGCTGCTGGGGAGCAGGACTTGTTCATACAGGTGGAGGTAACCAGACAGGTGGGTTGAGTTGGTGATCCCCATGGTGCTGTCTGGGGTTCCCCGAGGTGAAGGGGTACGTCCCTGTAGTGAGCAGACTGGTGATAGTCCGCGGGGCCCACGCCAAATCTTCAGTACCACCGAAGAAGCCGCCCCCTCCTGGTCGTGTGGAGGAAGGCGACCAGCGAGTGTATTTTTCCTCCATGTCCCTGCGGCTTTGGTAAAAGCCCCCTGGAGTCGCTGCTGGGGAGCGGGACTTGTTCATACAGGCGGACGTAACCAGACAGGTGGGTGGAGTTTGTGATCCCCATGGTGCTATCTGGGATTCCCCGAGGTGAAGGGGTACGTCCCTGTAGTGAGCAGACTGGTGATAGTCCGCGGGGCTCACGCCAAATCTTCTATACCACCGAAGAGGCCGCCCCCTCCTGGTCGTTTGGAGGAAGGCGACCAGCGTGTGTATATTTCCTCCATATTCCGGTCCCCTTCTCCTCCAGGTGTGTGCAGCAGGTGCGCTGCGGGGGAGTAGGGACAAATCTCAACTCTCGCCATTAACCAACCCTGGGAGGCGCAGACCTCATGGTGAAAGGGTTGGAGGGTGGTGTCCCTTGGTAAATAGCGGGAGAGTGAGTGTGGTAACAGCAGGGGGACTCCTCTGTTGTCGTGTCCAGAAGGAGTTCACCAAATATATGACAAACGAATGTGTGCAATAAACATTCAGGTCCGGACCTGTGTATGAACGAGCATGTATGGGTGGCCACTAGTGTTGAGCGATACCGTTCGTTAACCAAAAATATCGTATCGGATGGTATCGCCCGATACGAAAAAAATATCGGGTATCGCCGATTCCGATACCGGAAGTCCCATTCAAGTCAATGGGACTTCCAGTATCGGAATTTAAAAAAGCCCTTTATTTCCTTGTTGGCTAATTCTACATAATTGAAAACAAATAAGAATCATGTATAATGTATTGTGGGAGGTGGAGGAGACATTAAAGGCATAGTGGTTTATTCAAATCACATGGCATAGCATTAATTCCAATTTTTTTTTTTCAAGACGTTCGGAGTTGAAAAGATATTGACTATGTTAACTTTTTTATATTTAGTCAGATATGTATGTTTCACAACTTCCATGCTCTTCACCTTCTTTTGTACTTCTCCCACACTTTCTCCTTCATGATCCGCAGCAGTAGCATTTTTTTCATCAACTTTTTCTTCACCTTATTCATCTTCTTCTTCACCTTTTTCCCATTAATTTTTTTTTTCCATTCTTCATATTATTCTTATTCAGCTATTATTAATTTTCATATGCTATTTCTTCATCTTCTTCCTATTCTTCTTTTTCTTCATTTTCTTATGGTGACAGGCATTCCTGTAGTACTTATCTATAAAAGTTATAAGATTACACCTTACGTTCTGCCTGTCACAAAAGATTTACAACAGGATTTGTCCGCTTTCAGTTTGGCCTGCAGCAGCAGGCATTTTCCAGGGGCACCACGAGGAGGAACGGACTCACCCCCATTTACTGCTTAGTATTCTTCTGCTTATAATTTTGATTTCTTCTATGCTGATTTTTAGTCTTATGCTTTCTGTTCTTCTGCTTTTGCTTCTGCTTCTTGTTCTTCTGTCTTTTGTTCTGTATCTTGGTGGTTGTCTTCATGTTCTTTCTCCTCTTGGTCTTATTATTTAGGGTCATATTTCTGGTCTTCTTTGGTGTGGTCTTCATTGTCGTCGTCATCAGGGTCGTCATCATGGAGATCAATAAGGATTACCAAAGACAATTTCAAAGAGCTTGATCTTGGAAATGTAGCAGAAGGTACAAGAAGGCTGAGAAACTGGTGAGAACCAGCTGACAGTACTGGAACCCGTAGTGGCAGCAGAAGGAACAATAGCCAATGGCACTACTGAGGAAAAGCTGACGGTGCTGGACCCCGATTACTATGCAGGAGGTATCTGTGCTAGAAACCACTACCAAGGACCAGCTGACGTTGCTGGACCTCGGATACCGAGATGGAGGCACCTAGGCCAAAGGCTCTGGCGAGAACCAGAGACAGTGCTGAACCCGGATGGGTAGCAGAAGGAACAAGAGCCAATGGCACTACCGAGGACCAACTGAAGGTGCTGGTCCACAGTTACTAAGCAGAAGGTACCTGTGCTAAAAAGCACTACCAAGGACCAGCTGACGGTGCTGGACCTCGGATACCGAGATGGAGGCACCTAGGCCAAAGGCTCTGGCGAGAAGCAGCAGACAGTGCTGGAACCCGGATGGGTAGCAGAAGGAACAAGAGCCAATGGCACTACCGAGTAACAGCTGACGTTGCTGGACCACGGTTACTAGGCAGGAGGTACCTGTGCTAGAAAGCACTACCAAGGACCAGCTGACGGTGCTGGACCTTCGGATACCGAGATGGAGGCACCTAGGCCAAAGGCTCTGGCGAGGACCAGCTGACAGTGCTGGCACTCGGGTGGGTAGCAGAAGGTACCCATCCAAAGCAAAGTAGCCAGGCCGCAAGCCGGCTGCAGTTACCGAAACCCACAGTCCTACATGGGGGTCCATGTCCCATTGGCACTACGGAACCAGCCTTCAGTGCCAGTTCCCGCAGCCCACATAGGAGTCACCTAAACTGCAGGCACTGTAGAGTCGGCTAACCCGGCCGCAAGACGACAGGACAACGGATTGGTGGCATAGTGACCTTGACACTACCCGGAAACAGCTGGCGTGCTGGAACCAGGCTGGGCAACAGGGAGTACCCGTCCCAAAGACACTGCCGAGCACCAACTGGCGTTGTTGGAACCCAGGGACAATCATGGTGAAGGCCGAGGCCTACTTGGTGGTAGTTTTAGATTGTTTGTAGGCTACAACAGACTGTCAACGTGCTCCAATTAGGCATCTGTCTCCACTCTGTTTCCAGGATTTCACGTGACCACCAACACCACCAGTTTATGCGTACAGTAGCCGTCTGCCCAATCCACACGTGTTCCTGTGTTACTGGGGTTCTGTAATGTCAGCAGATCCCCTGATGTGTGTCTGCCACGGTCTCTTGCTCTGTCCACATTTCCACCGCTTGCAGTGGGAAGGTGGACAGCGCAGGAGACAGTGGCGGACACACATTGGGGGATCTGCTCACGTAACAGAACACCAGGAACACAGGAACAAGTGTGGAATGCGCGGACGGCAACTGTGAGCAGGAACTGGCGGTGCTGGAGGTCAGGGGAAATATTAGAGACAGAGTGGAGACAGAGGCCAAATCAGAGAATGTTTAAATCTGAAGTAGTTACAATTTGGAGGCAGCAGCAGTTTTCCCTCCACACAGCAGGGGATCAGCTGACGTTACCGAACCCCACTTTCACATGAACGAGTGTTTTTTTTTTTTTCTGTGTGGACAGCACTTCCGAGCACCAACTGGCGTTGTTGGAGCCCAGGGACAATCAGGGTGCAGGCCGAGGCCTACTAGGAGCCAGGTGTAAATCTGAGGTATTTTGACTTTGGAGGGAGCAGGACACTTTGCCCTCCACACAGCAGGGGGTCAGCTGACGTTACTGACCCCCACTTTCACATGAACAAGTGTATTTTTCTGTGTGGACAACACTTCCGAGCACCAACTAGCGTTGTTGGAGCCCAGGGACAATCAGGGTGCAGGCCGAGGCCTACTTGGTGGCAGTTTTAGATTTTTTTGTAGGCTACAACAGACTGTCAACGTGCTCCAATTAGGCATCTGTCTCCACTCTGTTTCCAGGATTTCACGTGACCACCAACACCGCCAGTTTATGCGTACAGCAGCCGTCTGCCCAATCCACACGTGTTCCTGTGTTACTGGGGTTCTGTAATGTCAGCAGATCCCCTGATGTGTGTGCCACTGTCTCCTGCTCTGTCCACATTTCCACCGCTTGCAGTGGGAAGGTGGACAGCGCAGGAGACAGTGGCGGACACTAGAGTTGAGCGACTTTAGTCGGATCGGGTTTCATGAAACAAAATTTGTTTCAGATGAAACTGGTCCGACTAGGGCAAAAAAAGTCGGAGTTTCGCCCGAAACCCGACCCCAATGCAAGTCAATGGGAAATAAAAGTCGGCATTGAGTGGATGAATTTCATTCGCTCAATGCCGACTTTTATTCCCCATTGACTTGCATTGGGGTCGGGTTTCGGGCGAAACTCCGACTTTTTTTGCCCTAGTCGGACCAGTTTCATCTGAAACAAATTTTGTTTCATGAAACCCGATCCGACTAAAGTCGCTCAACTCTAGCGAACACACATTGGGGGATCTGCTCACGTAACAGAACACCAGGAACACAGGAACAAGTGTGGAATGCGCGGACGGCAACTGTGAGCAGGAACTGGCGGTGCTGGAGGTCAGGGGAAATACTTGAGACAGAGGCCAAATCAGAGAATGTTTAAATCTGAAGTAGTTAAAATTTGGAGGCAGCAGCACTTTGCCCTCCACACAGCAGGGATCAGCTGACGTTACCGAACCCCACTTTCACATGAACGAGTGTTTTTTTTCTGTGTGGACAGCACTTCCGAGCACCAACTGACGATGTTGGAGCCCAGGGATAGTCATTTTGTAGGCTGAGGCATACTTGGAGGCAGTTTAAGATAAGACATTGTTTGAATTTGGAGGCAGCAGGAGAGTTTGCCGTACACACAGCAGGGGATCAGCTGACGTTACCGAACCCCACTTACACATGAGCGAGTGTTTTGTCTGTGCGGACAGCACTTCTGAGCAACAACTGGCGGTGTCGGAGCCCAGGGAAAATCGGGTAGTAGGCCGAGGCCTACTTGGAGCCAGGTGTAAATCTGAGGTTGTTTGACTGTGGAGGGAGCAGGACACTTTGCCATACACACAGCAGGGGATCAGCTGACGTTACCGAACCCCACTTTCACATGAACGAGTGTTTTTTTTCTGTGTGGACAGCACTTCCGAGCACCAACTGACGATGTTGGAGCCCAGGGATAGTCATTTTGTAGGCTGAGGCATACTTGGAGGCAGTTTAAGATAAGACATTGTTTGAATTTGGAGGCAGCAGGAGAGTTTGCCGTACACACAGCAGGGGATCAGCTGACGTTACCGAACCCCACTTACACATGAGCGAGTGTTTTGTCTGTGCGGACAGCACTTCTGAGCAACAACTGGCGGTGTCGGAGCCCAGGGAAAATCGGGTAGTAGGCCGAGGCCTACTTGGAGCCAGGTGTAAATCTGAGGTTGTTTGACTGTGGAGGGAGCAGGACACTTTGCCATACACACAGCAGGGGATCAGCTGACGTTACCGAACCCCACTTACACATGAGCGAGTGTTTTGTCTGTGCGGACAGCACTTCTGAGCAACAACTGGCGGTGTCGGAGCCCAGGGAAAATCGGGTAGTAGGCCGAGGCCTACTTGGAGCCAGGTGTAAATCTGAGGTTGTTTGACTGTGGAGGGAGCAGGACACTTTGCCATACACACAGCAGGGGATCAGCTGACGTTACCGAACCCCACTTACACATGAGCGAGTGTTTTGTCTGTGCGGACAGCACTTCTGAGCAATAACGGGCGTTGCTGTAGCCCAGGAAATAAAGTTCAGGTCATAGAAACATAAACACAACAGGAGACCTGGATCCTGTTGCCAGCCAATTATTTATTCTGGAAGAGGACTGGCAAATTCAGGTGAGATCCAGGCCTTGTTCATTTTCAGAAAAGTAAGCCGGTCAACATTATCGGCGGATAGTCGCGTGCGACGGTCTGTTACCACACCACCTGCAGCACTAAAGACACGTTCCGATAATACACTGGCAGCAGGGCAAGCCAGCACCTCCAATGCATACTGGCTAAGCTCTGGCCATGTATCCAGCTTAGAGACCCAATACTTGAACGGGGAAGAGCCGTCTGGGAGTACACTAACAGGGCAAGACAAGTAGTCTGTCACCATCTGATGGAAACGTTGCCTCCTGCTGACTGGAGCTGTCTGTGATGGTGTAGCCATTTGTGGCGGTCCCACAAAACTTTTCCACATTTGGGCCATACTGGCCTTGCCTTGTCCTGCGGCACTGCCTCTGCTACCTCTTTGTGCAGAGCTTCCTCCACTGCCTCTACCCACATGGCTGCTTTGAAAAGCACTACCAGCAACACTTGCGGGGGGAATGGAGAACATGATGGCCTGCACAAGTGTTTCTTGGTACTCCCGCATGTTTCACTCCCGGTTCAACTGTGGTATGAGGTTTTGTAAGTTGTCCCGGTAGCGAGGATCTGGGAGGGTGTACACCCAATAATCAGCCGTGTGGAGAATGTTGGCGATGCGGCGGTCATTTAACAAGCACTGCAGCATGCAATCAGCCATGTGCTGCAGACTGCCAACTGGACCGGAAACGCTGTCCCCAGCTTGAGGCAACATCTCAGCCTGCTCAGCATCACCCCACCCTCGCTGTACACACTGACTACTAGAGCCTTGTGTACCTCCCTCCTCTGGAGAGATGTGTTCCTCCTCCTCCATTGACTCCTCGTCATCCTCCTCACTAAGTGTCCCCTGCCTGGGCCTTTGTGTGGAGGCACGTTGCGCAGACTTGCCAGAAGCAGATGGCATTTCTGACTCCTCATCCTCGACCTTTTCAAAAACCTCCTCACTTGTAAGGTTTTTTGAAGCAGACAGATAAGGGGGACAGTCATGCTGACTAGTGCATCATCTGCACTGGCCATCCGCGTGGAGTCATCGAAGGCGCGCAAAACTTGGAAGATGTCCCTCATAGTGGCCCACTCAGTGGTGGTGAAGTGTGTCCGGCGCACAGTGCGACTTGTTTGCACCTGATGCAGCTGGTATTCCATTACTGCTGCCTGCTGCTCACACAACCGCTCCAACATATGTAACGTTGAATTCCACCTGGTGGGGAGGTCACACATTATGCGATGTTCTGGCAGGCGGAATTGGCGTTGCAACTTGCAGAGATGCAATGCGCGATCTTGCCATGCTGGAACGCCGCAAGTGAGCACACTCTAGGCGAACCTTGTGCAGCAGTGCATCAAGATCCGGATAGTCCCTCAGAAAGCTCTGCACGACCAAATTGAGCACGTGTGCCAGACATTGTATGTGAGGGAGGTTGCCTATGCCCAGAACTGCCACTAGATTTCGGCCATTGTCACTCACTACCAAACCTGGCTGGAGATTCCCTGGCACAAACCACACATCGCTCTCCTGCTTGATGGCATTCCAGAGCTCCTGTGCTGTGTGGCTCCGATTCCCCAAAGAAATTAATTTAAGGATGGCCTGTTGACGTTAGGCCAGATATGAGCACAGGTGTGGCCAAAAGTTTGAAAGCTATAGTATCACAAACTTTTTGGAGCGATTACAATGCAGGAAGCTAACCTACAATGCAATTGATGAGGCTCCAAAAAATAGGGTGATGCTAGTCTGGCTGGCCCTGAAGGGCACAAGCCAGCAAAAAGGCTACTCTATCTAATCCTATATAGTGTTTGCAACCAACCAATGACAATGGATGTGGATGGAAGCACACTAATATAGGAGCAAAAATCTGGCTAAATTTGCTGCAAAAAAAGGACTATGTATGAGGCAGTGACGCACGCTGAGCGGACTACAACGAGCTGTGGCTGTAGAACACACTGCAACGTGAGCTGCACTGACACACAGAGAGACCTATCAGACACACAGAGAGACCTAACAGTGCAGAGAAATGGGCTATAGCACTGAAAGGCTGCTGAAAGGCTCCGCTGTCCACTCCTTTAGTGTTCGCAACCAAAGTATATGGATACGTATGGAAGCACACTATATACAGGAGAAAAAAAAAGCAGCAATAAAAGAAAAATGTGTATGAGGCAGAGACACACGCTGGGCGGCCTACAAGCAGACGTGCCTGCAGGACACACTACACAGCGTGGGTCTGCACTCACACAGCCCTTGCAGACAGCTATTAAAACAGCGCTGCTGGGCTACAAAAATGCTACAGTGGTGGATTATGTAGCCTGGGTAGAGCAATAGATATTTTAGATGATCGCTATTTCTAACTGTCCCTCACAGTCTTCAACAGCAGCCTGTCCCTAACTGAATTCACAGCAGAGTGACCAGAATGGCGGCTGCTGCGGTTTTTATAGTGCATCATGACATAATTTCAGCAGCCAATCACAGCCATGCCAGTAGTTAGCATGCCTACATGCCTAACAGGATGTGCCCACACTTCTGAGGATCCCCATTGGCTGAATCAAATCGAGCGGGCTCCTAGCATTATGGGAACTTCCGATTCCGGTATTCGATATGAAAAAAGTATTGGAACTAAGTATCGGAATTCCGATACAGCTAATATCGGCCGATACCCGATACTTGCGGTATCGGAATGCTCAACACTAGTGGCCACCAAAAAACATCTTGTGGAAGTGTGTTGTGGAGTCTGATCAGCTCATAGCAAACATACACATACATAAACTCGTTCCCCAGGTCTTCGCTGTGGAGATGAGTGGTGCCTCCAGAACATATATTGCCAATACCAGCGGTGCGTTTGTCATTAACCTGAAGTGTCAGGTAGTGGTGGGGTGAACTCAGGATCTGGGCGTCCCCGCTGTAGGTGTTTCCCTAATGAGGAGTGGTCTTGAGGGTCCAGAGGCCCCTCATTAAAGAGGGGGTACTGTCATGATCCAGCGTGGATCTGACAATTTAAATGGATAAGTGAACTTTTTTGCCTTTGGCTAGGTGCCAAAGTGGGTTGATACCCCCCGGTGGCCATTAGAATTATTACACGTGGTGTCGTTCATTCTAAGTTGCCCGGTGGTGGTGAGCGGTAGTGCACTGTAGTTTCTTTGGTTTAATGTGCACTTAATTACAAATCAGGTTTTGGGCTCTAGAAAAGGGAGCCAGGGGTGTTCAATCACTGTTGGTGATATTGTGTGTGTTAGTCATTCACAAGGAAGCCTGGGTGAAAGAAGGAGCTGAACATGAGTCCTGCGCAGCCCAGCCAGAGGAGACGAGTGGCAGCTAGGTGGTCTGCAAGAAGGGCTGGCATGGCGTGGTGGAGTCACAGTTTATGGTGTTGGCAGGAAGTGCTTGCATCGCTTGGTGGAGTGACGATTATGGAGAGAGTTGCACTCAGCATGCGGGACTTGATTGCTGAGAGCTGGACTCAAGCATGCTTGACTTTTTGGGCAGGAGCTGAACTCATCTTTGGGACTCTGTTACTGGACTTCTGCAATTGGTGATGGACTCTGCTCCAAGGCTGCACTATGGTGAAGGATCCAGTTATGGTGATGGATCCGGGTGGAGGAGAAGATGCACACAGGTGGTGGGCTCTGTTGCTAGGAGCATACGCAACAGAGCAAAGCTTAGTGGTGTTTCCCCTGTTTTGTCATCTTTCCTCATGTGTGTTTTAGTGCAGTGGTGGGATTAGTTTCCGCACCGACCAATTCCCCAGTGAGGGTTTAGGTCAGGACGAGCTAGGGTTATTAGGTTCCTGTTGCGCGCCCGGTGCGGAACCGGCATAGGGAACGTTAGGAGTGCAGGGACACTGGCTCAGGGGAGCTCAGGAGGTCTCCACTTCCCTATTCCCTATTGCAGGGCCCACCATTGTTAATGTTTCCCAGGTTTCCCTTATTGTTTAAATTCGCCTTACTGGAGGCGGGGTTTCCAGACTTGTATATACGTGTAATGTCTAAATTCGCCAGTTGGAGGCAGTGTATCCTGCTTCACGTGTTTATTATTTAAATTCGCCCCACTTGAGGCGGTGTATCCAGGCTCACGTGCGTCACATGGGTTCGCCTTGCGGTACTCGCTGCGTCCAGACACACGTGACCGTGACAATTTAATTGTTGGATACCCTATTTTGGATCAGTATTGTGATACCTTGGGAAGTAGCTGAGTGTGTCAACCCCTCACATGGGTAAATAAGTGTAGATTCTGTGACCGGAGACTTGTGTGAGAAGACTTGGCATGGTGATGGAGGAGGAAGAAGCAGCAGAACGGGATGATAGTCCGACCGGTGGTTGGCGAGGCCCGCTAGTCTGCATTTTAGCGCTATGAGATTCCCACACTAAGGCATGTTGATTGCGCATGTGCCGGTTCATGCACATAGTTGGCAAATTATTGCAATTTTTGCCTCTACTGAGTTTTTTTATTTGCAAATTTGACATATATAGTAATGTGTGTCATCCTTTTTGGTCTACAAAAAAAAGACCAGGCTAGGCAATCCTTGCCACCAATGCAAACTGCACAATCGCAATTGGTGCTGGCCACAGCCAGAGTTTGGGCTGAGAATGCAGTGATTGTCATGGTTGCATCACTTCGTGTATGTGGGAAGCTGCAACGTAACCTCCTTGTCTTCCTCCTCCACCTCCTCTGATGAGCTTTTCAGCTGTGTACCTCTCACGATTATTGGATTCAAGGTATCTCATTTAAATGTTGCTTTTTCGTTTTGCTCCAGCAAGGGTTAATGTCAGTATCCTTGCTAGCAGCTGCTCTTTGGCTGGCCAAATGGTGTTGGGTGGTGCACACTCCCACCATCCTTTGAATAATCACATGACTCATCAGCTGACTGTCGGTAATAGAGTTATTCTATGAAGACGAGCCTGGGGTGGGAAGCTTAAGTGTTTCGGTAGTATTTCTGGTGCTGCATTCTTTACTGCTATAGTGCCTGAAACTGAGAATTTTGTTCCTTTGCCTTTGTCTGTCCTGTGTTTGTCACTTCCCCTGTGTTTTTACCATCTGCAGTGGTGTCGCTAGAGTCCTTGCCAGCCAGTGCACTAGACAGGCTATATTGAGGTGACAATCAGTGACTAGGCAGGTGATAGCGGCGGGGGGGGGGGGGGGGGGGAAGTACCCTCATAGGGCCTTAGGAGAGCTTAGGGACAAGCATAGGTTGGTGTCAGGAGGTATCCCATCCCTCGCTCCCTACTCCTAAGACGTTGCTCTCCCTTTTCCATCCCGTTGTTGTTGTATGGTGTGGCGTCCGCCGGACTCAGAGTCCGATCGTGAAATTATTCCGGGGTCCCTATGGCTCAAGCGGAGGCTTATGCACGCCTGATCTAGACCCCCATGGATGAGGTTACGGAGTTGCGGTCTCAGGTGGTGCAGCATGTTCAGAAGGTGTCTTGGTTCTTGGTCTCGGCTCATGCCCAGGCTCAACTGGAACCCAAAATATCTCTCCTTGACAGGTTTTCTTGTAGGAGAAATAAATTTATGGGTCTCAAGGAAGCCTGTAAATTGTATTTCAGACTCTGCCCTCATTCCTCAGGGAGTGAAAAACAGCGAGTGGGGATTGTAGTCTCCCTTCTTAACGGAGACTTTAATTCATGGGCCCTCTCCCTACCGAGCAACCCAGATTTGCGATCGATGGACAAGTCTTTTGCGACTTTGGCGATGGTGTATGGGGATCCTGATGGCAACACTTATACAGCTAAGACCTGTTATTAGGACAAAATGGGTCAACCACATTTCCTAAATCAAAAATACAAATAAAAAGATCCCACAAAATGGCTCATAAAGTGTTGGTTCATTGAACTCACCAATGGAACGAAAAACGATGAGCTTCCGAACCCTAAACTAATACGAGAAGGGGACAAGAAATATGGAATACAAAAATTGTCCTTATAAGGTGATTTTAATACAGTGTACCAACAGAGGTAATGGTACACAAAACCCTTTCCGTTGTTTCCGTTATACAGCGATATTGGGGAGCCTGTGTCTCACAACTTTAAAATACTTTATTTGCAGTTTCTTCTTACTTGTGGACAGTATCATCGTCCTCTATATCTGGAAGTGACTGAATAAGGTTTCACTTCTGGTTTCACAGCCTGTACCTCTTCGAAGTTCTCTTTGGCGTCTGATCCAAGTTGCAGCTGCAGTGGGTTACATAATCAAGGTAGGATGACATTTAAGATTAGTTGAGTGTACTCAGACTATGCTACCGACTCCTGAGGAAGCCACGGCTTAGCGACACTCGTCGGATTTTCCCAATAGTTTCCTCTGACATATCACTTCTACAAACAGGTCTTGGGCTATGAGCATTCCATTCTGGTATGTGTGGTTGCTGGTAGCATGTGGTTCCATGCTATGTATATTGTCATAATGTGCTGAGCCGTGTATCTAATCCTATGCTGTGTGATACTGCCTGCTGAGCCGTGTCTCTATTCCTATCCTGTGTGATACTGACTGCTGAGCTGTAAATCTAATCCTATCCTGTGTGATACTGACTGCTGAGCCGTGTATCTGATCCTTTCCTGTGTGATACTGTTTGCTGAGCTGTGTATCTAATCCTATCCTGTGTGATACTGACTGCTGAGCTGTGTATCTAATCCTATCCTGTGTGATACTGGGCTCCCCCTGCAGTCTGTGTCAGAGGGTGGTCAGTGTTGGCACGGTAATAAATTATTTCCAGCTTTACAGAAGGACGATAACACCATAGAAATGATAAGAATAATAGGCATCAGTTACCACAACTGTCTACAAAGAAAACTGTTGCTGATAGCAACCAATCACAGCTCATTTTTCATTTATTAAACAGCTCTGGGACAGCGTGGCGAGTTTTGAGTGGCGACTTTTGTATTTCGCCTTTTATGTGGCGAGGTTGGTGTATGTGTGGTGAAATGTGTGCTGAGGGTGGTATATGTGTTGAAGCATGTTGTAGTGTGTGGCGCATTTTGTGTGTGTGTTCATATCCCTGTGTGTGGTGAATATCCCATGTCAGGGCCCCACCTTAGCAACTGTACGGTATATACTCTTTGGTGCCATCGCTCTCATTCTTTAAGTCCTCCTTGTTCACATCTGGCAGCTGTCAATTTGCCTCCAACACTTTTTCCCCATTATGTAGATAGGGTAAAATTGTTTGGTGAATTGGAACGCGCGGTGATAAAATTTCGCCTCACAACATAGCGTATGACGCTCTCGGGGTCCAGACGTGTGACTGTGCAAAATTTTGTGCCTGTAGCTGCGACGGTTTGGATGCCAATCCCGGACATACATACATACATACATACATACATATATACACACCCACATTGAGCTTTATATATTAGATGTCTTGTTTTTATGGGATATTTAAGAACGTTTCAGATAATTTAGATTTTCCTTTTAGATTTGTTCTCTGTTTTTGGTGCTGAATTGGAGATATAATGTGATAAATCTCTGCATGTGACTCTAATCGGACTGTGTGTTATATCGGGGGCAGGACGGGGCCATGACTGGATGTAGTGATCATGTGAAGCCGGTAACAGCTCCGGAGATTTCTTACATGGGATCTTTATGATGTTACATCGTCATCTTCTCCCCATACAGGTCCCTACAATATCGGATCCTCTCAGTGGAGATCTTCTATATAAGAGAATTCTCCTGATTGACCCTACAAGGATGGATAGGGACAGGGACAAGATGGCGGAGAGGATATTACACCTCACCCTAGAGATCCTCTTCCGGCTTACTGGAGAGGTGAGAGATTCTGATGACGTCACATTACATCATTCTTATCTATGGGAATAACAGATGGACAGAACTGGAGAGGTGAGGACTCTGGAAATGTCTGTAGTGAGATTTATTAATGTGTCTCCATAACCAGGATTACATATTAGTCAAAACCACTAGTGAGCGCTGTCAAGCCCCTGTGTCTGAGGGATGGGGAAGACCCCTGAGCCCAATCACGGGGCCTCCAGCTCACCCGCTGATACATGAGGACATCAATGACCAGAAGATCCTAGAACTCACCTACAAGATGACTGAGCTGCTGACTGGAGAGGTGACACTGCTGGGAATGCTGGGACATTATGCAGTAACGCTATGGAGGGATCGGGGGGTTGACGGTATCATTGTATATGTCAGGTTCCTATAAGGTGTCAGGATGTCACCGTCTATTTCTCCATGGAGGAGTGGGAGTATTTAGAAGGACACAAAGATCAGTACAAGGACGTCATGATGGAGGTTCCCCAGCCCCTGACATCACCAGGTAATAGACAGGACTAAATACACACATCCTATAATTATCTGTATGTAAAGAATGAATTCAGTCCCTGTATGTGTTTCCTCCAGATCTATCCAGTAAGAGGACATCACCAGAGAGATGTCCCCGTCCTCTTCTTCCACAGAAAAGTAAACAAGAAAATCCCATTGTTCCTCAGCATCATCAGGTAGATTAAGACAAGGTGCCATGAAATCTTCCATATTATGTGTAGAAGGCTGTGAAGGTCTTGTGTTTAGTCCTCTTTTATCCACCAGTATTATACTCAATGGATAATTTATTTGAGGCACATCCCTCTTCATGGGTGGAAATTTGACTTGTGACCCTGAAGTGCAGCAGGACATAAAATGATATGATCTATTTTGGTGTGAATCCATACAAGAATGGGAAAATCAAGCCATCTGTGTAACTTTGAACAAGTCAAGGTCATTTCAGACACTGCTAATCTGGTGAGGTTTTTACGTACAATACTGTCTGGAGAATACTGAGATTATTGTGACTGAGAAAAAACATCTATTGAAAATAAAACCTGTGGATGTAAACAACTCATCGAGCAACATATTAACAATCATTCAGAGTACAGTGATGTAAATTGCAGCTGAATACAATGACGATGTTAAACTAATGTGTATGAACTTGTCATTTCTTAGCACAGATGGGCCAAAACAGCAGACGAAACAGGGGTAAACTGAAAAAAAATTAAATGGGCAAAAGAGAACAGAAATGATCAGGGCTGCCACTAGGAATATCGGGTCCCCATACTGGCAACATTTTTGGGCCCCCTTGAGACTCCACCCAGGCTCCACCCCAGCTCCGCCTCCACCCTTCAAATCTTCCACAGTCCCACCGCCCACTCTTGGAAAAACTCAACTTCTCCACCACGTCCTCACTAATCAGATATTAACAGCTCCCATCAAACACCTGATCACATGCATAGCCAGCAGCTTGTGTTCTGGCGAAAATAATTTTTAAGCCGCCACCACGACACGGTAGACTCTTTTGGCTGGACCCTACTCTGCTGTAACCTATTAAATATAAATATATTTTTATGTATTTTTCTCTAAGGGAATGAGTTACATACATTTTTTTAAAATGATCATTAATACACCATATAAGGGACTAATACAGTCACACCATGACCAGACCACATATTACCACCACATAGTGACCTATAATTCCACATACAAGGAACAAATACTACCACGCCATGCTCAGACCACATATTACCACCATATAGTGACTTAATACTACAATATTGATCATTTATAATAAAAAAGCACCATACTACTATGCAGTGTATAGTGTCAGTGTACAGGTAACACACTGACTCACCAGTGATGTCTCTAGCTGAAGTCCTTCATCTTTGCTTCTTTTTTCATGCAGCGCAGACCACCATCACTTCTTCCAGCCAGGACTCATCTCTGCATAAAATAACACAGTTACCTAGGGCACGGCTTCCAGAGCACATTCCTTTTTTTCCCTTTCCTCTACACTACACATCTGAATACAGATATGCACTCACCATTAATACATAATTGGATATTATGCAACCCACCATTATAAATATAAATTATAATACGCCACTGTGCACCCTCTAACTATAAATAGCGACTTTCCCCACCTAATAAATATTAATTAGCACCTGTACTTTCCCCCAATTCATTACCAGTCACTGCATACTCATTGCCCCTTACTATGTACCTCCTTCTCCCCCGACTCATTGTATTTACATGATCCTTCCTCCCCAATTCATTGTCATGTCTTTTCTCCCCCACCCTCATTATCAACAGCTCCCACATTCAATACATAATTTACTCCCCCACCCTCAAAATTCATTATTATTTGCTCTCTACCCAGATCATTTGCTCTCCCCGCCCCCACCTTCAATTCAATTGCGCTCCCTCTTCCCTCACTCTCAATTCTTCATTTGCAGTTTCCCGCCCCCTTCCTCCACTTCTTGTGCAGTCTCCTTTACCCCCTACTTCATCATATGCAGTCTCCTTTACCCCATGTCATCCTTTGCAGTTCCTTTTAACCACCACTTCATGTGCAGTTCCCGTTAACTCTTCACATCATGTGCAGTCCCCCTTTAACCTCCCCACATCATGTGCAGTCCCCCTTTAACCCCCCACATCATCATGTGCAGTCCCCCTTTAACACACCCACATCATCATGTGCAGTCCCCCTTTAACCCCCCACATCATCATGTGCAGTCCCCCTTTAACCCCCCCATATCATGCGCAGTCCCCCTTTAATCCGCCCACATCATCATAGGCAGTCCCCCTTTAACATCCCCACATCATCATATGCAGTCCCCCTTTTTTTTTTTTTTTTTTTTCAAATTTTATTGGTTTTTTTTTAAAAATAAACAGGGTAGGGAAAGGAAGGCAGGAAGGGAGGAAAGGGAGTGGGGAGTAAACAACCTAGTACAGGTATGGAAAAAAATTTTAAAAACTAAAGAACCCACAAATAGGCATAAAATAACACATAACGACTAACAACATAAAGGAAGAAAAAAAATCGACAATCCTTATTATGGGGTAACATTCTTGGAAGGAGATACAGCTTGCCGATACTACAGCGCCCAAGTTTTAAGCCTCAAAATATAATGCCTCTTGGTAAGTCTATTTGGTAAGAAATTTGTTGTTCCAGGTCTTCTATTTTTTTGTATATTTGTGGACGTGATTGTTAATCGTATATCTGCGTTTTAAATCGCTATGTTGGCATATCTTGTCAAGTATGTCTGAAAACTTGGGAACCTCTGCTTTCTTCCACCATTGTGCTAACATGGTCTTGGTCACTAAGAGGATGTGTACGATAATGTGTCTTACCGAATTATCAAATTGTTCCATGTCTAATGAAAGAAGTGCTCTTTCGGGTGTAATTGTGAAGTCCTTAGCAATGAGGTTAATGTGCTGTGTGACCTGAAGCCAGAGGTTTTTGATTTTTGAACAACCCCAGAAAATATGGTAGAGGTTCCCTTGGTGTCCACAATCTCTCCAGCACAAGGAAGATAGCTCTGTGTTAAAATGTGATAACCTTGTCGGGGTATAGTACCATCTATTTAACAATTTGAAATAACTCTCATGAAGACTCATTGATATGTTGGAATTGTAAGTGTTTTTGATGGCATCGTTCCAGTTCTCGAGACGGATATCAGCACCAAAATCGGACTCCCATCTCTTCATGTATATGTTTTTGTGGCTCGTTAGGTCCTTGACGACAGATCTATACAAATTACGCAGACTCCAGAGGTTTTTATTTTTAAGGTTGCACAATAGTGAAGTTAGCATTTCATAATTTAAAGTCTTCCCTTTTATGAATTTCCAAATTCTGTCTTTCAACATGGTGTAAAAGACTAGCTCAGATGACGGTAAATTATATTTAACCCTGATCTCACCGAATTTCAGGAACTCCACTCCACTAAAAACATCCCCCACCCTTTTAATTCCAGATTTCCCCCAAACCTCCGGTATCAGGAGATCATCCATCAGTGCCAATGAAGATAGAGGCAACTTTAAGATTTGCTCTGCTTTTTTGATATTTTTAGTCGGCTTAATGAGATCCCTCCAGGCTGAGATTATCGGCCGGAATATAGGATGAGAGGAGTTTGCACTGGGCTTTTGTAGAAAGAAGTAAAAGAAAAGCTTTCGTGTGGAACCTCTATCACTAGCATCTCTCTCCAAGCCATACCAAGCCGGATGCGTCATGTTTTCAGTAAACCAGTGCCAGCTCTGTTTGATGAGTGAGGCTTGATAATAAGCGTATATGTTAGGCAGTCCTGCACCCCCATGTTTTTTATTTTTATAAAGCAAGTCTGCAGATATTCTTGCTTTTGCAAGTCCCCCTTTAACCCCCAGAAATAGCATGTGGTATACCAGCCGAAAAAGTACTTGAGTAGCAGCAAGCCAGTAAAGAATATATTGGAAAAAATAAAACTAATCTACTTTATTTCAACATCTAAAAAGGAACAGCAATCCCTAATAAAAGTGCACGTGAGACAAAAAGACACACAGAACAGCAAAAAATAACCAGTAATCCCGCAGATGATAATTATGCGGTAGGTAAGACACCAAAGTTCTTCCCTTCAAAGGATAATTCAATATGACAGCACCTGGGAATGCTCAGAGATACCACTCATCATTCTCTCTCACATAAGGCTGTCTCAATATTTGAGCAATTAGAGCCATCAGCATTCCTCTCATTTCTGAGCCATAAAGAAAAAAGAAGAAAATTGAATGCTGTAAATAGTCTATGGTGTAAAGCAAACTCAATAAGAGCAGTGCAATGTTTTACCTATAATTACCACAAACTAGAAAGGCACATAGGTCTCATAGACAAATATAGCAGCAAAACAATAGCTGAATTAATAGATAGGTGGCATAGCCATGCAAACTAGGGTTCACTCTTGATATATATAATTCATTTCCCACATGGCATATATCAAACAAACTCTACACCCTCTCTTTTTCAAGTTTGCATATATGGCATATATCAAGGAAGGATCTCACCCATATCTTTATTAGTGATGGGTTCCTCCATACAGATACAGCTCCCTTCTTCCAAAGCGTTTCACTGTTAGCCAGATCATCAGGGGAGTTCTCGGGTATGAATAGATGCCTTCATATTCAAATAATGCCATCCCCTTTAACCCCTTCCCCACATCACCATGTGCAGTCCCCCTTCAACCCCCAACATCATCATGTGCAGTCTCCCTTTAATCCCCCTTCCCACATCATCATGTGCAGTCCCCCTTTAACCCCCCACATTATCATGTGCCATCCTCCTTTAACCCCTCTCTCTACATCATGTGCAGTCCCCCTTTAACCTCCCCACATCATCATGTGCAGTCCGCCTTTAACCCCCCTCCCCACATCACCATGGGCAGCCCCCCTTCAACCCCCTCTCCACATCATGCATATTCCGCCTTTAATCTCCCTCCCCACATCATCATGTGCAGTCCCCCTTACTCCTTCCGCCGTCATCATGTGCAATTCCTCCTCCCCTCACCCATTTAATTCATTTTGTGCAGAAAACAAAAAAGTTTTGTTTTACTCTTCGCCACGACAGCACCCACTTGGAGAGAGGGATCCGCCCATAGGAACCGGAAACCTACAGAGATAAAAGAGGGCAGTCCGCCTCTCCTCCTCAGTCGGTTTCCTGTTCCGGTGGGAAACAGCAGGATTCCGGCAAAATAATGGTGAAGCAAAAAAAAATAAAAAACCCTGCTGCAGAGGGTTTAGCAGGCAAACATGTCTTGCAGGTGACACGGTGGCATCCAAGGACTACTCTGGCAGAGGTTCCTCGGACAGAAGCCACGCCAACAAGCCCCCATCTAAGCCTCCTGATCCGGTATCTACAGCTTCTTTGGGTGAGTGGACGACTCTCTGCCTATCAAGCTGACAAATACCTCTCTCTCTTCCTCTCTCCCTCTTCTCCTCTTCGCTACGTCTCCTCCCTCAGAAAAAAAGAGGCTATGTAACAAATGCATTAATGTGACTGCGAAATGGGCATCAGCGTCAGCCACAGAAGTTACGGGCCTTAACCCAGTCTAGTAGTACACCTACACATACTAAGACTAAGAAACCGACTGTGGCCAGCTCAGACTCTGACGAGGCTGTGATCTGATAGCTCTAACGCATCCACATCGTCATCCTCCTCAGGTATGGAGGGGCGTTCGTGTTTCCCCTTAGAGAACATGGACAACTTAGTTAAGTCCGTGAGAAACACCATGGGATGCACAAGACACAAGGGAGCTGCAAACAAATAATGTTTGCAGAACTAACTGATAGGAAGAGGAGAGCCTTCCCTGTTATACCAGTCATAAAAGCCTAGTTAAGAAAGAATGGGAGAAACAGGACCAGGAGAGGTTACCTCCCCTCGGCTTCAAGGAGAAGGTACCCCTTCAGTGACAAGGAGTTGGTATCGCGGTCTAAGGTCCCGAAAGTGGACGCTGTTGTCGCCTCTACCTCAAAACAATCATGGCGTGCTAAAAGATCCACTCGACCGTAAGGCCGATGCCGCACTGAAAAGGGCATGGGAGGCAGCTACCAGCACGTTTAAGCCGTCAATAGCCAGCACTTGCACGGCCCGTTCTATGCTGATCTGGATTGATCAACTAGACCAGCAAATAGACCAAAAGGCCTCCAGAAACAGATTACGAGCCGCTGTTCCCATGATCCGTGGCGCGGCTGCGTTTATAGCGGACGCTTCTGCTGGCTCGTTACGTTTGGCAGCCAGGACAGCAGGCTTACTTAACGCCAGGCGTAGTCTATGGCTTAAAAGCCGGAGAGGCGATACCCAATCCAAGGCAAAGCTCTGTGCCAGTCATTGTGAGGGTGAGTTTCGGTTTGGGAAAAACTTAGATCGGATCCTCACCAAGGCGAAAGAGAGGAAAAAGGGCTTTCCTAACCCCTCTCTCCCATTTTCTAGGAGGGCGTTTAGGAGATGGCCATTTGGCAGAGGAAGGCCAACGGAAATCCCAGAATAGTTGGGCCATAAAGGAGGACAAGATCCTCCCGTAGAGACAGAAACTAAAGGGCTAGTCCCTCCAGTAGGAGGAAAACTAAAAATTTTTCCTCTGAGAATGGGGAAAAATCACAGCCAGTTCTTGGGTCCTGGGCATTGTTAGAATTGGGCTAAAGATAGAGTTCCAGCATATCCCACATAACTCGGTTATTATAGCATCTCTCAAATCACCAATCCAACTGCAGGCCCTGGAAGTTGAGATTCTAAGCTTGTTGGATAAAAAAAGTATTGGACCATGTGCCCAAAGGGCAGGAAGGGAGAAGAGGGGTTTACTCCCCTCTTTTCTGGTACCTAAGCCAGATGGCTCTTTCAGGACAATCATCAACCTGAAAAAGCTAAATACATTTGTCAAAAATCAACGATTTAAGATGGAGTATATTAGGTCTACAATTAAACTTCTCTTCCCCAATTGTATGATGGCGGGCCTAGATCTAAAGGATGCTTATAATCCTCTTCCCATCCATTACAGGTATCAGAAATACCTCAGAGTGGTGGTGTCCCTCGATGGCACCATACACCATCTCCAGTTCACAGCCATGCCATTCGGCCTCTCCATTGCACCACTGGTCTTTACAAAGGTGATGCTGGAAGTAAAGGCCTTCCTACACCAGAAACACAGCTTGATAGTACCCTATCTGGACGACTTCTTAATAAAAGGGATCTCAACTCGACAATGTAATAGACGAGTTGCTGACGCAATCTTATCCCTACAGGCTCTAGGTTGGATAATAAACTTCAAGAAGTCCAGATTCGAGCCACAATCCGTCCAGTCCTTCCTAGGTCTCCAACTAGGCCGCCGGCCATTCTAGACCGAGCGTGATTGCGTTTGTCGGGTGGCGGCCGCTAAGCGGCCTGGGCCAGGACCCGAATGGGAGACCACCCGCGCTCACAGGTCCGAGGTCATGCGTTACAAAAATGTCTGCTACCACAGGTAAAGTGTTATGAACGGGTGGCCGAGGAGAAAATAAAAAACAACACAAGCTAAGTCTCAGAAAACCAAAGAGGTTGGTAACTATGCAGACTGCAGATCCCTGATTCTAACCACACAACTAGTAGCTGTCGTTGAGCGTTCCTACGTTGGTCCTAGATGCTTCGTCACAACTGGAGAGCTACATAAGCCTAAAGCAGGAAAAGAGGAAAACTAACTGCCCCAGAGCAGACCCCAAAGGAAAGACATCCCCCCCACATGTATTGACTGTGATGCTTCAGGGGTATGGACTGTGTCCGAGAGTGGACCCTTTGGGTCGCGGAACTGAGGCCCCCGGGGCGAGCGCACCAGGTGAAGCCGACCCCTATATAGGGACCGTTAGGGGCAGGCCCGCGGGGGATCAGACACCACGACAGCTGGAACCAAGAGGGGCGGCTCGAAGGACTGGAATGACTACAGGCTTCAGAGGGACGGAACTCCGTGCAGGAGGAGAGAGGAGAAGGCACGGACGACAGACAGACAGTGGCAGGAGTACAGGACAGGGAACTGAGCAGACACGGGAGGACGGAACAGACAGGGTACCGGGGAACGTAGGCAGAGGCACCCGGACAAACAAGACAGAGGACGGGCAGGGAGACAGGACAACGACAGTGGCAGGGACGGCACGACTGAGACTAGGAAGTGCACGAGACAAGGAAGACCTATAGGCAAGTTATAGGCGGCAAAATTAGAGCAGGTAGGCACACAATAATCAGGCGTCCTCCCCTTATGGGAGACGCCTGATATATCCCCAATCATACTACTGCCGCAGGTTATCAGGAAGATCAAGGCAGAAAAGGCGAAAATAATCTTAATAGCGCCATTTTGGCGCAGGAGGCCATGGGTTTTCGTGCCTACAAGCAATGTCAGTGACAAACCCTTGGGTGCTCCCTCAGCCCACAAGCTCCTCTCTCAGGGGCCATTCTTCCATCCTCAAGTTGACAATCTCCGTTTGACGGCTGAAACTTGAAAGGGAGATGTTGAGAGCAAGAGGGTTCACGAGGGGACTAGTCAATACCCTCCTACAGAGTCGAAAATTGGTTACTACAAAGATTTATAACAGGGTATGGAGGAAGTTCCTAGCGTTCCACACAGCTTCCGACTCTAGAGAAATCCCGATAACACCCATTCTAGAATTTCTACAAAAAGGGGAAAGATCTAGGGCTATCCGTCAACACCCTAAAAGTTCAAGTGCCTGCTCTAGGGGCCCTCTATAATTATAGCATGGCAGGCAATAGATGGATAGCCAGACTCATCTCTGGCTGTGAACAGAGCGAACGAGTACACATACCCAGAGTGCCTCCCTGGGACTTGAATCTGGTACTAGATGCCCTAACGCGCTCCCCCTTTGATCCATTAGACTCAATATCCCTTAAACACTTATCTCTTAAAACGGTACTGCTAGTGGCACTAACTTCAGCCAGAAGGGTCAACGACATACAGGCACTTTCAATAGAACCTCCGTTCCCGTTAAACATTTCAGGATCAGTTGATATTAATACCAGACCCCTCGTTTCTGCCAAAAGTAGCGGGGAAATTTTATAGGTCGCAAGAGATTCACCTCCCTTCATTTTACAGTAACCATTCTACTCCAGAAGAAGGAAAATTCCATACACTAGACGTTAGAAGAGCAGTGTTACAATACATCGAGAAGTCTTAACAGCTGGAGTAGGGCTGTTTATTTCTTTCCAGGGCCAAAGAAGGGATATGAAGTCACAAGGGGTACCCTGTCTCTGTGGATCAGGGACGCGATCTGTCTGGCAAACTCCGTGAGAAATAAAGATCCTCCGGAGGGTATCAGGGCACATTCCGCCAGAGCTATGGCATCCTCGTGGGCGCAGAGGGGAGATGTCGCAATCGAGTCTATATGTAAGGCCGCAACTTGGTCGACGCCTTCTACTTTTTATAACCACTATAGGCTTGACTTATCATGCTCATCTGACCTAGCCTTTGGTAGAGCGGTCCTCAGCAAGGTGGTCCCTCCCAGGTGAAGGTCTCGGAAAGTCTCTCCAAGTGGGTGCTGTCGTGGCGAAGAGTAAAAAGCCGGATTACTTACCGGTAATGCTCTTTTAATGAGTCCACGACAGCACCCGTTCACTACCCTCCCTAGAAGTTAACATAATGCATATACACCTTCTTAGATGTAAAACTGATAAATTTAAAATATTGATTAATATAATGACCTAATAATTGGCGGTTCTCCGGGTACTCTGAAATCCAACTGAGGAGGAGAGGCGGACCGCCCTCTTTTATCTCTGTAGGTTTCCTGCTCCTATGGGCGGATCCCTCTCTCCAAGTGGGTGCTGTCGTTGACTCATTAAAAGAGCATTACCGGTAAGTAATCCGGCTTTTTCTTTCCATACAGTCACTCCCCAGCAGCACGGCTCTGCCTCCACCTTCCTGTACATGTCGGGCGGCGCGTACGCGATGACGTCATCACGTGCGCACTGTCACCTGACAGGAAATATTCAGAAGACGGAGGGAGCAGGAGCTGCGCAGCCGTCAAGGATAGACGGCCGTGCACAGCTCCGGGAAAGCTCCCGGGTCCCAGCGCTGTTGTGTGCGCCGCACCACTTTACTGCACAATGGGGCCCAATGAACATTAGCTGTTCACCGGTCCCAATACAGCAGTAAGGGCAGTAATACCCTGATGGCGGCCCTGGAAATGATATCACTGAACAATGGAACACATTGTCTGATCAGCTGAATCCAGATTTCTTCTGCACCTTGCTGATCGGAGGATCAGAATTTAGCACATTCAGCATGAATCTGTGTATTCTTCCTATCAAGTGTCAACATTTGAGTCTGGTGGAGGTGGAGTGATTGTGCAGAGAATGTTTTAATGGCACATTCTTTGTCCTCTGATTCCTGGATGTTCTACACTAGAGCTGACAGTAGAAGGGACAATGTACCATGCCACAATAGTCGTATAGTCATGAAATACTTCCCCGACCTTTATATTGCCCAGGTCTTAATCCAATAGAGCATCTGAGGAAGGTCATAGAATTGGTTGTTTAGGGCATGTCAGTGCCTCCATCTAATTTGTGGTAACTACTAGAAGCTGTCCTCTTGACATGGACCAATATTCCTGCAGAACTATTTCATCATCTAGTGGAATCTGTGACAGGATGATTCGCTGAGGTTGTGAAGCTCCAATGCTCTACTAGATGTCACTAATAATGCGGTCATTCAGTGTATATTTTATACTTGGTGGAGATGACAGCATAAAGCTAATCAAAGACATGAGATGTTGTCTGGATCTTTACACAATTTTCTGGTTATGGAGACTGCTGATTAAACTGTAAAACGCTGCGGAATATGTTGGCGCTATATAAATAAAGATTATTATTATTATTAGAAATAGGAGTCAACAGGCCGGATTTATACAGAAGACCTGCAGCTATGTGATAACTATTGCTGTCATGTCATTTGTGATCGCTATGTTAATTTTTGATCTTTTCTGTTTTTCTAAATCATTTCTTAGAACTTCTCCATCTGTCTGTGACTTTTACAATATTCTTTCAGGGTAAAGATCTGCCCCATATTAATACTACAGAGAAATATGTGAGGCGTGATGAGCGGTGTAAAGAGGAGATTCCTACAGATAACAACACAGGTGAGTAGTGACCACTAAATGCAGAGAAGTCACAGATTCCACTGTCAGTGGCTGCTTCCATCTTGGGTTCAAATTTTGGGTTTGTTTACACAATTTTTTCTGTGTGTTTTATGGATTCAGATGAAATGCTCAAAGAGAAAACTAATTTTACACTATTTTGCATGATCTCTGTAGAAGTGATTTTTTTATATTCATAGTCTTAACACTGGACACTTTGTTTAGTGGATGTCTCTTAATTTATGTTTGTCAGTTCCAAGTGTGGGGCAGGTGACTTGACGGACAGACGTGACTGGTAGAAGGAGGGGACGGTTTGTGCACTAGGGACAGAGATTGACAGGTTAGAAAGGTAACAGCAGGGAAAGACAGAAAAGGGAGTGCAGTACCGTGAAATGACCACAAGATGGCAGGGGAGAGTAGTACAGGACTTAACATCAGCTTAGGGCTTAGGAATCCGCTTAGTCATGGAGGGCGGGGAGATAGGAGCCCGGGTGGGAAATTCCCCAGTGAGAGAGGGGATAAATAGAAGAAGGCGGGCGCTCCAGGAGAGTTTAGTCCCGGGAGGAGCTCAGAAGAAGACGGAGAAAGTGAGAAGAGCTCGGTCAGGGGGACGGACAAAGGAGAGACAGTCAGGGGAGGGTGTTATGATCGAGTCACCGTAGGAGGCAGACACAAAAATAGAAGCTAAGTCCAGAAAACCGGAGAAGTTGGCAACTATCAGATTGCAGACCCCTGAACCTATCAACACAACTAGCAGTAGCCGTGGGGGGTTCCTACGGTGCCCTAGACCCCTCGATCACAGCCGGAGAGCTAAATAGCCTAAAGACAGAAAAGGAAATCTAAACTGCCCCAGAGCAGACCCCAAAGTAAAAGGCAGCCCCCAACATATAATGACGTTGAAGCAAGATGAAAAAACACTCACACAGACAGAAAGATAGGCTGAGCAAACGATGGGGCCCAAACTCACTAAAATAGGACAGGATAGGAGAGCTGCTGTCTGCAATCTGCAAAAACCCTATGAAATATATAAGCCAACAGGCTGATATGGAAAAAGGCCCTGAAGCAGCTAGGCTTCAAAAACTATATCAGCACTCAGGTATTTTCTGAAGACAGAGCTAAAGGAATTCAGCTCACCCCAGCAGGGAATGACAGAAATCCAGCAAAACAAAAGTCAAAGCACAAATGCAAAAGGCAGAGCAGAAAATTTAGCTTTAGGAGAGCAGGAATTCAGACTGGTATCCAAAGATCCCACAGAGAAATCACCCGCAGGGCAGGAGGGCGTCGACAGCCTTATATGCAGTCAGTGACTCCACTCAGCCAGTCATCATCATTAGTCTCAGATGTTTGATAATCAGGCTCACTACCCTTCTTAACCAGCAGAGGGAGTTCATCGGGCCTGAGTAGTGAAGGGGAAAATGAACTCACAACAGTACCTCCCCCTTGAGGAGGGGTCACCGAACCCTCAACCAAGCCACCAGGGTGATCAGGGTGAGCCCGACGGAAGGCACGCACCAATCTTTTGGCATGAATATCAGAGGCAGAGACCCAGGAATTATCCTCCTGACCATAACCCTTCCACTTAACCAAATACTGGAGTCTCCGTCTAGCCAGACGGGAATCCAGTATTTTCTCTACCTCATATTCCATGTTACCTTCCACCAATACAGGGTCTGGAGGTGCCACCCCCGGAACAACAGGCTCAACAAACCTCTTCAACAAAGACTTATGGAACACATTATGGATTTTAAATGTGACAGGAAGAGCCAAACGAAAAGAGACCGGATTAATAATCTCCAAAATCTTGTAAGGTCCAATAAATCTAGGCTTAAACTTAGGAGAAGCCACCTTCATAGCAATATTTTTTGACGATAACCACACCATATCACCAACCTTAAACTGGGGACCCATGGTCCTATGTCGGTTGGAAAACCGCTGGGCCTTTTCCTGGGAGAGAGATAACTTATCCACCACTTGGTCCCAGATCTGGTGCATTCTCTCTACCACAGTGTCAACACCTGGGCAGGCAGAGGGCTCCACCTGCCCTGAAGAAAATCGAGGATGAAACCCAAAGTTACAAAAAAAAGGTGACATCAAAGTGGCAGAACTAGCTCTATTATTTAAAGCAAATTCGGCCAAGGGCAAAAATGAAACCCAATCATCCTGATCAGCGGAAATAAAACATCTCAAATATGACTCCAAGGTCTGGTTTGTTCTCTCTGTCTGCCCATTGGTCTGAGGGTGAAAAGCAGAAGAGAAGGACAACTGAATTCCCAGCTTGGAACAGAAAGTTTTCCAAAATCTAGACACAAGCTGAACTCCTCTGTCAGATACAATGTTCTCAGGAATCCCGCGCAAGCGAACCACCTGTTGCAAAAACAATGGCACCAACTCAGAGGAAGATGGCAACTTAGGGAGTGGTACAAGATGGACCATCTTAGAGAATCTATCACAAATCACCCAAATAACAATCATTCTCTGAGAGACAGGCATATCAGAGATAAAATCCATTGAAATATGGGTCCATGGCCTCTTGGGGACAGGCAAAGGCATCAACAACCCACTAGAGCGAGAACACGATTTTGACCGGGAGCAAGTCCCACAGGACTGCACAAAATTCCTGACATCACGAGACAAGGAGGGCCACCAAAAAGACCGACTCACCAGATCTCTAGTACCAAAAATACCTGGATGACCAGCCAAAGCAGAGCAATGAACTTCAGACATCACTCTCTTCTTCCACTGGTCAGGAACATACAACTTTCCACTGGGACAACGCTCAGGTTTGTCCTCCTGGAACTCCTCAAGAGCACGTCTCAAATCGGGCGAGATGGCAGAAAGAACTACCCCTTCGCCTAAGATGGTAGCAGGCTTGGTCACCACAGGAGAATCAGCAAAGAAGCTCCTAGAGAGGGCGTCTGCCTTGACATTCTTAGTTCCAGGAAGAAAAGAAACCACAAAATCAAAACGTGTAAAAAAACAAGGCCCACCTAGCCTGTCTAGGGTTCAAGCGCTTAGCCGACTCTAGGTAAATCAAATTCTTGTGGTCAGTGAGGACCACGACTTGATGTTTAGCTCCCTCCAACCAATGTCTCCACTCCTCAAATGCCCATTTCATGGCCAACAGTTCCCGATTCCCCACATCATAGTTACGTTCAGATGGAGAGAACTTTCGGGAAAAGAAAGCACAGGGATTCATTTTAGATGTCACAGGATCCTTTTGGGACAAAACAGCTCCTGCACCAATCTCAGAAGCATCCACCTGTACCTGAAACGGAAGCGAGACATCAGGTTGCCGCAAAACCGGGGCGGAGGTGAATCTTCGCTTCAGCTCCTGAAAGGAAGAAACAGCCTCAGGAGACCAATTTAACACATCAGCACCCTTCTTAGTCAAATCAGTCAATGGCTTGGCAATACTAGAAAATTTTGATATAAATTTCCGATAAAAATTAGCAAAACCCAAAAACTTATGAAGGGCATTCAAAGAAGTGAGCTGAACCCAATCGTAAATGGCCTGTACCTTGGCCCGGTCCATTTCAATAGTTGACGGAGACAAAATAAATCCCAAAAAAGAAATCCTCTGTACTCCAAAAAGGCATTTAGATCCTTTGACATACAGGGAATTCTCCCTCAAGATCCGGAACACAGTCCGAATATGTTCCACATGAGAATCCCAATCCTTGGAGAAGATCAAAATATCATCCAGATAGATAATCAAAAATTTATCGACAAAATCTCGGAAAATATCGTTCATGAAGCACTGGAAGACAGAAGGGGCATTAGTGAGCCCAAAAGGCATCACCAGGTACTCAAAATGTCCCTCTGGAGTATTAAACGCCGTCTTCCATTCATCCCCATGCTTAATGCGAATAAGATTATATGCCCCCCTGAGGTCAAGCTTGGTAAACCAGCAAGCACCTTTAACTCTGGAGATTAGATCCGAAATCAGGGGTAACGGATACTGATATTTAACAGTAATTTTGTTGAGGGCACAATAATCAATACAAGGTCTTAATGATCCATCCTTTTTGGCTACAAAAAAAAAACTGGCACCTAAAGGTGACGAGGATGGTCTAATATGACCCTTCTCCAACGCCTCCTTAATATAGGATCGCATAGCCTCATGCTCGGGTACAGATAAATTGAAGAGCCGACCCTTGGGGAATTTACACCCCGGGCTCAGTTCAATTGCACAGTCATAACTCCTATGAGGAGGCAGGGACGCAGACTCATTCTCACTAAATACATCATAAAAGTCCGCCAAATAGTCAGGAACATCATGCGACTGAGGAGAGGTGGAAAACACCGGAGCCTCACTAAAGGCACACCGACAACCCCAACTCACCACAGACACAGATTTCCAATCCAAAACTGGATTATGAATTTGCAACCAGGGAAACCCCAGAACAATGTTATCATGCAGATTATGCAACACCAAAAATCTGCAATTTTCTTGATGGTCTGGGGCGACCCGCATTACCATCTGGGTCCAAAACTGAGGTTTATTTTTTGCCAAAGGAGTAGCATCAATCCCCCTCAAAGGGATAGGCGTCCGCAGAGGTGTCATCGGAAATCCACAACGTTTAGCAAAATCCAAGTCCATTAGGTTTAGAGCTGCTCCCGAATCCACAAAAGCCTTGGCGGAAAATGTGGACAGGGAGCAGATCAGTGTAATTGCCAGAAGAAACTTAGGTTGAACACCACCAACAGAAAACGTGTGTGCAAAGCGTTTCTCTCGTTTAGGACAGACAGAAATAATATGCGAGGCATCTCCACAGAAAAAACACAACTTATTACGCCTTCTGAACTCCTGACGCTGCTCTCTGGACAAAACTCTATCACATTGCATAGGTTCAGACATTTGTTCAACAAGTGGCAATACTTCTCGTGCAGTTTTGCGTTCGCGCAAACGCCGATCAATCTGAATGGCTAATGACATAGAATCGTCAAGACCAGAGGGAACAGGAAATCCCACCATAGTATCTTTTACGGCTTCTGACAAACCCTTCCGAATGAGAGCAGCCAGGGCATTATCATTCCAGGTAGTAAGTACTGCCCACTTTCGGAATTTTTGACAGTACGATTCTGCAGAATCTTGACCCTGGTTCAATGCCAGCAGGGTCTTTTCAGCCTGATCAATGGCATTAGGTTCGTCATACAACAACCCCAAGGCTTGAAAAAATGCGTTCACATTAGTCAGAATAGGATCATCAGGTTTCAAAGAAAACGCCCAATCCTGGGGATCGCCACGCAGCAAAGAGATGACAATTTTAACCTGCTGCGCGGAGCTCCCTGACGAGTTAGGCTTCAAGGCAAAAAATAATTTACAATTATTTTTGAAATTCAAAAATTTAGACCGATCCCCAAAAATTACATCAGGTGTGGGAATCTTTGGTTCAGCAGCATGTGAATGAGCAAGGTAGGCGGAAATTCCCCGCACTTCCGCAGCGAGCTGCTCCACGTGATCAGACAATTGCTTTATCTCCATTGAGAGAAAAAATTCCCCCTACGGCCTCAGAGATATAGAGGAAAAAATATACACACTTTTTTTTTTTTTTTTTTTTTTTTTAACAATACTTTCCTGCTACTGTGTACCCTAGGATCTGCGGTTCGGCGGGTGATTCTGTTATGATCGAGTCACCGTAGGAGGCAGACACAAAAATAGAAGCTAAGTCCAGAAAACCAGAGAAGTTGGCATCTATCAGATTGCAGAACCCTGAACCTATCAACACAGCTAGCAGTAGCCGTGGGAGGTTCCTACGGTGCCCTAGACCCCTCGATCACAGCCGGAGAGCTAAATAGCCTAAAGACAGAAAAGGAAATCTAAACTGCCCCAGAGCAGACCCCAAAGTAAAAGGCAGCCCCCAACATATGACGGTGAAGCAAGATGAAAAAACACTCACACAGACAGAAAGATAGGCTGAGCAAACGATGGGGCCCAAACTCACTAAATTAGGACAGGATAGGAGAGCTGCTGTCTGCAATCTGCAAAAACCCTATGAAATATATAAGCCAACAGGCTGATATGGAAAAAGGCCCTGAAGCAGCTAGGCTTCAAAAACTATATCAGCACTCAGGTATTTTCTGAAGACAGCTAAAGGAATTCAGCTCACCCCAGCAGGGAATGACAGAAATCCAGCAAAACAAGAGTCAAAGCACAAATGCAAAAGGCAGAGCAGAAAACTTAGCTTTAGGAGAGCAGGAATTCAGACTGGTATCCAAGGATCCCACAGAGAAATCACCCGCAGGGCAGGATGGCATCGACAGCCTTATATCCAGTCAGTGACTCCACTCAGCCAGTCATCATCATTAGTCTCAGATGTTTGATAATCAGGCTCACTACCCTTCTTAACCAGCAGAGGGAGTTCATCGGGCCTGAGTAGTGAAGGGGAAAATGAACTCACAACAGGGGTGGCCCTGACCCGACGGACTGCAGGACAGGCAAGGAGAAGAGGCAGCCAGGGGGGAGACCCTGACTCGACGTAACACAAGACGGACGAGGCCCCGGGGGTACCGATTGGAAGACGACCTCGGGCAGTTGAAGCGCTGGGGGTTGATTGGTCTAGGACAGCCCCCAGTGAAAGATCTGCGGGGTGCGTTACTGCGACTGGAGCTGAAGAATAGGTACCCGGGCCTGGCGATACAGTGGTGTAAAGAAGCTGCGGTGCGTGTTTGGTGGTCGTCAGGAGGACGACAAATAAATCCGGAACTGTTACAAGTGGAAGCTGTCTTCATCTCATCTTTGCCTCGTCTGGTAAGCAGTGGTCCACCCCCCTAGCCCGGCCCCCTACTACACAGGGACAAACCCAGGACTGATATGGAGGGCAGAAACATTACCAGTGAGCCGCAGACTGCACTATTCTGTACAATATAATTTTATCAGCCTTATAACCTCAGTAGCATTCTTTTTTACAATCTATAATATACTGGTGCATAAATTTGGTAATTATTTTTTTCAGTCACCATGACGGCACCACGAGAGAGGGGATCTGCCTTTCAAGGACAGAAAACCTTCAATATAAAAAGGGCGGCACCTCTCTCTGCATCAGTTGGTTTCCTGTCTTTGATGGTGAACGCTCAGTAAATCGGTGGTGAAAGAAGAAAATGATTCCTGGCCCTAGGGCAGCCGGTGGTTTGGCAGGGCACTGGCTTTGCTGCGGCTGTCACCAGAGAGCGCTGGAAGCACCACAGAGGCCCCACTGGGGTGTCCTTTTTTGAGCGAGTGTGAGCGGGGCACCAATAGACTACTGACGGTATCCATCAGCCATGCATCCCCAGGGCATAGCGCATACAGCGCACCGGGGAGAAGAGAATAAGGAGGCTGGCCACAGAACGTCATGCCAGACGCGGGCGTACAGTAACTCTCACCTCGGTGGGGGCTTCTCAGGAGGTGCCATGGGAGCATCGTTGCACAGAGCACCAGCAGGATCCAGGCTGATGTGTGACGGATACGCAAACCGGATGTGCGCGGCCCCCGGAGGTCACATCCGAATGACGCGCTTGCATATGACTTCTGGGGCAGGTACCAGAAATGGCTGTGTATGTCTTTTGGCGGCTCCCATGTGGAGATGGTATGTAAAGGGATCGCCGGCAGGTAGAAATGTGGGCAAGATGGTGGCACAGCAACCCCTGGAGCAGCCTGCGAAGCCACCACTACAGTAGCAGCTTAAAAGCCAGACAGGAGACGTCCATCTCATCCCAGTAGGAAGTAGGCGTCCCAGCATCCACGTGCAGATCGATGGGGCAGCTGCAGTGGGGGTCATTTTGGCAGCATGCGAGGTACATCAGGAGCCAGCAGCCTTCGCAGCTCTAGTAGGATTGAGGAGTCTGCAGTCTCCAGGGGAGACCTTTCGGATGTCGTCCAGTCTCCTGACCCTGTATAAATCTTCCAAGTGTTGAGTGATCTACAAGAAAGTTCCGTAAGCTAATGGCCGTTTTTCCTCTTTTTTTTCATCTCTCTCGGCCTTTATTTTGTTTTCTGGGGTGGGAGATAGGAGGTCCCTAGGAAGTGTACTGAGAGGACAAACCATAGTGAGATTCCCCTCTGTGGACAGGGGCTGTCAAGAACATGGTCAAAAAAGCTTTGTCAGGCATGTATAGAGCAGACTATTTCAGAAGAATCCCCTAACTTTGCTGCCAGCCTGAGATCCTTGATTCAAACGAAGGTACAGAAATCCGTAAGTTTACTAGTCCACTCAGATGATAGGATCATTTAAGGGAAAAAAGAGATTTAGGATGTCCCCTTCATCACTGGATGATTCTGCAGGGTCAGAGGAAGAGGGCCTTTGGGAATCTGATCGAGGTTCCACCTCATCTGACAGTGACTCGGAGAGTCGATATTGTTTTTCCCCTAGAGGAAACAGATAAGTTGGTGAAGTCCATAAAATCAACAATGGGTCTGGTAGACCAGAAATCCAAGAAGTCAGGACTTAATGTTCGGGAGCCTTGAGCAGAGAAAACACAGGACTTTCTCAGGGAATGAACAGGTGCAGAACTTCATTAAGGAGTGGGATAGACCAGACAGAAAGGGACAATTTATGGCTTCCTTTAAAGGGAATCTGTCACCCTATTTTTCGCCTATCAGCTGCCGGCACCGACATCAGGGGCTTATCTACAGCATTCTGTAATGCTGTAGACAAGCCCCCCCCCCCCCCCCCCCCCGATGTAACCTGAAAGATAAGAAAAAAGAGGTAGATTATATTCACCGGGGGGCGGTCTGGTCTTGGTCCAGTGGGTTTTGCGGTCTGGCGCCTCCCTATTTCTAACGGTGACGTCTTCTTCTTTGCTGCCTGTCGTGGCTCCTGCGCAGGCGCACTGCTCTGCCCTGTTGAGGGCAGAGCAGAATACTGCAGTGCGCAGGCGCCGGACCTGGCACTTTAGAAAGGTTAGGGTGGCATTTGAATCTGAAAAAATCCAGGCTATGACCATTAACATCAGAGGTCTCCCTGGGTCTAGTAATAGATTTGGTAAGACAAGAATGCTGCCTCCCGGAGGAGAAAGGAGAGAATATCATAAGCCTCATCTTGTCTACAGTAGCTATGCCAGAGATGTCCCTCAGTAAAGTGATGTCTTTGCTGGGTTCTCTGACCACCTGTATTCCAGCTGTCAAATCTGCACAGTTCCATTCACGGGACCTAAATTTTACCATAGCCTGTGCATGAATAGCTTTAGCTCCCTCCTGTAATGCTGAAGGGTGTGAGTTCAAGGTCTGGCTAGACTCACACAAAAGAGAAAATGACATTTTTGAGGTGAGTCATTGGACTTGGTATATCTTGATTTTTCCAAAGCGTTTGATACCGTGCCACACAAGAGGTTGATACACAAAATGAGAATGCTGGGTCTGGGAAAACATGCGTGTAAATGGGTAATAACTGGCTTAGTGATAGAAAACAGAGGGTGGTTATCAATGGTATATTCCCTAACTGGGTCACTGTAACCAGTGGGGTTCCGCAGGGGTCGGTGTTAAGACCTATTCTCTTCAAAATATTTATTAATGATCTGGTAGAAAGTTTACACAGTAAAATATCGAGATTTGCAGATGATACAAAACTATGTAAAGCAGTCAATACAAGAGAAGATAGTATTCTGCTACTGATGGATCTGGATAAGTTGGGAACTTGGGCCAAAAGGTGGCAGATGCGGTTTAATATTGATAAATGTGAAGTTATACACATGGGAAGAAGGAATCAATATGAACATTACATACTGAGTGGAAAACCACTTGGTAGATCTGACATGGAGAAGGACTTGGGGATCCTAGTTAATGATAAACTTACCTGGAGTAGCCAATGTCAGGTAGCGGCTGCCAAGGCAAACAGGATCATGGGGTGCATTGAAAGAGGTCTGGATACACGATGAGAGCATTATACTGCCTCTGCACAAATCCCTGGTTAGACCGCACATGGAGTAGTGTGTACAGTTTTGGGCACCGGTGCTCAGGAAGTAATGGAACTAGAGCGAGTACAAAGGAGGGCAACAAAATTATTAAAGGGGATGGGGGAACTACAATACCCAGAGAGATTAGCAAAATTAGGATTATTTAGTCTAGAAAAAAAGACTGAGGGGTGATCTAATAATCTATAATAAAGTATAGAAGGGGACAATACAAATATCTCTCACAAGGGGGCATTCTCTGCGTCTGAAGGAGAAAAGGTTTTGTCCACCAACATAGAGGATTTTTTACTGTTAGGGCAGTGAGAATCTGGAATTCCTTGCCTGATGAGGTGGTGATGGCGAACTCAGTCGAGGATTTCAAGAGAGGCCTGGATGTCTTCCTGGAGCATAACAATATTGTATCTTACAGTGATTAGGTTCTTTAGAAGGATGTAGATCTGGGGATTTATTCAGACGGAATATAGGCTGAATTGGATGGACAAATGTCTTTTTTTGGCCTTGCTAAATATGTTACTATGTTACAATGGTGAGTCCTAGAGAACGATGTGATGTTGCAGGGACAGTTGGAAAGCAGGCTGATCCTTCCTGGGGCAGTGATCTATTCTCTCCAATGGTGGCTAGGATTAAATTTAGCACCCAAGGAAGTTCCCTGGGAAAACAGTGTATCCAGCGTGGTTACGATGGATGCCATTCACAGGGAATGGGGAGCTCACCTAGGCAACTGTTGGGTGCAGGGGACCTGGTTGAAGCAGGGAAAGTTAGCCTCTATGAACAACTGGGAGCTCCTAAGGCCTTTTTCACACTTCAGTTTTTTGTGTCCGTTAAAATCCGCCAAAAGGGCGGAAAAGCGGATCCGTTCCTAACTGATGTGAACGGATGCTACAGGATCCGTTTTTTGACGGATCCTCAGAATGAAGAATTTTAAAGGAACCCGCTGGCCGTGAAGGAGAGAGAGAAGAGAGAATTTTTTTTCCTCCGCCAGAAAGGATTTCAGGGTTAATTTTCTCCCTGAGTTCCTTTCTCCGGGCATGCACAATGGAAAATGCGGATCCAACAACAAAAAAAACGTTGCAAGGTCCGTCCAGGCATGCCGGCGGACGAAAAAAATTTGGCGGATCCTCACAAAAATGGATCCAACGGATGGCCATCTGTCAAGATCCGCCAGTAATGCAACTCAATGGGGAAAAAAACGGATCTGCAAAAAAAAATGGCTGATCCGTTTTTTTCAAAACCTGGCGGATTTTGACTGATGGTCAAAAACGGAAGTGTGAAAGAGGCCTAACACTGGAGAGGGCATTAAACGAGCTGCTGTCTTTTTTGCGGGGTCACCATGTGAGGGTGCTCTTCGACAACCAGACTAAAGTAGAATATATACAGTAAAAAACCAAGGAGGTACTCCCTCGTCCAATAATGTCAGTTGCAAGAAGGGTGTTTATACTAGCAGAACAGCATCTCCTCTCATTATCGGCCCTGCATATCAAAGTAAAAGAAAATTAGAGGGCAGACTTCCTAAGCCACAGACCGCTAAACCAGAGAGAATGTTCTCTAGAGAAGACAGTATTCGATCAGATTGTGGACGTGTGGGGTCTCCCTCAAGTAGATCTTTTCGCCTCCAGGAAGAACAGGAAGGTCCAGAAATTCTGCTCTCTGGACCCAGGAGAGAACCCTCACATGGTGGACGCATTCAAGATGAAATTGACCCTCTGACTACTTTGTTGTTTTTTTTTGGCTAGGTTAGTTTCTACCCTTATTAGTAGTAGAAACCAGGTAACCACAAGGATCTATGAGAGGACCTGGAAAAAATTCTTATCCTCCTCGGGGGTGGATCCGGTGGGAGAGATTCCTTTAACATCTGTCCTGGACTTCCTTCAGAAAGGGCTAGAGCTTGGTCTTTCGGTTAGCACCCTTAAGGTGCAGGTCTCAGCCCTAGGAGCGCTATACAGTTGTGACCTGGCAGGTAATAGATGAATTGCCAGGTTAATCAAAGCCTGTGATAGAGCTAGATCAATTCCTGCCTGTAGACCCCCTCTATGGGACATAAATTTAGTTTTGACAGCATTGTCAGAAGGCCCCTTTGAGCGTTTACATTCTGTCTCAGATAGGATAATCTCACTAAAAACATCTCTGCTAGTAGCCCTTACATCAGCCCGCATAATAAGCGACATCCAGGCTTTGTCAGCAGATCCTCCTTACACTCAAGTTCTGGAGTACAGTGTGGTTTTGAGGTTAGATCCCATATATTTACCAAAGGTCGTTGCAAAATTTCACAGGTCACATGAGATTATATTACCATCTTTCAGTTCTAACTCTAGCAATACTAAGGACGGAAAATTACATAGCCTAGATGTTAGCAGATGTTTGTTTCAGTATTTAGAGATTATGGAACAACGGAGGAGACAGAGGGCCCTTTTTGTATCCTTCCAGGGTTCTAGAAGAGGTCAAAGGCTATGTGCACACGTATGCAGAAAATTTCTGCATAAAAACAGGACTCCTTCCCAGAAAACGTGCATTTTCTGCTTTTTTTTTTTTTTGCGTTTTTTGCGCAAAAAATGCACGTTTTGTGTTTTTTTTCCGCACGTCCCCAGACACACAGAAAATAGCAAGAAATTCTGAATTTTCCGCGAAATTAATGAGCATGCTGCATTTTTACCGCAAAGCGTTTTTTTCGCGGAAAAAACGCATCAATGTGCACAAAAAGTGCAAAATGCATTAAAATGAATGGGAAGCTTCTTTTAAGCGGATATTTGGTAAATCCGTGAAAAAAAAACGCAACGTGTGAACACAGCCTTAAGGTGTCCAAAGGGACCTTAGCAAGATGGGTCAGAGAGGCTATTAAGCTAACTTATGTCAATGCACTTAGGGCCATTTCAGAAGATCTGAAAGCCCATTCCACAAGAGACGTGGCGGCATCCTGGTCAGAGAAGGCAGATGTCTCCATCGACTAGATTGTAAGGCGGCCACATGGTCGTCTGTCTACCTTCTGTAAACACTATAGACTGTATCTCTCTGCTTCCTCTGATCTCACAATTGGGAGAAGGGTTCTACAAGCTATGGTCCCTCCCTAAGATCAAAATAATTCTCTGTAATTCTGTCGTGGTGCCGTCATGGGTGACTGAAAAACACGGACATTACTTACCGGTAATGTGTTTTTTCGTAACCCATGAAGGCACTCATATTCACTCCCTGTTTAATCACTCTCTTTTTGATCGGTGGATCTTTGGTTTTGTTCATACACCCTTTTTTGGTGTTGGTGGATGTTAAGGATGAATAGGAATATAGATGTGCTAGCTTGGCCCGTACAAAATTTTCCCACATTGGTCGTCGGGGGCGCAGGCAATTTCAGAAAAAGCAAGCTGGTCAAATGTAAATATATTTCATGAGCTGGTGAACACAGACAGATATTTATATATGTAGATTAGTAATACAATAAATTGTTGTGATAAGTAGAGGCCAAAAAATGTCTTCCGGTTGAGGTGCCACCTGCAGGTCATTGTGTCTTTCTGCAGGTTTATGAAAATGAATGTTTAAACTGTATTTAGTGATAAAATCATGAATGTGTGGATTGTTTGGCTGTTTTCTTGCTGAATGGAGTAAGTTTACCTTTCAAATGGTGTATCGTGTGTGTGTGTGGAGTGAAGTAATCAGCGAAAAAGCAGTGCATGTTTACAGATGTGTTGGTATTGTGCTTTGGGGTCTGTGGTGCCACCTGCAGGTCATTTTTCCTTACTGCAGGTTTATGAAATTTAATGTTTAAACTGTATTTTGTGATCAAATCGTGGATGTGTGGTTTGTTTGGCTATTTTCTTGCTGAAGGGGGCAAGTTTACCTTTCAAATGGTCTATCATTTGTGTGTGTGGGTGCAGTATGAACAGGGATACAAAGGAATCACCGATAAACAGTGTTTAGAGATAATAGAATAGATGATTTAGTTGTGTACACTAACCTGGGAGTTCCCTCTCGTGCTCTGTAAACCAACTGATACGGAAAGAGGAGCCGCCCTTTTTATCTGGAAGGTCTCCTGTCCTTGAATGGTGGATCCCCTCTCTCGTGGTGCCATCATGGGTTACGAAAAAACACATTACCGGTAAGTAATATCCGTGTTTTCCAGGTCCGTTTTTAGAACTCTAAAAAAGTGAATTATGCAAAACTTTCTTTTTCTATTTTATAAAAGGACACATATTGGAACCCCCGATGGTCCCCATAATAATCCATGGGGCCACTCTCCTGCCATTTGCATCAGTTTTGCAGCAGATCGGTTTTGATCATGAATTTCTTTTTTTGTCTGTTCCTACAATGAAATGGACAAAACTCCCAAATACAAGAGTGAACACAGTCTAAGTCTGTCCATCAAAAAGAAGCATCATGTCCATTTTTTATCTGATTTGTGGATGAAATTTTCTCATTAAAGTGTATGGGTCTGTGAATAAACAAAGCACTCAAATGCCATCCATGTGTCATCTGAGCAATGTCTATTCTTCCCAGAGCAGTTGATATAGAATCATAGAATCGTAGAGTTGGAAGGGACCTCCTGGGCCATCTGGTCCAACCCCCTGCTCAAAGCAGGATTCGCTAAATCATCCCAGTCAGATGTCTGTCCAGCCTCTGTTTGAAGACTTCCATTGAAGGAGAACTCACCACTTCTCGTGGCAGCCTGTTCCACTCATTGATCACTCTAACTGTCAAAAAGTTTTTTCTAATATCTAATCTGTGTCTCCTCCCATTCAGCTTCATCCCATTGCTTCTAGTCTTTCCTTGTGCAAATGAGAATAAAGTTGATCCTTCTACAATGTGACAGCCCTTTAGATATTTGTAGACAGCTATTAAGTCTCCTCTCAGTCTTCTCTTTTGCAAACTAAGCATTCCCAAATCCTGCAACCTTTCCTCATAAGACAGGGTTTGCAGACCGGTCACCATTCTGGTCGCTCTTTTCTGAACTTGCTCCAGTTTGTTGATGTCTTTTTTAAAATGTGGTGCCCAAAACTGGACACAATATTCCAGATGAGGTCTGACCAAAGAGGAGTAGAGGGAAATAATGACTTCACGTGATCTAGACTGTATGCTTCTGTTAATACATCCTAGAATTGCATTTGCCTTTTTTGCTGCTGCATCACACTGTTGACTCATATTCAGTCTGTGATCTATTAGTATACCCAAGTCTTTTTCACATGTGCTGTCACTTAGCCCTATTCCTCCCATTCTATATATGCTTTTTCCATTTTTATTGCCCAGATGTAGTACTTTGCATTTCTCCCTGTTAAAAACCATTCTGTTAGTTGCTGCCCACTTCTCCAGTTTATTTAAATCTTTTTGAATCCTCTCTCTCTTCTCTAGTATTAGCTATCCCTCCTAGCTTTGTGTCATCAGCAAATTTAATCAGTTTACCCTCAATTCCTTCATCTAAATCGTTGATAAAGATGTTGAACAATACAGGGCCCAGGACAGAGCCCTGTGGTACCCCACTTGAGACATTCTTCCAACTGGATGTGCAGCCATTTACGACCACTCTTTGGGTCCGATCACTAAGCCAGTTATGAATCCACCTAACAGTTGCCTTGTCCATTCCATACTTAGTCATTTTTTCAATAAGGATTGTATGAGAGACTTTGTCAAATGCTTTGCTGAAGTCAAGATATACTATATCTACAGCATTTCCTTGATCCACCCAATCAGTGATACCGTCATAGAAGGAAATTAAGTTAGTCTGACATGACTTATTAGTTACAAACCCATGCTGACTCTGTTTAATCACTTCATTCTTATCCAGGTATTGACATTCATGTTGTTTAATAATTTGTTCAAAGATCTTTCCTGGTATAGAAGTCAGACTCACCGGCCTATAGTTGCCTGGGTCCACCTTCTTCCCCTTTTTGAAGATAGGAACAACATTTGCTCTTCTCCAGTCTTCTGGCACTTCTCCTGTTCTCCAAGAATTTTCAAAGATTATAGAGAGGGGTTCAAAAATTTCTTCTGCTATCTCCTTCAGTACTCTGGGGTGTAATTCATCTGGACCTGGAGACTTGAATTCATTTAGGCTAGCTAAGTGTTTCCTCACTATCTTTCTGTTTATAGATATCCTGGATTCTTCTATTCCCTTAATAGGACAGTGAAGAACAGTTGATGTTACATTTCCTTTCTGAGAGAAAACAGATGCAAAATAGGAATTTAAAAGTTCAGCCTTCTCAACATCCTGTCTTACCATTTCATCATTTTCATCCTGTAAAAATCCTATAGCATCTTTGACTTTTCTTTTACTTTTGACATATCCCCAAAATCCTTTATTATTGCTTTTGACATCTCTTGCAAGCCTCAATTCATTTTCAGCTTTAGCTAATCTGATTTGTGCCCTGCAGGTTCTGCAGACAGCATTATATTCTTCTTTAGATATGCCTCCCTCTTTCCATTTTATAAACATTTTTTTCTTCCTTTTTAGCATGTGCTTAAGTTCTGTGTTCATCCGTCCTGGTTTCCTTAACTGCTTCCTATTCTTCCCTCTTTTCGGAATTGTTAACAACTGTGCTTTGAGAATTTCATTTTTCAAGATTTCCCATCCTTCCTGGACATTTTTGTCTTTAAGGATATCCAGCCATTGGATCCCTCCAATTCTCTTTCTGAATCCCTTAAAATCTGCCTTTCTGAAATCTAACCTTGACGTCTGAGTCTTCACAGGTCTTCCGCCTCTAGTTATCCAAAATTCTAAAATAGCATGGTCGCTACCTCCTAGGGTCCCAGCCACTTTTACCTCCTCAACCATTTCCTCCCTGTTTATAAGGATTAGATCCAAGGTAGCAGTTCCCCTTGTTTTCTCCCTTACCTTTTGGAAGATAAAGTTGTCAGCAAGAGAGGATAAGAATTTCCTTGACCTGTTAGTTTTGCCTGAGAGAGATTCCCAACAAATGTCTGGATAGTTGAAATCTCCCATGACAACTATGTCATATTTTTTGGAGAACTTGGCCATTTGATGCATAAAGAGTTCATCCATAGCTTCAGCTTGCACAGGCGGCCTGTAGTAAATGCCTACAATGGTGTCCTTTCCATTGTTCTGTCCTTGTATTCTTACCCAAACAGTTTCCACAGAACTCCCAGTCTCTGAAGCTTCAATCTCTGTGCAGATATACGCGTTTCTAACATACAATGCGACACCCCCTCCTCGTTTTATCAAGTCTGTTTCTTGCAAATAAGTTGTATCCTTCTAGTCTTGTATTCCAATCATGTGTATTGTCCCACCAAGTTTCAGTGATTCCAATGACATCATATTTCTTTTCCTGTGTTAGTAGTTCCAATTCTCCTTGTTTGTTGCCCATGCTTTGTGCATTAGTATAGAAACATTTTAGTTTGTGATTGGTTTCTCTTTCTCCAATATTTTTATTAATTAGATTCTTTCGTCTTTGTTCTTCCTTTCCACTTCTAATAGCAGAGTTCTCAATAGCATTTGTCAGGTGTATGGCTTTTTCTGGTCTTTTGCTACCCTTCCCATGTTGTTCTAGTTTAAAGCTCTCCTTACAAGTGTAGCAAGGCGACTTCCAAATACATGCTTACCAGTCTTCGTAAGGTGCACCCCATCTCTAGCAAGTAGTCCATCGTATAAGTAGTTCACTCCGTGATCCAGAAATCCAAATCGCTGCTGACGGCACCATCGACGTAGCCAGTTGTTCACCTGCAGAATCTTATTCCACCTCCTTGTTCCATGGCCATCCACTGGGAGGTTGGAAGAGAAGACCACAGATATGAGAAGGTTTGTATAATACATGAATTATAAAAAGTGACACACGGATCAAAAGTTGTTCCAACATAATGAAAACTCCCCCACGTTTTTTCACATATGACAAAAAAAAACCCATCTGTCTGATTTGAGGCCTCGGCTACCTTCTCTGTTGTGAATTCACTTTCTGGCCTACCTCTGGTTGCTAGTGAAGGTAGTGGAGCTGGTTGTATTGATAGAGGGGTCGTGAGTTCTCTTCCCTGGCTTCCTCTGGTGGTAATGGAGCTGATCTAATTAACAGAGGCCTGCCACCTGATAATGAGGAGGATGACTGGAGATCTGGAGTTTCTGACTGGATTTAAGACAGCCGACTCCCTCTATCCCTGCTGGTGTTTTTTTCCTGCCTCCTGAGGTTTTAGTTTCCAGCTCAGTCCCTGCATGCTCAAGCTAAGTGTTCTTTTGCTATTGTTCACATTTGATTTGGTTTTGTCTATTTCAGTTTTGTGTGGTCAGCCAGCCCTGGCTGGGGCTGTGCTGAATTTCCATCCTTATGTTACTGTTTGTGCCAGTTTGTTTTTGTTCCTTATTAGATTGGCCTCTTTTTGCTCTGCTTTCAGAATATACCAGAGTGCTGATATAGTGGGCGAAGTCTAGTAACTTCAGTATTTTTCTATCAGACGTGTTGGGCATTTTTTGCAGGTTTTTTTGTGTGATTGCAGACAGTCTTTCCTTTCCTGTCCTGTCTAGTTAGTGTGGGCCCCATCATTTGCTCAGTCTATTTTCCTACCTGCGTTTGTGTTTTCATTTTGTCTCACCGACAATATATGTTTGGGGGCTGTCTATTCCTTTGGGGTCTGCTCTTGGGCAGTTTAGATTTCCCCTTTCTTGCTTTAGGCTTATTTAGTTCTCCGGCTGTGTCGAGGCATCTAGGATCATCGTAGGTACGCTCCACGGCTACTGCTAGTTGTGTGGATAGGATCAGGGGTTTGAAATCTGCTTAGTTACCAACCTCTCTGGTTTTCTGTGGCTTAGCTTGGTCTTGCTTTCCTCCTCGGTGACCCAGTCATAACAGTTCACATTCTTAAGTGCTGTGTGCTGAGTTCTCTCTCTGGGTGTTACATGAAAAAGGTGTGCACACGTGCCCCTGACTAGTCTATTCTGTGCAATGAGGTGAACGCAGACAGACACAATAGCTCAGGGAAAGGTCACGCTGCGCTCTTAAGTGTGTTCCTATTTCTGCCTAAAACTACTATCTACATTTATATTAAATTTCCTCAAACGTCTTCAGACATCCCCCTGTCGGAGACATTGCGTTTTAAGAGTGTGGGTTATGAAAATTCATTTCAGTTAGATTTCAAAATTTACATTAAAAATAGCAGACTTGTTTGTATCCGTGTGCATCTCTAGATTTGCATCACGATTGGGTTCAAGAATTGCCTTATATTACACGCAATATCCCGGTCCTATAACTAGGACAGCCTATGCAGATAAAATTGGACTGCAGAGGATGGGGTGAAATTATTTTTTCTGATGAAACCCCCTTCAGACTTTTTGGGACATCTGGAAAAATGATTGTTCGGAGAAGAATAGGCGAGCAACTACCATGAGGCCTGTGTCATTCCAACGGTAACGCATCCTGAGACCATTCTTGTGTGTTATTGCTCTTCATTCATGGAGGGGTCTCGCACAAAATTTTACCTTAGAATGTAACCATGAATAAAGCATTAGATCTAAACATCCTTCAAGAGCAACTTCTTCCAACCATCCAGGACAAGAAAACTCCCAAGATCACAATCCCATTGAAAACCTGTGGTCAATCCACAAAAGCGGGTGGACAACCAAAAACAAGGAAATTGTGGTAAACACCAAGCACTGATTACATAAGAACGGGTCGTCATCAGTCAGGATTTGGCCTACAACCTGATATCCAGCTGCCAGGGAAAAATGCAGAATACTGGAAATATAAGGATCAACACCATGAATCCTGAGCTTTTGCATAAACTTGATGTAATTATTAAAAGATTAAATAGTTAGGAAATGCTGATCCAGTGTTCTTTAGTAACCATAACAATATAAAAAACACAGAAGCAGAAAACTGTTTGAAAACCAAAATTGTACCGATGTCAAAACTTGGCTACGACTGTACAAAATCTATACTCTTGCTCCAAAGTCATGGTTTGTACATGACCATACTGCTCATTACATGTGTCTTGCTCTTTGGTAGACTGCATGTAGCTGTCAGAGAGTGTATGAAACCGACACCACCTAATAGCACTGCCATGATTTTTCACTGATCATGTAACTGAAAACAATGGCTGACAGGCAAAATGAACTTACAGAGAAGATGGCGCAGCAGAAGTGAAAAATTGAAGGAGCGTAACCTGGAGGCCTGAGATAATCTACTAATCCCTGCTTTGTTGCTTATTGTGTTAGTGGACTGATAATTATATTGTGTTACAATTTATGGTAGATGGTAATGTCAGAAAATGTATAACATTGAAATTTCAATACCAAGAAGGAAAAGTCATGTATTTCTGGAAATCGCAGCATTTAGAGTTGAGCGACTTTGGTCGGATCGGGTTTCATGAAACAAAATTTGTTTCAGATGAAACTGGTCCAACTAGGGCAAAAAAAGTCGGAGTTTCGTCCGAAACCCGACCCCAATGCAAGTCAATGGGAAATAAAAGTTGGCATTGAGTGGATGAATGTCACTTTTTCACACTTTCTTTTGACTCACCGGTGATGACTTTACAGCTGAACAGAAGCGATGTTTGCTGTGCTGTCATACACATGACAATATGGCAAACACTGGATGTTCGGGCCCCCTATTCAAGTGAATAGGGCCCGGGTACTGTTCTGGTACCCGAACTGTTTTTAACTGTTCGGCCGAACCCACCGGACCCAAACATTCAGGTGTCCGCTCATCTCTAGTTGTCTCCCATCAAGAATATCTACAACGCCTTTGGTCGGCAATTGCACAGGAAGCTGGACGTACTGGACCTTGATGATTTGCCCAAATGCATTTAGAGTGGTAGAACATTCCTTAGACAACTATTACTAACCTCATTGATAGCAGACAAGGTATGTAAGTGTAAGGATTTCTGCATGTAGCACCCGTAATCGACACTGAATAAATCGAGATGTTTTGAATAATTTGTTTTCATTTTTTCATCACTTGCAGATCATTAACATGTATATTAATGCTACGATTTCCAGAAATGCATGAGTTTTCCTTCTTGGTATTGAAATTTCAATGTTATACATTTTCTGACATTACCATCTACCATAAATTGTAACACAGTATAATTATCAGTCCACTAACACAATAAGAAACAAAGCAGGGATTATTAGATTATCTCAGGCTGCCAGGTTACGCTCCTTCAATTTTTCACTTCTGCTGCAGCCATCTTTTCTGTAAGTTCATTTCGCCTGTCAGCCATTGTTTTCAGTTACATGACCAGTGAAAAATCATAATGGGGAGTGCATGGCAGTGCTATTATGTGGTGTCTGTTTCATACACTCTCTGACAGCTACATGCAGTCTACCAAAGAGCAAGACACATGTAATGAGCAGTATGGTCATGTACAAACCATGACTTTGGAGCAAGAGTATAGATTTTGTACAGTCGTAGCCAAGTTTTGACATCTGCACTGTTAGGCGTCGGGTTCCAGACGCTGCACAGCGGGAATCCCGAGCCTTGCTGTCGACGGTCTCCCATTCCCCTCCGGCCACAGTGGAGCCTGCTCAGCAGACTCCTCGATCCCGATATCCTGCCCACACCAGCATTGCGGATTCGGTTGCTGCTGCCACCTCTGGTCCAGTTATGGCAATGCAGCTTGGTCAGCAGCAAAAGGCTCCAGAGTCTAAGTCCTTCCTTCGGTCCACGGAGCATGCTCATGAGACAATCTCCCATTGGGGATCGGGAGTCGCATGCTCAGGTCCTTCTCCAGTTCTGATTGGACCATCAGAAGGATCAGGAAGGTCCCGGAAGGACTCGGCTATAAAAGGTTCGCTTGGCCGCCCCGCCATGCGCTATGATAGACTCTGAGGCTATAGTAGTGTATGTGTGATGATGGATGAATGAGCCTGGTGACTGACGCATTATAATTCCCCCTCCTTGGATATTACGCATGAGTGAGAGTTAGGAATTAGAGTCAGCACAGTAGCTCTGACATAGCGCCGCAGTGTTCCTCATCGTCTTCCTCTAGCGCGTTGGCCAGTACAGGCCTCCTGGACCACTGCTACCGCAGCGTCTGCCTAAGTAACGCTGTGCGCCTTAGGTGCGATTTCCAGCTCAGTTGATAGGCTGGTTAATGGTGTCCGTCCGGGCGAACATTGCACCTGTACTAAATGGTGGTTCACACTACCGTGACCTGTGACGTTAACAGGTCGCGGTTGTTCGCCGGCTGGTACGTGCTTCTTGAAGCAACGGGGTTCGTGCCTGCTAACACCGGGTCAGTGGTTATTCACCGGTGTCCGGCTTTCTCCTACAAGCCATTCCCTCATTGTTTAGCTGCAGTTAGTCACCTCTGCATGGTGGGCCCGGGCTGCGAACGCACCTCATATATTATTCCATCTTTATTTATTTGGTGCGTTCCGCCAGCCTGTAACATGCACAATTTTGGTTTTCAAACAGTTTTCTGCTTCTGTGTTTTTTTTTATATTGTTATGGTTACTAAAGAACACTGGATCAGCATTTCCTAACTATTTAATCTTTTAATAATTACATCAAGTTTATGCAAAAGCTCAGGATTCATGGTGTTGACCCTTATATTTCCAGTATTCTGCATTTTTCCCTTGCAGCTAGATATCAGTTTGTAGGCCAAATCCTGACTGATGACGACCCGTTCTTATGTAATCAGTGCTTGGTGTTTACCACAATTTCTGTGTTTTTGGTTGTCCACCCGCTTTAGTAGATTGACCACAGGTTTTCAATGGGATTGTGATCTTGGGAGTTTCCTTGTCCTGGATGGTTGGAAGAAGTTTCTCTTGAAGTATGTTTAGATCCAATGCTTTATTCATGGACACCCCCTGAGGAAGGAATTGTTCTGAAACACGCGTTGGGGTTAGCGGTGGGCTGTGTGGAGTCTCCATTCTTGGTATGTGATCTTTCCTTTGCAGCAGTGACCATGGCCATTCATTGAACACTTGTTTCCAATATGTGAATAGGTCCTGTGTTGCCATTTTCTTCCACAGGGTCTATTGATCTACTATGATGACAGGTCTGTTTGACCTATATACTGTGGTGACTGACAGTCTGGTTATTAGTTATACATCCATCTGTTACTTAATGCTGGTCTATTTGACCACAATTTACAAAACAGCATGCTAGTCACCATTTATTTATCTTAATGCATTCGCCATGTTGTATATGGGCCCTAGTTCAAGTGATCAGGGTCATTGCTTTATGTACGCTATATAACTCATTTGCTGGCCATGCATATAGGCTTTTTGCATACAATTGTGATATTTTAAACCTTTGGAGTCATCCCCCACTTCTCCACCGCTATTTTTACAGATAGTCACTTTTTAGCCTGTTTATGCTGCTTACCTGTTTGTCCTAAATAAAGATTTTTCACTTTTCTATAAAAATATAATTTTCGGACTTTTTTGCATTGAATTTTGTTTGTGGTTGTTTTAGTTGATTTGCAGAGTGTCCTACACTGTCCTAAACCTTAGACCTTAGCTGGACCAATAATGTATATTTATCATCTACTGTAGTATGATTTAGTTATGATTTTGTTTGGATTTTTCAGCTTTTTGTGTTGTCAATTTGCTTCACATTAAGGTAAAATTTTGTACGAGACCCCTCCATAAATGTGGCCGCAGCTCATATTCTAAAAATGGGGTGACAGATTCTCTTTAAAATATTAACAGCCACGGGTGGATCGAGATTCCACTCGTTGCTGTTAGGGGCATGATGAAATCAGCTGACGTGTCATCAGGGGGAGGCAATCTATGATGTACCTATATGTCATAGGTCGTTAAGGGGTTAATCCGCATTGATAGCAGTCAAGGTGAGTAACTGCGTGTTTTTCTGGGCATAGCCCTCATACACGAGCTTAAACAAAACAAGCTGTTTTGAAAATTTTGTTTTCGTATTTTCCTCAATTGCATACTATTAACATATCTATGGATTTGACAATTTTTAGAATTCCAGGACTTTTCCATCTTGGTGTTGCAATTTCAATGTTGACAAGAGTATAATATAAATAATTTAATTTCAAGGCACTGTTATTTAAAAATAACACTCACTTTTACTCTTAGCAGGTAACAATTCCAAAAGCTCAGAGGGAAATCTGATGTTTTTTGATTTTGCAGCAAATGGTCATAGTATCAAGACAGATAATCGTCAAGAACATTCCATTATCCTAAATACACCTCAAGCCCTTCACGATTTAGCATCTGATTCTTTTCAGTGGATCCTTTCTTCTGCTTCATCAACAATCAATGTGCAAAAGAAAAGTCAAGGAATATCTGTTGAACATATGAACGCTCATGTAGTGGTAGAGCCATTAACCTGCTCAGTATGTGGGAAATATTTTGCTCAGAAATCAAATCTTGCGCAACATCTGAGGACTCACAAAGGGGAGAAACCATTTTCATGCTCCGAATGTGGGAAATGTTTTTTTCAGAAATCACATCTTGTGCATCATCTGAAGATTCACACAGGAGAGAAACCATTTTCATGTTCAGAATGTGGAAAAAGTTTTGTCAAGAATTCAGATCTTATTAGACATCGGAGAACACACAGAGGGGAGAAGCCATTTTCATGTTCAGAATGTTGGAAATGTTTTAACAGCCCATCAGAACTTGTTACACATCAGAGAATTCACACAGAGGAGAAGCCATTTTCATGTTCAGAATGTTGTAAATGTTTTAGCAGGAAATCGGATCTTGTTACACATCAGAGAATTCACAGAGTGAAAACAACATTTTCATGTTCAGAGTGTGGGAAAAGTTTTGATAAGAAATCAAATCTTGATACACATCTGAGAATTCACACAGGGGAGAGACCATTTTCATGTTACGAATGTGGGAAATGTTTTTTTCAGAAATCACATCTTGTGCAACATCTGAAGATTCACACAGGGGAGAAACGATTTTCATGTTCAGAATGTGGAAAATGTTTTATTACGAATTCAGATCTTATTAGACATCAGAGAACACACACAGGGGAGAAGCCATTTTCATGTTCAGAATGTTGTAAATGTTTTAACAAGAAATCAGAACTTGTCAGTCATCAGAGAATTCACACAGGGGAGAAGCTATATCAATGTTTAGAATGTGGAATAGGTTTTAATGTGAAAAGCAGATTTGTTACACATCAGATAATTCACACGGTGAAAACAGCATTTTCATGTTCAGAGTGTGGGAAAAGTTTTGTTAAAAAATCAAATCTTGATACACATCTGAGAATTCACACAGGGGAGAAACCATTTTCTTGTTCCGAATGTGGGAAATGTTTTTATCAGAGATCACATCTTGTGCAACATCTGAAGATTCACACAGGGGGGAATCCATTTTCATGTTCAGAATGTGGAAAAGATTTTATGAACAAGTCAGATCTTGTTAGACATCAGAGAATTCACACCGGGGAGAAGCCATACCCATGTTCAGAATGTGGAAAAGGTTTTCATAAGAAATTAGATCTTGTTCGACATCTTAAAAACACACACAGGGAAGTAGCCAAATTCTTATTATAATTGTATTGATTTGCAAGACAAAATACAAGTTATCCTGAAGAAAAGTCACATGGCTAACAGAGAAAACAATTTCGACTAATAGATTATGCTTAGTAAAAGTATTCAAATATTAATGATTATTTGCTATGGAAAAGCAATTAGTTTGTTCATGTATAGGTGTATCATTTATAATGTATGCAAAATTAACATTAAGGCTACATTCCCATCATGAGCTTTTGGTGCGTTTTGATATTGCAGAATTTCTGCACTCTTTCTGCCCCTATTATTTAACTCCTTAACGACCGCCGATACGCCTTTTAACGCCTTTTGGAAGTGCATTGATCAGCAGGGTGGTTTGCTGGTAAAAGGGAAAAAAATCTCTCTTAAATCTTCTGCCTGAGTGAGTGTGAACGAGCAGAGTGTGACCTGAGAGTAAGTGCGAACTGTGGTGTGTGACTTGTGATTCAGTGACTTTGGATTCAGGGAGTTTCCAAGGGAGGTATTACTGAATTATTGTTATATTTTATTACTACTCTGTATTATTTTTACTTATCTTTTCTGTCTGGTGAAATCCCCATTAGGATGTGCTCCACTATTGCTAATGCCATCCAGTGTACATCTTGCCGCATGTATGAAATCCTCAAACAGCCGGTCAAGGGTGCATACTGCTGTGCGAGATGTGAGCATGTTGTGCATTTGGAAGCCCAGATACTGGATCTAAATGTGCAGCTAGCAACACTGAGATCCATAGACAATATGGAAAGGAGTCTTCTGCTCACTGAGCAGACGCTCAATGGGATAGATGGGGGGATGCTAGGTTGGAGCTGCAGGACAGTGAAGCAGCTAGCTGGGTGACAATTAGAAGGCGGGGTAGAGGGAAGAGCGCCAGGGAGGATAGTCCTGATCTGGCACACCCCAATAAGTTTGCTAAGTTGGCAGATGAGGGGGGGTGTCAGTACAGGGGTAGCACTGCTGCAGCAAGGTATGCCCTCTGAAAGCTGGAGTGTCTGCTCCAGTAAGGGGGAAATAGGAGAGCAGGGCAGGCCAGACAGGTGCTTGTAGTGGGGGACTCAATTATTAGGGGAACAGATAGGGATCGTCGAACGGTGTGCTGCCTACCTGGTGCTCGAGTCCGACACATCACCGATCGGGTTGACCGATTACTGGGAGGAGCTGGTGAGGATCCAGCGGTTATGGTGCACATTGGCACAAATGACAAAGTTAGAGGTAGGTGGAAGGTCCTTAAAGATGATTTCAGGGAATTAGGCTGCAAGCTTAAAGCAAGGACCTCCAAGGTGGTATTTTCGGTAATACTTCCTGTACCACGTGCCACACCAGAGAGGCAACGGGAGATTAGGGAGGTTAATAAGTGGCTCAGGAATTGGTGTAGGAAGGAGGGGTTTGGGTTCCTGGAGAACAGGGCCAACTTCTCAGTTGGCTACAGGTTCTACACTAAGGACAGGCTGCACCTCAATGGGGAGGGTGCAGCTGGGCTGGGGGAGAAAATAGCTAGAAGGTTGGAGGAGTGTTTAAACTAGGGACGGGGGAGGGTATTCATTTTATAGGAGGGGAAGACAGTGCAGATAGAGACCTGGGCACAAATAATGAAATTGGGGGTGGCATTGGGGGAAGGGTTAGAACAGTTAATAATTTAAAAAAGAAAAGAGGTACAGAGAGATGCATAAAGTGCATGTATACTAATGCCAGAAACCTCGCCAACAAAATGGAGGAATTAGAATTATTTTTGTTGGAACATAATTATGACATGGTGGGGATATCTGAGACATGGGTGCACTAGAGCCATGATTGGGCGGTTACAGGGCTATAGTCTGTTCAGAAATGACCGTGCAAATAAGCGAGGGGGAGGTGTGTGTTTATATGTAAAATCATCCTTAAAACCCATCCTGCGTGATAATATATATGAATCTAATGAAAATGTAGAGTCCCTGTGGGTGGAGATAAGGGGAGGGGGAAAAAATAATTACTGATAAAGGTTTGTTCTAAGTATCCAAAAATAATGGAAGCAACAGAGAATATCCTCATAAAGCAAATAGATGAAGCTGCGACTCAAGGAGAAGTCATTATTATGGGGGACTTAAACTACCCTGAAATACATTGGTAAACCTGCAGTTACAGCAAAGGTAATGGGTTTTTGACAACTATGAGAGATCATTACCTTTCACACCTGGTTCAGGACCCAACAAGAGGGGGGGTACTGCTAGACCTAATATTAACCAACAGGCCAGACCGCATATCAAATATAAGGGTTGAGGGTCACTTGGGTAATCGTGATCACCAAATAAGTTTTCATGTATCCTTTAATAAGATGTGTAGTAGAGGGGTTACAAGAACACTAAACTTCAGGAAGGCAAATTTCCAACGGATGAGAGATGATCGTGGTGCAATTAACTGGGACGATATCCTGAGACATAAAAATACACAAAGAGAATGGGAGACATTTATTAGCATCCTGAATAGGACCTGTGCACAATATATACCGTATGGGAATAAACATGCTAAAAATAGGAGGAAATCACTATGGCTAAACAGAGCTTGTAAGGGGCGCAATAAGTGACAAAAAGAAAGCATTTAGAGAATGAAAGCAAGTAGGTAGTGATGAGGCATTAAATAAATACAGAAAATTAAATTCTGTAAAAAGCAAATCAAGACAGCAAAGATTGAGACAGAGATACTCATTGCCAGAGAAAATAAAAATAGTCCCAAAATATTCTTTAACTACATAAATAGTAAGAAACTAAAAAATGATAGTGTTGGCCCCCTTAAAAATAGTCTGTGTGAAATGGTGGATGAGAATGAGGAAAAACCCAATATGCTAAATGACTTTTTCAACAGTATTTACACGAGAAAATCCCGTGACGGAAAACATGATCAGAGATAGAAAAAAAATTCTCCATTAAATATCACCTGCTTAACCCAGCAGGAAGTACGGCGGCGTCCAAAAATCACTAAAATTGACAAATCGCCAGGCCCGGATGGGATACACCCCCGAGTACTGCAGGAATTAAGTACAGTCATAGACCATTATTTTTAATCTTTAAAGATTCCATATTAACAGGGTCTGTACCACAGGACTGGCGTATGGCAAATGTGCCAATATTCAAAAAGGGAAAAAACTGAACTTGGAAATTATAGGCCAGTAAGTTTAACCTCAATTGTGGGTAAAATCCTGGAGGGTTTTCTAAGAGATACTATACTGGAGTATTTGAAGAAGAATAACCTCATGACCCAATATCAACATCGGTTTACGAGGGACCGTTAGCTTTCATGAAGAGGTAAGTACCGGACTGGACCAAGGGAATGCAGTGGACGTGGTATACATGGACTTTTCAAAAGCTTTTGATACGGTGCCACACAAAAGGTTAATACATAAAATGAGAACAATGGGGATAGGGGAAAATATGTGTAAGTGGGTTAAGAGCTGGCTCAGGGATAGGAAACAAGGGGTGGTTATGAACGAGGCACACTCAGAAATTTCAAGACAAAAGTGCATATCCTTACTCAGTATACATGTAAGCTATGAATCCAAATAATCAAATTTTATGCACAAATGGACAAATTTGAAGGACAATTCGGAGAAAAGAAGAACAAATCAAACTACGAAAAAAACGAATCAAACTAGTGTCCGATATTAGCAATAAAATAAATATTTTATTCACATAATTAAAACATATACAAAAATGGTGGGAACACAAATACCAAAAGGGCAAGGGCAATACTGGGAATTGGTATAGCACCTATATATTGCACATGGAAATATATGATTTTTTATAGTCATGGATAAATATCCAAAATATTCATATGGTACAAAAAGTAAGAAATATCTGCAAATGTAAATTTACTAATAAAGTGGCAGCGTGTGAAAATAGAAATAAAACAATTTACATCCAAGTGCAAAATATATAATAGATCACAACCAATATTAGACAATAAAGTGCAAGTGCAAAGTATCCAAAGTTGGGATCACTGTGTAAAGTTTAAATTACATATATCATCATGGGGTTTTTAAGATAATAAAAATTATTAAATATGCCAAACTATATAATGCTAGTGCAAAAGAATAACGCATAATTAAATGTACCAAATCATACAGTATCGGTGCAAAAAAGAGCACATATAGTGCCAATGCAAAATTGTATGGCTTTAAAATATACTCAAAAGTTCCAGTGCTGCAAAAGCACACAAAAAGGCATACCATGCAAATTTGAAAGAAGTGGTATGTGAAATCTCTATATGCACATATGCTGCAGGTCAGTGCCAATAGAATGGGTTAATAAACTAATGAACTAATCCTCAATACACACCGATGTGCTGCAGACCACGTGGCCACTTGTTATGAGCATCAGTACATCATGTTATATAGAGAATATCAAAATGCACGTTGAGAAAAATATCCAGTAATTACCTAATACCCGAGGAGCAAGTTCCCCAGGATGCGCCCGACCCAGACGCGCGTTTCAGCGTCTGCCTTCGTCAGGGGGTCACTCAGACTGTCACGTTTAGCAGTGGGGTACCACAGGGGTCAGTATTGGGCCCGTTTCTTTTTAACATTTATTAATGACCTTGTAGGGGGCATATAGAGTAGAATTTCAATATTTGCAGATGACACTAAACTCTGCAAGGTATTCAACACAGAGGAGGACAATTTTATATTACAGGAGGATTTATGTAAACTACAGTTGTGGCCAAAAGTATTGACACCCCTGCAATTCTGTCAGATAATGCTCAGTTTCTTCCTGAAAATGATTGCAAACACAAATTCTTTGGTATTATCTTCATTTAATTTGTCTTAAATGAAAAAACACAAAAAGAATTGTCCTAAAGCCAAATTGGATATAATTCCACACCAAACATAAAAAAGAGGGTGGACAAAAGTATTGGCACTGTTCGAAAGATCATATGATGCTTCTCTAATTTGTGTAATTAACAGCACCTGTAACTTACCTGTGGCACCTAACAGGTGTTGGCAATAACTAAATCACACTTGCAGCCAGTTGACATGGGTTAAAGTTGACACAACCTCTGTCCTATGTCCTTGTGTGTACCACATTGAGCATGGAGAAAAGAAAGACCAAAGAACTGTCTGAGGACTTGAGAAACCAAATTGTGAGGAAGCATGAGCAATCTCAAGGCTACAAGTCCATCTCCAAAGACCTGAATGTTCCTGTGTCTACCGTGCGCAGTGTCATCAAGAAGTTTAAAGCACATGGCACTGTGGCTAACCTCCCTAGATGTGGACGGAAAAGAAAAATTGACAGATTTCAACGCAAGATTGTGTGGATGTTGGATAAAGAACCTCAACTAACATCCAAACAAGTTCAAGCTGCCCTGCAGTCCGAGGGTACAACAGTGTCAACCCGTACTATCTGTCGGCGTCTGAATGAAAAGGAACTATGGTAGGAGACCCAGGAAGACCCCACTTCTTACCCCGAGACATGAAAAAGCCAGGCTGGAGTTTGCCAAAACTTACCTGAAAAAGCCTAAAACGTTTTGGAAGAATGTTCTCTGGTCAGATGAGACAAAAGTAGAGCTTTTTGGGCAAAGGCATCAACATAGAGTTTACAGGAGAAAAAAGAGGCATTCAAAGAAAAGAACGCGGTCCCTACAGTAAAACATGGCGGAGGTTCCCTGATGTTTTGGGGTTGCTTTGCTGCCTCTGGCACTGGACTGCTTGACCGTGTGCATGGCATTATGAAGTCTGAAGACTACCAACAAATTTTGCAGCATAATGTAGGGCCCAGTGTGAGAAAGCTGGGTCTACCTCAGATGTCATGGGTCTTCCAGCAGGACAATGACCCAAAACACACTTCAAAAAGCACTAGAAAATGGTTTGAGAGAAAGCACTGGAGACTTCTAAGGTGGCCAGCAATGAGTCCAGACCTGAATCCCATAGAACACCTGAGGAGAGATCTAAAAATGGCAGTATGGAGAAGGCACCCTTCAAATATCATGGACCTGTAGCAGTTTGCCAAAGAAGAATGGTCTAAAATTCCAGCAGAGCATTGTAAGAAACTCATTGTGTCATGATCCAAGGTGGATCTGACAAGTAAATGGACAAAGTGAACTTTGTTTTCCTTTGGCTTGGTGCCAAAGTGGGTTGATTGCCCCCGGTGGCCATTAGAAATATTACACGTGCTGTCGTTTGTTCTAAGTTGCCACGGTGGTGGTGAGTGGTATTACACTTTAGTTTTAATGTGCACGTATTACAAATCAGGTGTGAGGCTCTATAAAAGAGTTTCAGGTGTGTTTGATCGTTGGTGATATTGATAGTCTGTCATTTGGGAAGCAAGCCTGGGTGATGAAGGAGCTGAATGAGAGTCCTGGGCACCCCAGCCATAGGGGTTGAGTCAGCTATGGAGTCTGCAGGGAGTGCTGGCATGGATTGGTGGAGTCCAACGATGTGGTCTGCAAGAAGGGCTGGCATGGCGTGGTGGAGTCGCAGTTTATGATGTCAGCAGGAAGTGCTTGCATGGCTTGGTGGAGTGGCGGCTATGGTGAGAGTTGCACTAAGCATGCTGGACTTGCTGAAAACTGGACTCAAGGATGCTGGACTTATTGGCAGAAAAGTTGGACTCAAGCATGCTGGACTTTTTGGCATAAGCTGGACTCATCTTTGGGACTCTGTTTACTGGGCAGCTGCAACTGGTGGTGGACTCTGCTCCAAGGCTGCACTAGGGTGATGGATCCGGTTATGGTGATGGATCCGGTTGGAGATGCACGCAGGTGGTGGGCTGTTGCTAGGAGCGTACGCAACAGAGCAAAGCTAAGTGGTGTCCCCCTGTATTGTCATTTTCCTTTATGTGTGTTTAGTGCAGGGGTGGGATTAGTTTCCGCACCGACCAATTCCCTATAGAGGGTTTAGGTGCAGGGCGAGTCAGGGTTTGAGGTACGTGTGCGTCGCCCGGTGCGGAACCGGCATAGGGAACGTTAGGAGTGCAGGGACACTGGCTCAGGGGAGTATAGGAGGTCTCCACGTCCCTATTCCCTATCGCAGGGCCCACCATTGTTATTGTTACCCAGGTTTCCCCTTTATTATTTAAATTCGCCTTACTGGAGGCGGGGTTTCCAGACTACTGTATATATAATGTGTATTACCTAAATTCGCCAGTTGGAGGCGGTGTATCCAGCTGCACATTTTATTATTTAAATTTGCCCTACTGGAGGCGGTGTATCCAGGGTCACACTTTTTCTGGTGAGCCTTGGCCATGTGGAGACCGCTGAGTAATTGCTGCCGGGCCTCACTGAGGTGAGTGAGGAGCGGCATGGTGTGTTAGAGCCGCTGCAGCAGTAGTTATCAGGGTCTGAAGCCTTCCCTTTGGCTTCACTAGAAAATCAAATGGTGGCTGCGGTTTGGCTAAAAGCTCCTAGAGTCGCTGCTGGGAAGCCGGACTTGTTCATACTGGCGGACGCAGACAGGTGGGTGGAGTTGGTGATCCCCATGGTGCTGTCTGGGGTTCCCTGAGGTGAAGGGGTACGTCCCTGTAGTGAGCAGACTGGTGTTATAGTCCGCGGGGCTGACGCCAAATCTTCTTTACCACCGAAGAGGCTGCCCCCTCTTGGTCGTTTGGAGGAAAGCGACCAGCGAGTGTATATTTCCTCCATATTCCTGTCCCCTTCTCCAGGTGTGAGCGGCAGGTGTGCTGTGGGGGAGTAGGGACAAATCTCACCCCTCGCCATTAACCAACCCTGGGAGGCACAGACCTCATGGTGAAAGGGTTGGAGGGTGGTGTTCCTTGGTGAATAGCGGGGGTGTGAGTGTGGTGACACAGGGAGACATGTTGTGAATTCATTCTCTGGTTCACCAGTTGTGAGTTCTCCTTCCGGACTCCCTCTGGTGATGACGGGAGGTGGTGAGGCTGATTTGATCGGTGGAGATCTGCCACCTGAGAATGAGGATGACGATTGGATCTCAGGAGTTTCAGATTGGATTTAAGACAACCAACGCCCTATTCGGTTGCTGGTGATTCCTTCTGGCTTGTCAGCTCTTGGTTTTCAGCTCTGTTCCAGTCATCTAAAGCTAAGTTTTTCTGCTAATGTTCACACTTGATTTTGTTGGTCTATTCTGTTTTTTGTGTGGTCAGCCAGCCCCGGCTGGGGGCTGTGCTGAATTCCCACTCTTATTTATCAGTATTTTGCCAATTGGCTTTTCGTCCCTTACTAGTTCGGTCTCTTTTTGCTCTGTCTCAGAATATTTCAGAGTGCTGATATAGTGGGAGAAGTCTAGTGACTTCAGGGTTAATTTTGTTATCAGAAGTGGACATTATTTTTGTAGGGTTTTTTGCAGGTTGCAGACAGTGTCTTTCTCCTTCGTCTCATTGGGGGACACAGAGACTGTGGGTGTATGCTACTGCCGTCTGGAGGCCGACACTAGGTATACAAAAAACAAGTTAGCTCCTCCCCCGCCACATACACCCTCGCCCCGGTACCGGGCGGAAACCAGTTTTTTGCTTAGTGTCTTTGGAGGCACACGCAGTCAGGATCTCTCCAGGCTATTTTTTTTTTTTTTATTATTCCTTTTCGGTTCTCTCGCTATGAAGAGGAGACAGGGGCGACGGATCCTGTAGAAAGGGTCCGATCTCCCCAAACCAACAACGGGCGAGCACGCGTTGAGCATCGCTCCGCGTATCCTTTCCCGCACTGAGGGACATCTCTGGGACTTTTCCCCAGACATCTATTTTTTCCGTGTTTGTTACTTTATGAAGATAAGACAGGGGCAACGCATCCTATTGAAAGGATCCGATTTCCCCAAACCAGCAACGGGCGACCACGTGCGAGTGTCCCTCCACGTTTCCTCTCCCGCGACGTGGGACATTATGCCAGACTTAGCCCTGTCCACCCCTAGGTATGGAAACCATGGGCTTGCACAGTGGCACAAGACTAGTCTGCTCCCCCAACGCTAGACGGCGGTGCTGCATGGCGGCGGACGGTCCCTCTCGCCCCTGCAGGGCAGACGGAGCTAGGGTGCCTGCACCGTCCAGAGAGCAAATACCCCGGTAGGTATGCAGCTGGGGAGGGCTCTGGGCAGCGAGTAGGAGCCAGGGATCCCCTCGACCATCCCCCCCGCCTTTCGCCCTTCGCCTCAGAGTACCTGCAGCCGGGGTAGTAGGTCCCCGCGGGCCTGTGCGCCGTCGGGGGTGAGTGTTGAGCCGGCCTAGATGCAGGGTTGGTAGGCCGCGGTTTCGGCCTGGGCGCTGGTGAAGGGTCCCGCCCCCGGACGCGGCGTCCTATTGGCCGCCGCACGGCGTCACGGTCGGCACCGCCTTCGGGCGTGGCGAACTATCTGGCGCCGCCCCCGGCGCGACGTCACGGCCGGCGCCGCCCCCGGTGCGGCATCACAGCCGGCGCCGCCCCCGGCGTGACATATCCGGCGCCGCCCCCCAGCCCTAGGGCGGGCGCTGGTTTAAATCAATTTAAATCAAGGCCTCGGCTTCAGAGCAGGGTAGGCCGCATCTGGAAACAAGCCCGGGCGACCTACCCAGAGGCAGGGAGTCACGCTGGAAGGGGGGCACGCAGAAGCAGGGTAAGTGCGACCCCGTCCTGGAACTGCGCAGGTACATTTAGAGGTTACCCTCCTCCTTTCCCCTTTAACTTGTGATAGGAGTAAGCGCATTATGTCTGGAAAAGGGGGTTCGGGCGTGATGGCAGACGCACAGGAAAAGAACCCATACTGTGTCTCCAGGCCCCTCCGGTGCGTCAGCATCCGCGAATGTGGCATCACGCTCACAGTCACCTTTTTCCGGGAGCGAGCAGAGTTCAGGTGATGACGTAGAAGAATCCTTCAACCTAGATATACCGGGGTGTCGGGAGACGGTAGACAGTCTTATTGAAGTCTCCCCAGCTGCAGGTCATAAAGTGTCTTTTAAAAAGGCCAGGAGACCACATAGAGTGTTTAGCACTCATCCGGAGTTCGAGGACATTGTGCAGTGGCACAGGGAACGTCCAGATAAGCGTTTTTCGGGACAAAAAAACGCTAGAAGCAAGGTATCCATTCGCATCAGAACTCTGTAAAAAATGGGCGGAATCCCCGGTAGTGGATCCACCAGTGTCTCGCCTAGCCTCAAGATCCCTGTTGTCAGTTCCCAGTGGTTCCGCCATTAAGGACCCCACGAATCGGCTCATAGAGGGGTTAGCCCGCTCGGTGTATGAGGCATCAGGATCAGCACTCTTTCCTTCTTTTGCAGTGACATGGGTAGCCAAGGCCATGATGTCATCGTCGGATTCTTTAAACAAGATCCTGCAGGATAGAGAATTGCCGACAGAAGTAGGCGAGATAGCAAGTCAGATCGCAATGGCAGGGGACTATTTAATTAGTGCATCTTTAGATGCGGCTAATGGCGCAGCACTAGCGGCGGCAAATGCAATCGCCATTAGGAGAGCCTTATGGTTAAGGCTGTGGCGGGCTGATTCAATTTCTAAAAAATCGTTGACTTCTCTGCCCTTTCAGAGGGACCGGTTATTTGGGGAGAAATTGGATAAGCTTATTTCAGACGCCACAGGGGGAAAAAGCAGCTTTCTTCCACAACAGAGGAGTAAAGTGCCGTTTCGTCAACCGCAGGCGCGCTTTCGAGCATTTCGTACCCCAGGGTGGATGGCAGCGGCCGGTACCTCCGTCCCAGCTCGCCATGGCCAAGACAAAGAGCGTCAGGTTACGTACAAGGCCAACCCCTTGGGCAGGATGCGGGGCCGGCCGCCCAGATCGAGGGGGGCCAGGTCTCAGAGGACCTCAACAAAATGACTCGAAACATCCAGTACCCGGGGACAGCAGGGTAGGCGGTTGTCTGCTCAGGTTCTGCCACGTCTGGGTCGCAGTGGCGCGCGACGCATGGGTGGCAGAATTAGTGTCTTCCGGGTACAAAATAGAATTCATCAGGGATCCGCCAAAACGATTTTTTCTTTCTCGGCTTCCCAAGACGGAAGTTCGGGCACAGGCTTTGCTAGAGGCCATCGAGGTGCTGCAGCGCAACAAGGTCATTTTCCCTGTACCAGAGGGCGAAAAAAACCCGGGGTTTTTATTCCAACCTGTTCGCGGTACCCAAGAAGAATGGAACAGTAAGGCCGGTTCTGGACTTAAAGCTCCTGAACAGGTTCATCAGGGTCAGGCATTTCCGCATGGAATCTCTCCGGTCGGTCATATCGTCCATGGAGCAGGGAGAATATTTGGCCTCCATCGATGTCCAGGATGCCTACCTACACATCCCTATTTTTCCCCCGCATCAAAAATTCCTGCGGTTTGCAATCGAGGGGCGACATTTCCAGTTTGTGGCCCTACCTTTCGGGTTGGCCACGGCCCCCAGGATATTCACGAAAGTGATGGCGGTCGTTATGGCCACTCTTCTCGGGGCATAGTGGTTTTGCCGTACCTGGACGACCTCCTGGTAAAGGGTCCGTCCTTTCGAGCTTGCGAGGAGAATGTCAGCATCACTCTGGATACCCTATCTCGCCTAGGATGGTTGGTCAACGGGAAGAAGTCATCCCTTACTCCAGCCCAGAGGATTCTGTTTCTAGGGATGATTTTCGCTACTTCCCGAGGGTTGGTGATTCTCCCCCAGGACAAGGCTCGGGCACTTCGGCAGGGAGTTCGAACCCTTCAACAGCCGGGGCCCCACACTATCCGGTTTGGGATGAGGGTTCTAGGGAAGATGGTGGCGGCGATGGAGGCAATTCCGTTTGTGCAATTTCATCTCCGTCCCCTGCAACATACTCTCTTAGCGACATGGGACAAAAGTCCGTTCTCGCTCGATCATCAGTGCAGGTTGTTCTCTCAGGTCCGAAGGGCGCTTCAATGGTGGACACGCGACTCCTCTCTCCGTCAGGGGAGGCCCTTTCCCCCGGATCAATGGTTAGTGATCACGACCGATGCGAGTCTTTTCGGTTGGGGGGCAATCTTCCGCCACCACACGGCCCAGGGGCAATGGTCGCCTCAAGAGGCGCGTCTCCCTATCAACTTGTTGGAGATTCGAGCAGTGCGGTTGGCACTGCAACAGTTTCAGCACTTGCTGGCAGGGCGCCCGGTCCGGATTCAGTCAGACAACGCCACGGCAGTAGCATACGTGAATCACCAGGGAGGCACGCGCAGCAGGGCAACCATGCGCGAGATAGAGCATGTACTCCGCTGGGCCGAAAGGAACCACTCGATGATCTCAGCAGTTCACATACCAGGCGTGGAAAATTGGGCAGCAGATTTCCTAAGCCGGCAGGGGATCGCGGCCGGGGAATGGTCTCTGTACCCCGATGTCTTTAAGCAAATTTGCCAGCGGTGGGGGACTCCGGACGTGGACCTGATGGCCTCCAGGGAAAACGCCAAGGTGGGCGTGTTTTTTGCCCGGTCTCGGGACCCGCGAGCGATCGCAGTAGATGCGCTGGTCCTGCCATGGAACCAGTTTCGGCTCCCATACTTGTTTCCCCCGCTGCCACTTCTCCCGAGGGTCATCAGAAAGATCAAGACCGAGGGGGTTCCGGCTATCCTGCTGGCCCCAGATTGGCCCCGTCGGACATGGTATGTGGATCTGGTGCAGCTCCTCGCAGACGTACCCTGGCGACTACCAGATCGTCCAGACTTGCTGTCTCAGGGGCCGATCTGCCACCCGAACTTAGGGGCCCTGTGTTTGACGGCGTGGCCGTTGAATCTTGGGTTCTGACCCAGGCGGGGTTTGGGCGTGATGTGGCTACAATGGTTAGCGCCCGGAAACCGGCCTCGGCAAGAATCTATCATAACACTTGGAGGGTTTTCTTTCAGTGGTGTCGTGAATGCGGAGTTGCGCCATTATCCTTCTTGGTCCCCAACATCCTGGCCTTTCTCCAGTCCGGCCTAGACGCAGGGTTGGCTCCGAGTTCCCTTAAGAGGCAGATATCGGCCTTGTCGGTCCTTTTTCAGCGGAAGATCGCTACCATCATGCAGGTCAGGACGTTCATTCAAGGGGTCTCTCATTTGGTACCCCCCTTTAGGGCACCCTTGGAGGCCTGGGACCTGAATCTGGTACTGAGTTTCCTGCAGGAGGCCCCGTTTGAGCCGTTACAGGAGGTTTCGTTGGCATATCTCTCCAGGAAGGTGGTATTCCTGGTAGCCATAACTTCCATTAGGCGGGTCTCGGAGTTGGGGGCATTGTCTTGTAGGGCTCCATTTTTGACCTTTTTTAAGGATAAGGTAGCCCTTAGACCGCCGCTGCCTTTTTTGCCGAAGGTCGTGTCTTCTTTCCATATTAATGAGGACATTGTTCTGCCTTCGTTTTGTCCGGCACCAGTTCACAGAGTGGAGAGAGCGCTCCACACGTTGGACCTGGTAAGAGCTCTCAGGAGGTATGTGTCAAGGACAGCACCTTTTTGACAGACAGACTCGCTGTTTGTGATCCCCGAAGGGCGCAGGAAGGGGATCACAGCTTCACGGTCAACCATAGCCAGATGGATTCGCCTAACTATTCAGGAGGCTTACCGTCTTAGAGGCACACCGGTTCCTACAGGAATAGGGGCGCACTCTACTCGGGCAGTGGGCGCCTCTTGGGCGCTTCGGCAGAGCAGGTATGCAAGGCAGCAACCTGGTCCAGCCTGCACACTTTTTGTAAGCACTACAATGTACATACTCAGGCTTCGTCTGATGCGAGCCTGGGTAGGAAAATTCTCCAGGCAGCAGTGGCACACCTTTAGACAGGAGGGCATGCGGCTTGGAGCGGTGAGTTGTCTTCCCACCCAGGGACTGCTTTAGGACATCCCACAGTCTCTGTGTCCCCCAATGAGACGAAGGAGAAACATGGATTTTTGTGAGTACTCACCGTAAAATCCTTTTCTCCGAGATGCTCATTGGGGGACACAGCACCCACCCTGATAGCCAGTTGGCTCTTGTTTATTTAATTAGTATAATTCCTTATTTAATGTAGGGTGGTCCTTTTTTAGACATGTTTGGCATAAGGTTAAAATTATGTTTATGTCCTCCTGCTTTTTGCACTAAACTGGTTTCCGCCCGGTACCGGGGCGAGGGTGTATGTGGCGAGGGAGGAGCTAACTTGTTTTTTGTATACCTAGTGTCAGCCTCCAGACGGCAGTAGCATACACCCACAGTCTCTGTGTCCCCCAATGAGCGTCTCGGAGAAAAGGATTTTACGGTGAGTACTCACAAAAATCCATGTTTCCTTTCCTGTCTAGTTAGTTTGGGCCCCATCGTTTGCTCAGGCTATTTTCCTGCCTGTGTTTGTGCCTTCATCTTGTTTCACCATCAATACATGTGTGGGGGCTATCTATTCCTTTGGAATCTGCTCTGGGGCAGTTAGTTTTCCCTTTTCTTGCTTTAGGCTTATTTAGTCCTCCGGCCGTGACGAGGCGTCTAGGAACATTGTAGGCACGCTCCATGGCTACTGCTAGTTGTGTGGTAAGATCAGGGATCTGCAATCTGCAGTTACCAACCCCTCTGGTTTTCTGTGACTTAGCTTGTTTTGCTTTTTTCTCCTCCGTGACCCATTCATAACAGAATCACCAGCCATACCGCAGATTCTAGGGTACTCAAAAGCAGGAAAAAGTTGTTTAAAAAAGGAGAAAAAGAAAAAGTGTCGGAATTTTTTTTTATTTTTATATTTTTTCCTCTTTTTTCTCTGGGGCCGTAGGAGGATTTTTTTTCCTAATGGAGATTAAGCAATTGTCTGATCGTGTGGAGCAGCTGGCTGCTGAAGTGCAGGGAATTTCCACCTACCTCATTCAGTCACATGCTGCTGAACCTAAGATCCCTACTCCTGATTTGTATTCTGGGGATCGGTCTAAATTTCTGAATTTTAAGAATAATTGCAAATTATTTCTGGCCTTGAAGCCTAACTCATTGGGGAGCTCTGTGCAGCAGGTTAAAATTGTCATCTCCTTGCTGCGCGGCGATCCCCAGGATTGAGCTTTTTCTCTGACACCTGAAGATCCTATTCTGACTAATGTGGATGCATTTTTTCAAGCCTTGGGGTTGTATGATGAACCTAATGCTGTTGATCAAGCTGAGAGAACCCTGTTGGCATTAAACCAGGGTCAGGATTCTGCAGCGTTATACTGTCAAAAATTCCAAAAGTGGGCGGTCCTTACTACATGGAATGATAGTGCATTGGCAGCTCTCTTTCGGAAGGGTTTATCAGAGACCGTAAAAGATGTTATGGTGGGATTTCCTGTTCCCTCTGGTCTGGATGATTCTATGTCATTAGCCATTCAAGTTGATCGGCGTTTACGTGAACGTAAAACTACACGGGAGGCGCTGCCACCTTTTGAACAAACGTCTGAACCTATGCAATGTGATGGGGTTTTGTCTAGGGCGCAAAGTCAGGAGTTTAGAAGGCATAATAAGCTGTGTTTCTGTGGAGACGCCTCTCATATTATTTCTGTCTGTCCAAAATTAGAGAAATGTTTTGCACACACATTTGCTGTGGGCATTATACAACCTAAGTTTCTTTTGGCAATTACTCTGATCTGCTCCTTATCCACGTTTTCCACGAAGGCTTTTGTGGATTCAGGAGCTGCGTTGAATCTGATGGATTTGGACTTTGCTAAACGTTGTGGTTTTTCCATGATGCCTCTGCGGACGCCTATTCCTTTGAGGGGTATTGAGGCTACTCCTTTGGCGGAGAATAAACCTCAGTTTTGGACCCAGGTGACAATGCGAGTTGCCCCAGACCACCAAGAAAATTGTAAATTTTTGGTGCTGCATAATTTGCATGATACTATTGTTCTGGGTTTTCCTTGGTTGCAAACTCATAATCCAGTTTTGGATTGGAAATCAGGGTCTGTGGTGAGTTGGGGTTGTCAAGTGTGTTCTTAGGGACGCTCCTGTTTTCTCCACCTCTCCTCAGTCTCATGATATTCCTGATTATCTAGCCAATTTTTCTGATGTATTTAGTGAGAGCAAGTCTGCGTCTTTGCCTCCTCATAGGAGTTATGACTGCAATTGAGTTGATGCCTGAGTGTACATTTCCCAAGGGTCGGCTTTTCAACTTATTAGTACCCAAACATGATTGTTGTGAGTTCATTTTTCCCTTCACCATTGAGGTCTGATGAACTCCCTCCTCTAGTGAAGGAAGGTAGTGAGACTGATTACCAAACACCTGGGCAGCTAGATGATGACTGGGTGGCTGGAATTGAGGACTGGATATAAGGCTGCCGACGCCCGTCTTCCTGGCTGGTGACTTTCCTGCTGGATTCTTGGAGACCAGTCTGATTCCTGCATCTCAAAGCTAAGTTTTTCTGCTCTGCTTTGTACTCTTCAGTTTTGTTCTTGTTTTGCCTTGTTTTTTGGGAGTTCTGCTATCCCCGGCCGGGGGTGAGCTGAATTCCATTTTTGTCTCTGATCTGTTGATATTTTGCTCTGTCTTCAGATAATACCTGAGTGCTGATATAGTCTTTTTGAAGCCTAGCGACTTCAGGGCCTGTTTTTCCTATCAGTCGGTTGGCTCATTTTGATAGGGTTTTTGCGGATGGCAGACAGCAGCTTTCCTATCCTGTCCTATGTAGTTAGCTTGGGCCCCATCATTTGCTCAACCTATCTTTCTATCTGTGTTAGTGTTTTCATCTTGCTTCACTGTCATTATATGTTGGGGGCTGCCTATTGCTTTGGGGTCTGCTCTGGGGCAGTTTAGTTTTTCCCCTTTCTGTCTTTAGGCTATATAGTTCTCCAGCTGTGATCGAGGGGTCTAGGGCACCGTAGGAACCCCCCACGGCTACTGCTAGTTGTGGATAGGTTCAGGGGTCTGCAATCCGATAACTGCCAACCTCTCTGGTTTTTCTGGACTTAGCTGGTATTTTGTTTTTTCCTCCTGCGGTGACTCATCATAACACATGATGCTATGCGATCCTATATTAAGGAGTCATTGGAGAAGGGTCATATTAGACCATCCTCGTCACCTTTAGGTGCTGTTTGTTTTTTTTTGGCCAAGAAAGATGGTTCATTAAGACCGTGTATTATCGTTCCCTTAACAAGATGACGGTTAAATATCAGTACCCATTACCTCTGATGTCTGATTTATTCTCCAGAGTTAAGAGTGCCTGCTGGTTTGCTAAGCTTGACCTCAGGGGGGCGTATAATCTTATTCGCATCAAGCACGGGGATGAATGGAAGACGGCGTTTAATACTCCGGAGGGACATTTTGAGTACCTGGTGATGCCTTTTGGGCTCACTAATGCCCCTTCTGTCTTCCAGTCCTTTATGAATGATATTTTCCATGACTTTGTGGATAAGTTTTTGATCATCTATCTGGATGATATTTTGATCTTTTCTAGTGATTGGGATTCTCATATGGAACACGTCCGGACTGTGTTCTGGATTTTGAGGGAGAATTCCCTGTTTGTTAAGGGATCGAAATGCCTCTTTGGTGTACAGAGGATTTCATTTTTGGGATTTATCTTATCTCCATCGACTATTGAAATGGACCCGGCCAAGGTACAGGCCATTTATGATTGGGTTCAGCCTACTTCTTTGAAGGCCCTCCAGAAGTTTTTGGGTTTTGCTAATTTCTATCGTAAATTTATAGGTAATTTTTCTGGGATTGTCAAACCACTGACTGATCTGACCAAGAAGGGCGCTGATGTGTCTCCTGAGGCTATCTCAGCATTTCAGGAGCTTAAGCAGAGATTTACTTCAGCTCCAGTTTTACGGCAACCTGATGTCTCACTTCCATTTCAGGTGGAGGTAGATGCTTCTGAGATTGGCGCAGGAGCTGTTTTGTCCCAAAAAGACACTGTGACTTCTAAGATGAATCCCTGTGCCTTCTTTTCTCAAAAGTTTTCCCCATCTGAACGCAACTATGACGTGGGGAATCGGGAATTGTTGGCCATGAAGTGGGCATTTGAGGAGTGGAGACATTGGTTGGAGGGAGCTAGACATCAAGTTGTGGTCCTTACCGATCACAAAAATTTGATTTATCTGGAGTCGGCCAAACGCTTGAATCCTAGACAGGCTAGATGGGCCTTGTTTTTCACGCGTTTTAATTTTGTGGTCTCTTTTCTTCTGGGCACTAAGAATGTTAAGGCAAACGCCCTTTCTAGGAGTTTCTTTGCCGATTCTCTAAGTGTGACCGAGCCTACTACCATCCTAGGTGAGGGGGTAGTTCTTTCTGCCATTTTGCCCGATTTGAGACGCGCTCTGGAGGAATTTCAGGAGGATAAACCTGAGCGTTGCCCTATGGGAAAATTGTATGTTCCTGACCAGTGGAGAAAGAGAGTGATGTCTGAAATTCATTGCTCCGCATTGGCTGGTCATCCAGGTATTTTTGGTACCCGAGATTTGGTGAATCGGTCCTTTTGGTGGCCTGCCTTATCTCGTGACGTCAGGAATTTTGTGCAGTCCTGTGGGACTTGTTCTCGGTCTAAACCCTGTTCTCGTTCTAGTGGGTTGCTGATGCCCTTGCCGGTGCCCAAGAGGCCATGGACCCATATCTCAATGGATTTTATTTCTGATCTTCCTGTCTCAGAGAATGTTATCTAGGTGATTTGTGATAGATTTTCGAAGATGGTCCATCTTGTACCACTCCCAAAGTTGCCATCTTCCGCTGAGTTGGTGCCCTTGTTTTTACAACAGGTGGTTCGGTTACATGGGATTCCTGAGAACATTGTGTCCGACAGAGGAGTCCAGTTTGTTTCCAGATTCTGGAAAGCCTTTTGTTCTAATCTGAGAATCAGTTATCCTTCTCCTCCGCGTTTCATCCCCAGAACAATGGACAGACTGAGAGAACGAACCAGACCTTGGAGTCTTATTTTAGATGTTTTATATCTGCTGATCAGGATGATTGGGTCTCATTTTTGCCCTTGGCCAAATTCGCACTGAACAATAGAGCTAGTTCTGCCACTTTGATGTCACCCTTTTTCTGTAATTTTGGGTTTCATCCTCGATTCTCTTCAGGGCAAGTGGAATCTTCGTCCTGCCCAGGTGTGGACACTGTGGTTAAGAGAATGCAGCAGATATGGGACCAAGTGGTGGATAAGTTGTCACTCTCTCAGGAAAAGGCCCAGCGATTTTCCAACTGGCATAGGGACCATTGGTCCCCAGCAGGGGTGGATTAAGGGTAGCCAGGGCCCGGGGCAGTTCAGACTCTGTGGGCCCCCCTCGTCACGTGACGGGGGTCACGAATCGTAGAGCCACACTCTACATAGAGAATAATGGGGCCTCCAGCACCGACCTCCACCCGCAGAGCCGCACTCCACATAGAGAATAATGGAGCCTCCAGCACCGACCTCCACCTGCAGAGCCGCACTCCACATAGAGAATAATGGAGCCTCCAGCACCGACCTCCACCTGCAGAGCCCCACTCCACATAGAGAATAATGGAGCCTCCAGCACCGACCTCCACCTGCAGAGCCCCACTCCACATAGAGAATAATGGAGCCTCCAGCACCGACCTCCACCCGCAGAGCCGCACTCCACATAGAGAATAATGGAGCCTCCAGCACTGACCTCCACCCGCAGAGCCGCACTCCACATAGAGAATAATGGAGCCTCCAGCACTGACCTCCACCCGCAGAGCCGCACTCCACATAGAGAATAATGGAGCCTCCAGCACTGACCTCCACCCGCAGAGCCGCACTCCACATAGAGAATAATGGAGCCTCCAGCACCGACCTCCACCCGCAGAGCCGCACTCCACATAGAGAATAATGGAGCCTCCAGCACTGACCTCCACCCGCAGAGCCACACTCCACATAGAGAATAATGGAGCCTCCAGCACTGACCTCCACCCGCAGAGCCGCACTCCACATAGAGAATAATGGAGCCTCCAGCACCGACCTCCACCCGAAAAGCCGCACTCCACATAGAGAATAATGGAGCCTCCAGCACCGACCTCCACCCGCAGAGCCGCACTCCACATAGAGAATAATGGAGCCTCCAGCACTGACCTCCACCCGCAGAGCCGCACTCCACATAGAGAATAATGGAGCCTCCAGCACCGACCTCCACCCGCAGAGCCGCACTCCACATAGAGAATAATGGGGCCTCCAGCACCGACCTCCACCCACAGAGCCGCACTCCACATAGAGAATAATGGGGCCTCCAGCACCGACCTCCATCCACAGAGCCGCACTCCACATAGAGAATAATAGGGCCTCCAGCACCGACCTCCACCCGCAGAGCCACACTCCACATAGAGAATAATGGGGCCTCCAGCACCGACCTCCATCCACAGAGCCGCACTCCACATAGAGAATAATGGAGCCTCCAGCACTGACCTCCACCCGCAGAGCCACACTCCACATAGAGAATAATGGAGCCTCCAGCACCGACCTCCACCCGCACTCCACATAGAGAATAATGGAGCCTCCAGCACCGACCTCCACCCGCAGAGCCACACTCCACATAGAGAATAATGGAGCCTCCAGCACCAACCTCCACCCGCAGAGCCGCACTCCACATAGAGAATAATGGAGCCTCCAGCACTGACCTCCACCCGCAGAGCCGCACTCCACATAGAGAATAATGGGGCCTCCAGCACCGACCTCCACCCGCAGAGCCACACTCCACATAGAGAATAATGGAGCCTCCAGCACCGACCTCCACCCGCAGAGCCGCACTCCACATAGAGAATAATGGAGCCTCCAGCACCGACCTCCACCCGCAGAGCCGCACTCCACATAGAGAATAATGGGGCCTCCGCACCGACCTCCACCCGCAGAGCCGCACTCCACATAGAGAATAATGGAGCCTCCAGCACCGACCTCCACCCGCAGAGCCGCACTCCACATAGAGAATAATGGAGCCTCCAGCACCGACCTCCACCCGCAGAGCCGCACTCCACATAGAGAATAATGGGGCCTCCGCACCGACCTCCACCCGCAGAGCCGCACTCCACATAGAGAATAATGGAGCCTCCAGCACCGACCTCCACCCGCAGAGCCGCACTCCACATAGAGAATAATGGAGCCTCCAGCACCGACCTCCACCCGCAGAGCCGCACTCCACATAGAGAATAATGGAGCCTCCAGCACCGACCTCCACCCGCAGAGCCGCACTCCACATAGAGAATAATGGGGCCTCCAGCACCGACCTCCACCCGCAGAGCCACACTCCACATAGAGAATAATGGGGCCTCCGCACCGACCTCCACCCGCAGAGCCCCACTCCACATACAGAATAATGGAGCCTCCGGCACCGACCTCCACCCGCAGAGCCGCACTCCACATAGAGAATAATGGAGCCTCCAGCACCGACCTCCACCCGCAGAGCCGCACTCCACATAGAGAATAATGGGGCCTCCAGCACCGACCTCCACCCGCAGAGCCGCACTCCACATAGAGAATAATGGAGCCTCCAGCACCGACCTCCACCCGCAGAGCCGCACTCCACATAGAGAATAATGGGGCCTCCAGCACCGACCTCCACCCGCAGAGCCGCACTCCACATACATGGCTGCTCTCAGTGCTCAGTGCTGTGCGCACAGGACCTGTGATGAGGTCACAGGAGGGGAGGAGACAGGGGTCACATGATCGGGGGCCCTGACACCTTACCTCCTGTGATCTCATCACAAGCCTTTGCACGCTACCAGCAGCATCAGCGTTCACGCTACTTGTAGATGCTGCTGGTAGCAGAGCACATAATGCCGCCCCCACGGTCACTCACTTTTATGTGGGGAGAAGATGGAGTGCCATTGCAGCAGCCAGCAGGAATGTGGTGGGGGCCCCCTTAGAAGCTCTTGTGGTGGGGGCCCCGGGGCTGAAGCCCCGCCTGCCCTGCCTATAATCCAGCCCTGCGCGGTGGCGGATTATAATGGGGCAATTTACTGGCCTGGGCTGTGGGCCCCTTAACCCCACTGGGCCCGGGGCAACTGCCCAAATTGACCTCATTATAATCCGCCACTGGTCTCCAGTTTAAAGTGGGTGATATGGTTTGGTTGTCATCTAAGAATATTCGTATGAAGGTTGCATCTCCTAAATTTAAGCCAAGATTTATTGGTCCTTATAAGATTTTGGAAATTCTTAATCCTGTTTCGATTGGCTCTTCCAGTTACGTTCAAGATTTATAATGTATTTCACAAATCTCTGTTGAAGAGGTTTGTTGAGCCAGTGGTTCCTATGGCAGCACCTCCTGACCCTGTGTTGGTTGAAGGCAATGTGGAATATGAGGTAGAGAAAATATTGGATTCTTGTTTAGTTAGACGGAGACTCCAGTATTTGGTCAAATGGAAGGGTTATGGTCAGGAGGATAATTCTTGGGTCTCTGCCTCCGATATTCATGCCAATAGATTGGTTCGTGCTTTTCACCGGGCCCATCCCGATCGGCCTGGTGGCGTGGATGAGGGTTCGGTGACCCCTCCTCAAGGGGGGTGTACTGTTGTGAATTCATTCTCTGGTTCACCAGTTGTGAGTTCTCCTTCCGGACTACCTCTGGTGATGACGGGAGGTGGTGAGGCTGATTTGATCAGTGGAGATCTGCCACCTGAGAATGAGGATGACGATTGAATCTCAGTAGTTTCAGATTGGAATTAAGACAGCCGACGCCCTATTCAATTGCTGGTGATTCCTTCTGGCTTGACAGCTCTTGGTTTTCAGCTCTGTTCCAGTCATCTAAAGCTAAGTTTTTCTGCTAATGTTCACACTTTTTGTTTTTGATTTTGTTGGTCTATTCTGTGCTGATATAGTGGGAGAAGTCTAGTGACTTCAGGGTTAATTTTGTTATCAGAAGTGTTGGAAATCTATTCCTTTGGGGTCTGCTCTGGGGCAGTTAGTTTTCCCTTTTCTTGCTTTAGGCTTATTTAGTCCTCCGGCCGTGACGAGGCGTCTAGGAACATCGTAGGCACGCTCCACGGCTACTGCTAGTTGTGTGGTAAGATCAGAGATCTGCAATCTGCATAGTTACCAACCCCTCTGGTTTTCTGTGACTTAGCTTGTTTTGCTTTTTTCTCCTCGGTGACCCATTCATAACAGGGACGCCTCTGTTGTCGAGTCCAGAATGAGTTCACCAAAATATGACAAACGAATGTGTGGCAATAAACGTTCAGGTTCGGACCTGTGTGTGAACGAGCATTTATGGGTGGCCACCAAATAACATCTTGTGGAAGTGTGTTGTGGAGTCTGATGAGCTCATAGCAAACATACACTTACATAAACTCGTTCCCCAGGTCGGCGCTGTGGAGATGAGCAGTGCCTCCAGAACATGTATTGCCAACACCAGCGGTGCGTTTGTCATAAACCTGAAGTTTCAGGTGGTGGTGGGGTGAACCCAGGATCTGGGTGTCCCCGCTGTAGGTGTTTCCCTTATGAGTGGTCTTGAGGGTCCAGAGGCCCCTCATTAAGGAGGGGGGTACTGTCATGATCCAAGGTGGATCTGACAAATAAATGGACAAAGTGAACTTTTTTCCTTTGGCTTGGTGCCAAAGTGGGTTGATTGCCCCCGGTGGCCATTAGAATTATTACACGTGGTGTCATTTGTTCTAAGTTGCCCCGGTGGTGGTGAGTAGTATTACACTTTAGTTTTAATGTGCACGTACTACAGATCAGGTGTGAGGCTCTATAAAAGAGTTTCAGGTGTGTTTGATGATCGTTGGTGATATTGATAGTCTGTCATTTGGGAAGCAAGCCTGGGTGATGAAGGAGCTGAATGAGAGTCCTGGGCACCCCAGCCAGAGGGGTTGAGTCAGCTATGGAGTCTGCAGGGAGTGCTGGCATGGAATGGTGGAATCCAACGATGTGGTCTGCAAGAAGGGCTGGCATGGCATGGTGGAGTCGCAGTTTATGGTGTCACCAGGAAGTGTTTGCATGGCTTGGTGGCGACTATGGTGAGAGTTGCACTCAGCATGCTGGACTTGGTTGCTGAAAACTGGACTCAAGCATGCTGGACTTATTGGCAGAAAAGTTGGACTCAAGCATGCTGGACTTTTTGGCATAAGCTGGACTCATCTTTGGGACTCTGTTTAATGGGCAGCTGCAACTGGTGGTGGACTCTGCTCCAAGGCTGCACTAGGGTTATGGATCCGGTTATGGTGATGGATCCGGTTGGAGATGCATGCAGGTGGTGGGCTGTTGCTAGGAGCGTACGCAACAGAGCAAAGCTAAGTGGTGTCCCCCTGTATTGTCATTTTCCCTTATGTGTGTTTAGTGCAGTGGTGGGATTAGTTTCCGCACCAACCAATTCCCTAGTGAGGGTTTAGGTGCAGGGCGAGTCAGGGTTTGAGGTACGCGTGCGTCGCCCGGTGCGGAACCGGCATAGGGAACGTTAGGAGTGCAGGGACACTGGCTCAGGGGAGTATAGGAGGTCTCCACGTCCCTATTCCCTGTCGCAGGGCCCACCATTGTTATTGTTACCCAGGTTTCCCCTTTATTATTTAAATTCGCCTTACTGGAGGCGGGGTTTCCAGACTACTGTATATATAACGTGTATTACCTAAATTCGCCAGTTGGAGGCGGTGTATCCAGCTGCATGTTTTATTTAAATTCGCCCTACTGGAGGCGGTGTATCCAGGGTCACGCGTGTCATGGGTTTGCCTTGCGGTACTTGCTGCGTCCAGACACACGTGACCGTGACACATTGATGGTTACCGGAAGCGGTTGGTCGCAGTTATTGGCTAAAGGTTGTGCAACCAAGTATTAGGCTGAGGGTGCCAATACTTTTGTCTGGCCCATTTTTGGAGTTTTGTGTGAAATGATCAATGTTTTGCTTTTTGCTTCATTCTCTTTTGTGTTTTTTCATTTAAGACAAATTAAATGAAGATAATAATACCAAAGAATTTGGGTTTGCAATCATTTTCAGGAAGAAACTGAGTATTATCTGACAGAATTGCAGGGGTGTCAATACTTTTGGCCACAACTGTAGGTGATACTGCAATTATATAAATCAATAGCAGTATCGCCTACATATTGTATACAGACTGTTCTATATACAATATATAGGTGATGCTGCTACTGCTGTATATAGATTATATAGGTGATACTGCGACTATACAAAGCTGTTGCAGGATCACCTATATAATGTATATACAGTGGTCTCAATGTGATATATTCAGTAGTTGCGGTGTCTCCTATATGATATATATGTGTGTCTCCTATGTGATATATGCATGATATTTTATAATACTGTTTTAATTATAATGTAGAGTGCTGTGTATATAGTGTGGAATCCACACTATATACACTGGTACATCTCTAGACTATACAGTATATACACCACTTCATTCTAAATTCCTTACCACAGTATATTTTGTGAAGCTGTGTACATTGTGTATACTCCTCCTGTCCTGTATACATGGCGTAAATACAGTATAAGTATCTGCTCTAAGTGTGTGTGTGTACATATGAAAATAAGAAGCACTCCGATTAATTGTGGAAAGTGGCGGACTCTTTATTAGCCTGTGTGACGTTTTGGATCCACAACAGATCATTTCTCTGCTATGGAATTGAAATGTTACCACATGGGCTAATAAGGAGTCCTCCACTTTTCTTTTATTTACTTGTGCTGATTATTTTGTTTTTATAAATCCCTTTGATTTAAGGGTGTATGTCCTAAAAACATTTCACCCACTGCTTAATATTTGATGGTGCTCAGTTATTACACGTATATCAAGGCCGTCATCACCACCCGGAACAAGCGGGCAAGTGCTGGGGTCCACAAGCCATTGTAGACATGGCATGCTATGGGGCTCGTAAGTGGTGGGGCCCCGGTGCCAGCCAAAACATAGTTGAAAACAATGATAAGTGAGGGAGCCATCCACTGATGCTTCCTCTCCCATCAAAGTCTGAGCTCTCTGACGTCTTAGCGCAGAGGGCGCGATGACGTCACTACAGTGCATACTCTGTGCCGAGTAGTGCAAAGGGTCAGAATACGCTGAGGAGACCAGAAACGGGGAGAAGTAATATTTGGGGCCTATTATACTGTATGAAGTAATATATGGGGCCCATTATACTGTATGCATTAATATATGGGGCCCATTATACTGTATGCAGTAATATATGGGGCCCATTATATTGTATGGAGTTATATATGTGGCCCATTATACTGTATGAAGTAATGTTTGTGGCCCATTATACTGTATGAAGTAATATTTGTGGCCCATGATACTGTATGGAGTAATATATGGGCCCATTATACTGTATGAAGTGATGTATGGGGCCCATTATACTGTATGGAACAATATATGGGGCCCATAATACTGTATGGAGCATTATGTGGGCTCAATATACTGTATGGAGGAGTATGTGGGGCCTATTATACTGTATGGAGCAATATATGAGGCCATAATAATATATGGAGGACTATGTGGTGCCCATAATACTGTATGGATGACTAAGTGTTGCCCATAATATTGTATGGAGGACTGTGTTGCCCATAATACTGAATTCTGCTTCCGTGCACCTAGCCTACAGTATACGTCTGGAAACTTTTACAGACATATAGCTTATAGTGACCATGGCCGACTATTCACCAGCTGCACAATAAAAGTCTGTTCTGACTTCCGACTCCACAGCTCTGGTCACTACTGAGCATGTACATAAAGTGAAGAACAGATTCATCTCAACTAACAGGTGAAATCCTTAGATCAAGAACAGGACAGACACTTATAGGACATTTCAGAACTTTCCCCAATTCTTATGAAAAATTATTCATCACATACTGCAATTAACCCCTTCCTGACATTTAATTTACTATCCCGTCCATGTGCCCTGGGCCTTATTGCCAATGGACGGGATAGTACGTCATAGCGATTAGCTGCGCTTACGGGGGGAGCGCAGCTGATCGTGGCCGGGTATCAGCTGTTAATCACAGTTGACACCCGGCACTATGTGCCAGGAGTGGACCGCTCCCGACACATTAACCCCCAGTACACTGTGATCAAACATGATCGCAGTGTTCCAGGGGCATAGGGAAGAATAGCGCAGGGAGGGGGATCCCTGCGTGCTTCCCTGAAACCCTCAGAACAACGCAAGTAATGTCCCCACTGGGACAATGTAATAAAGTAAAAAAAAAATGTGTAAAAATATTTTTTTAAAAATTCCTAAATAAAAAAAAAATTTCCTAATAAATTTTTTTTTGTAAATAAAAAAAATCCCAAACAATAAAAGTACACATATTTGGTATCGCCGTGTCCGTAACTACCTGCCCTATAAAACTGTCCCACTAGTTAACCCCTTTAGTGAACCCCTTAAAAAAAAACAAGGCAAAAAACAATGCTTTATCATCATACTGCCGAACAAAAGGTAAAATAAGACGTGATCAAAAAGACGAATATAAATAAACATGGTACCGCTGAAAACGTCATCTTGTCCAGCAAAAAACGAGCCACCATACAGCGATAAAATAAAAAAGTTATAGCTCGTAGAATAAAGCGATGCAAAAATAATTATTTTTTATATAAAATTGTTTTTACTGTATAAAAGTGCCAAAACATAAAAAATGATATAAATGAGACATCGCTGTAATCGTACTGACCCGAAGAATAAAACCGCTTCATCAATTTTACCACAGGCGGAACGGTGTTAACGCTCCCCCCCACAAAAGAAATTCATGAATTGCTGGTTTTTGTTCATTCTGCGTCCCAAAAATTGGAATAAGTAGCAATCAAAAAATGTCATGTGCCCGAAAATGGTACCAATAAAAACGTGAACTCGTCCTGCAAAAAGTAAGACCTCACATGACTCTGTGTGTCAAACTATGGAAAAAATTATAGCTCTCAAAATGTGGTGATGCAAAAACCATTTTTTGCAATAAAAAGCGTCTTTTAGCGTGCGACAGCTGCCAAACATAAAAACCCGCCATAAATAGTAATCAAACCCCCCTTTATCACCCCCTTAGTTAGGGAAAAATAATAAAATAAAAAAAAGTATTTATTTCCATTTTCCCATTAGGGTTAGGGGTGTGTTGGGGTTAGGGTTGGAGTTAGAATTGGGGGGTTTCCACTGTTCAGGCACATCAGGGGACTCTCCAAACGCAACATGGTGTCTGATCTCAATTCCAGCCAATTCTGCCTTGAAAAAGTCAGACAGTGCTCATTCCCTTCCAAGCTCTGCCATGTGCCCAAGCACTGGATTACCCCCACATATGGGGTATCAGCCTACACAGGACAAATTGCACAACAACTTTTGGGGTCCAATTTCTCCTGTTACCCTTGGGAAAATAAAAAATTGTGGGCAAAAACATCATTTTTGTGGAAAAAAAAATATGATTTTATTTTATGGCTCTACGTTATAAACTTCTGTGAAGCACTTGGAGGTTCAAAGTGCTCACTGCACATCTGGATAAGTTCCTTGGGTGGTCTAGTTTCCAAAATGGTGTCACTTGTTGGGGTTTCCACTGTTTAGGCCCATCAGGGGCTCTCCAAAAGCGACATGACACCCGTAGACCATTCCATCAAAGTCTGCATTTCAAAACGTCACTACTTCCCTTCCGAGCCCCAACATGTGCCCATACAGTAGTTTTCTCCCACATATGAGGTATCCGCGTACCCAGGACAACAACTTTTGGGGTCCAACTTCTTCTGGTACCCTTGGGAACATAAAAAAATTGGGGACTAAAAGATCATGTTTTGTGGAAAAAATACTTTTATTTTCATGCCTGGGCGTTATAAACTTCTGTGAAGCACTGGGGGGTTAAAAGTTCTCACCACACATCTAGATAAGTTCCTTGGGGGGTCTAGTCTCCAAAATGTGGTCACTTGTGGGCAGTGTTGCACTGGGTTGCCAAGGGCCCACCAGTAACATTGACTTTGGGGGCCCACTTTTCACCAGCATACAAATATTACACTACCCTGGTTCACAAATTTACCTATATCACTATATAGTAATAAACTGAGTAGTTTGGTTATTGAATGATTAGATGCTTTTTTCTGTACAGAGTAAATCATGTGAATTATGTCTAGTACTACACATACAGTAAGGTTGAAGGCCCAGATCTGCACCGGGGCCCACCAGGGGATTCCCCTGTTCCCCTATAGGCCAGTCTGAGCCTGCTTGTGGGGGGTTTCCACTGTTTAGGCATATCAGGGGCTCTCCAAATGCGACATGGTATCCAGCCAATTCTGCGTTGAAAAAGTCAAACGGCGCTCATTCCCTTCTGAGCATTGCCATGCGCCCAAACAGTGGTTTACTCAGGACAAATTGAACAATAACTTTTGTGGTCCTGTTTCCCTTGGGGAAAATAAAAATTGAGGGTGAAAAGATAATCTTTGTGGAAAAAATGTTTTTTGTTTTTTTTTACAGCTGTACATTATAAACTTCTATGAAGCCCTTGGGGGTTCAAAGTTCTCACCACATATCTTTGGGAGGTACGAGGGGTGATCCAAAAGTAATGATAATCGGTTATTTCTATTGCACACAGAAATTAAAATAACATGTTTTCTTCTCTCTTAGATACCCACTAGTCCAGGAAAAAAAAAATCACTTAAATAGGCCATGATTCCCGGGAGCTACATTCATTTGAATATGAACTGCCAAGGAGTGAACATCAAAATGGAAAAAAACGAGCTCAGCTGTCATCAAATACCTCTGCTTGAAAAAAATGTCTACCAAGACATACACAGCGACTTGGTGGAAACATTGGGGGACTCTTCTCCTCCATATTCCACAGTTGCACGCTGGGCCAAGGAATTTAAGCTGGGAAGAACATCGACAGAAGATGAACATCGCGAAGGACGCCCATCCACATCCCTCAATGAAGAAAACATGAAAAAAGTTGAAGAAGTTTTGTTGGCAGATCGAAGAGTGACTATCAGGCATGTAGCTGAGGTCACAGGGATCTCATATGGCAGTATTCAAAGAATACTTGCAAAAGAATTGCATATGAGAAAGGTCTCCGCGCGTTGGGTGCCAAAAATGTTAACCGACGAGCAAAAGAAACAACGAGTTGACATTTCAATAGCAAATCTCGATAAGTTCCAAGCAGACAAGGAGAATTTTTTGTCACGTTTTTTGACCATGGATGAGACCTGGATCCACCACTTTGATCCCGAAACTAATCAACAATCGATGACATGGAAACGAGCCGACGAACCGACGCCGATGAAATTCAAAGTCTCAAGCTCAGCAGGGAAGGTTGTGACGTCCGTTTTTTGGGACGCTGAAGGAATTATTATGGTGGACTATTTGGAGAAGGGAGCCACTATTACGGGCTCCTACTACGCAGAACAAATAAGAAGATTGCAGGAGGCTATCAAGGAGAAAAGGCGCTGCAAACTGCGGGCTGGAGTGCTGTTTCACCAAGATAACGCACCGGCTCACAAAGCTGCAGTTGCCATGGCTGCCATTCAAGAAGCGGGCTTTGAACTGGTGGAACACCCCCCCCATTCGCCAGATCTAGCCACCAGTGACTTCTTTCTCTTTCCTCGGCTCAAGGAACACCTCCGGGGCAAGAAATTTGACGACAATAGCGACGTGATAACCGCTGTTGGGGAGTTTTTTGAGGGTCAAGATCAAGAATTTTTTTCGAAGGGAATTCTAAGTTTAGAAAAGAGATGGACTAAATGTATAGACTTGTTAGGAGACTATGTAGAAAAATAAAAATTTTTTTTACTATATTCATTGTGTTTATTATTGATTCTCATTACTTTTGGATCGCCCCTCGTATAGTTTCCAAAATGGGGGGTTTCCACTGTTTAGGAACATCAGGGGCTCTCCAAACGCGACATGGCGTCTGATCTCAATTCCAGCCAATTTTGTGTTGAAAAAGTCAAACAGCGCTTCTTCCCTTCTGAGCTGTGCCATGTGCCGAAACAGTAGTTCCCCCCCCCCCCCACATATCAGGTATCAGCATACTCAGGACAAATTGCACAATAACTTTTGCAGTCCAATTTCTCCTGTTACCCTTGGGTAAATAAAAAAAATTGGACCTGAAGTAAATTTTTTTGTGAAAAAAAGTTAAATGTTCATTTTTTTTAAACATTCAAAAAATTCCTGTGAAGCACCTGAAGGGTGAACAAACTTCTTGAATGTGGTTTTGAGCACCTTGAGGGGTGCAGTTTTTAGAACGGTGTCACTTTTGGGTATTTTCTATCATATAGACCCCTCAAAGTGGCTTCAAATGTGATGTGGTCCCTTAAAAAAATGATGTTGTAAAAATGAGAAATCGCTGGTCAACTTTTACCCTTATAACTTCCTAACAAAAAAAAATTGGTTTCAAAATTCTGCTGATGTAAAGTAGACATGTGGGAAATGTTACTTAAGTATTTTATGTGACATATCTATGTGATTTAAGGGCATGAAAATTAAAATTTGGAAAATTGCAAAATTTTCGCCAAATTTGTTTTTTTCACAAACGCAAGTTATATCAACTAAATTTTACCAATAACATGAAGGTACAATATGTCACAACAAGAAAACAATTAGTTATTACCTCATAAAGGGACAGTGGTCAGAATTGTAAAAATTGGCCCGGTCATTAACGTGCAAACCACTCTTGGGGGTAAAGGGGTTAAATACTGTACTCAATGTATTATATATTTTAAGAGTTGTAGGTAGTCCATGTTATACCAACTCCACCAAAATGGACACCGACTCCACAGACCTGCTTTCAGCATCCGGCCAGCACCTCGTACACACACGACTCTGCTCCATACACACACGGCTCCACCCTGCACACCTCGTACACACGTGACTCCGCTCCGCGCACCTCGTACACGCGGCTTCGCTCCGTACACCTCGTATACACCCGGCTCCGCTCCGCACACCCCGTACACTCCCGGCGCTGCTCTGTACACCCCGTACACAATCGGCTCCGCTCCGTACACACTCAGCTCTGCTCTGTACACCTTGTACACACCCGGCTCCGCTCCGTACACCCCGTACACACTCGGCTCCGTACATCTCGTACACACATGACTCCACTCCGTACACCTCATACACACACGGCTCTGCTCCGTACACCTCGTACACACACGACTCCACTCTGTACACCTCGTACACACACAGCTCCGCTCCGTACACCTCATACATGTGGCTCCCCCAGGAGTATGGCCACCACAGTGGCTTTGCCTTCCTCCAGGGAGGGTAATGCCAGGCTTGGAAGCAGTAAAGGGTCTCTCTCGCAGTTAACCTATACATGCAACACAGTTACACTCTGGGCCAGCAGGGGTGACTCTGAACCGGAATTCAGGGGAGGAGTGCTCTCTGAGGGCCAGGGGGAGAAAACAAGGAGTTAGTCTGAGGAGGGTGAAGTGTGCAGACGTGAGGAAGAAGCATGGGGATCGAGCAACGAGGGAAAGCTCATCTCCATCGAGAGCGCATGATCTGAAGCCTGGTCTCCATGGTTGTATGGATACTAATGGTCCTGCAACAGACACCAGAGGAGTAGGAGGCTGTAAATGCACTACTCCCATCTAAGACTTGCGGGCACAACAGCAACATTGATAGCGAGCCGGGACTTAGGAGCAAGGAGTCCCCGAAGCAGGCTACAGCTGTCTGCCGTACAAGAAGAGTTCTTGGGAACATACGTCAGGAGGAACTCCAGTGCAACTCGGTACTAGAGATCCCTCTCAAGTAAGCGCTAGGAAGGAGACTGCACAGCCCATCTGCTGAGAGAGAATCCCTGAGTTGCTTCCAGGCTAGCCTGCTCCGGTACCATCTGTAATCAGGACTGTTGTGAGTTCATTTTCCCCTTCACCATTGAGGTCTGATGAACTCCCTCTTCTGGTGAAGGAAGGTAGTGAGGCTGATTACCAAGCACCTGGGCAGGATGATGATGACTGGGTGACGGGAATTACTGATAAGGCAGCCGACACCCTTCTGCCTTGCTGGTGATCTCTCTGAGGGATTTTAGGAGACCAGTCTGATTCCTGCTCCTCAAAAGCTAAGTTTTCTGCTCTACTTTTTGCATTTGTGTTTTGGTTTTGTTTTGCATTGTTTTCCTTGATTTCTGCCATTCCCTGCTGGGGTGAGCTGAATTCCTTTTTGCTCTGTCTTCAGAAAATACCTGAGTACTGATATAGTCTTTTTGAAGCCTAGCGTCTTCAGGGCTTTTTTTCCCTATCAGCTGTTGGCTCTTGTTTTGATAGGGATTTGGCGGATTACAGACAGCAGCTTTTCTATCCTGTCCTATCTAGTTAGCTTGGGCCCCATCATTTGCTCAGCCTATCTTTCTATCTGTGTGTTTTTTCATCTTGCTTCACCGTCATTATATGTTGGGGGCTGCCTATTGCTTTGGGGTCTGCTCTGGGGCAGTTTAGATTTCCCTTTCTGTTCTCTGGCTGTGATCGAGGAGTCTAGGGCACCGTAGGAACCCTCCACGGCTACTGCTAGTTGTTGTTGATAGGTTCAGGGGTCTGCAATCCGATAGCTGCCAACTTCTCTGGTTTTCTGGACTTAGCTAGTATTTCTGTTTTTGCCTCCTACGGTGACTCATTCATAACAGAATCACCAGCCATACCGCAGACCCTAGGGTACTCAATAGCAGGAAAGAATTGTGTAAAAAAAAAAAAAAGTGTGTATATTTTTTCCTCTATATCTCTGAGGCCGTAGGGGGAATTTTTTTTTCTCTCAATGGAGATAAAGCAATTGTCTGATCGTGTGGAGCAGCTCGCTGCGGAAGTGCGGGGAATTTCCGCCTACCTTGTTCATTCACATGCTGCTGAACCAAAGATCCCTACTCCTGATGTGTTTTTTGGGGATTGGTCTAAATTTTTGAATTTCAAAAATAATTGTAAATTATTTTTTGCCTTGAAGCCTAACTCGTCAGGGAGCTCCGCGCAGCAGGTTAAAATTGTCATCTCTTTGCTGCGTGGCGATCCCCAGGATTGGGCGTTTTCTTTGAAACCAGATGATCCTATTCTGACTAATGTGAACGCATTTTTTCAAGCCTTGGGGTTGTTGTATGACGAACCTAATGCTATTGATCAGGCTGAAAAGACCCTGTTGGCATTGAGCCAGGGTCGAGATTCTGCAGAATTGTACTGTCAAAAATTCCGAAAGTGGGCGGTCCTTACTACCTGGAATGATAATGCCTTGGCAGCTCTCTTTCGGAAGGGTTTGTCAGAAGCCATAAAAGATACTATGGTGGGATTTCCTGTTCCCTCTGGTCTTGACGATTCTATGTCATTAGCCATTCAGGTTGATCGGTGTTTACGTGAACGCAGGACTGCACGAGAGGTGTTGCCACCTGTTGAACAAATGTCTGAACCTATGCAATGTGATAGAGTTTTGTCCAGAGAGCAGCGTCAGGAGTTCAGAAGGCGTAATAAGCTGTGTTTTTTTTTTTGTGGAGATGCCTCGCATATTATTTCTGTCTGTCCTAAACGAGAGAAACGTTTTGCACACACGTTTTCTGTGGGTGGTGTTCAACCTAAGTTTCTTCTGGCAATTACACTGATCTGCTCCCTGTCCACATTTTCCGCCAAGGCTTTTGTGGATTCGGGAGCAGCCCTGAACCTAATGGACTTGGATTTTGCTAAACGTTGTGGATTTCCTATGACACCTCTGCGGACGCCTATCCCTTTGAGGGGGATTGATGCTACTCCTTTGGCGAAAAATAAACTTCAGTTTTGGACCCAGGTGGTAATGCGGGTCGCCCCAGACCATCAAGAAAATTGCAGATTTTTGGTGTTGCATAATTTGCATGATACCATTGTTCTGGGGTTTCCCTGGTTGCAAATTCATAATCCAGTTTTGGATTGGAAATCTGTGTCTGTGGTGAGATGGGGTTGTCGGTGTGCCCTTAGTGAGGCTCCGGTTTTTTCCACCTCTCCTCAGTCGCATGATGTTCCTGACTATTTGGCGGATTTTTATGATGTATTTAGTGAGAATGAGTCTGCGTCTTTGCCTCCTCATAGGAGTTATGACTGTGCAATTGTACTGAGCCCGGGGTGTAAATTTCCCAAGGGTCGGCTCTTCAATTTATCTGTACCCGAGCACGAGGCTATGCGATCCTATATTAAGGAGGCGTTGGAGAAGGGTCATATTAGACCATCCTCTTCACCCTTATGTGCTGGGTTTTTTTTCGTGGCCAAAAAGGATGGTTCATTAAGGCCTTGTATTGATTATCGTGCCCTCAACAAAATTACTATTAAATATCAGTATCCGTTACACCTGATTTCGGATCTATTCTCCAGAGTTAAAGGTGCTTGCTGGTTTACCAAGCTTGACCTCAGGGGGGCATATAATCTTATCCGCATTAAGCATGGGGATGAATGGAAGACGGCGTTTAATACTCCGGAGGGACATTTTGAGTACCTGGTGATGCCTTTTGGGCTCACTAATGCCCCTTCTGTCTTCCAGTGCTTCATGAACGATATTTTCCGAGACTTTGTGGATAAATTTTTGATTATCTATCTGGATGATATTTTGATCTTCTCCAAGGATTGGGATTCTCATGTGGAACATGTTCGGACTGTGTTCCAGATCTTGAGGGAGAATTCCCTGTATGTCAAAGGATCGAAATGCCTTTTTGGGGTACAGAGGATTTCTTTTTTGGGATTTATTTTGTCTCCGTCAACTATTGAAATGGACCCGGCCAAGGTACAGGCCATTTATGATTGGGTTCAGCCCACTTCTTTGAAGGCCCTCCAGAAGTTTTTGGGTTTTGCTAATTTTTATCGGAAATTTATAGCAAAATTTTCTAGTATTGCCAAGCCATTGACTGATCTGACTAAGAAGGGTGCTGATGTGTTGAATTGGTCTCCGGAGGCTGTTTCTTCCTTTCAGGAGCTGAAGCGAAGATTCACTTCTTCCCCGGTTTTGCGTCAACCTGATGTCTCACTCCCGTTCCAGGTAGAGGTGGACGCTTCTGAGATTGGTGCAGGAGCTGTTTTGTCCCAAAAGGATCCTGTAACATCTAAAATGAATCCCTGTGCTTTCTTTTCCCGAAAGTTCTCTCCATCTGAACGTAACTATGATGTGGGGAATCGGGAACTGTTAGCCATGAAATGGGCATTTGAGGAGTGGAGACATTGGTTGGAGGGAGCTAAACATCAAGTCGTGGTCCTCACTGACCACAAGAATTTGATTTACCTGGAGTCGGCCAAACGCTTGAACCCTAGACAGGCTAGGTGGGCCTTGTTTTTTACACGGTTTGATTTTGTGGTCTCTTTTCTTCCTGGCACTAAGAATGTCAAGGCTGACGCTCTCTCTAGGAGCTTCTTTGCTGATTCTCCTGTGGTGACCAAGCCTGCTACCATCTTAGGCGAAGGGGTAGTTCTTTCTGCCATCTCGCCCGATTTGAGACGTGCTCTGGAGGAGTTCCAGGAGGACAAACCTGAGCGTTGTCCCAGTGGAAAGTTGTATGTTCCTGACCAGTGGAAGAAGAGAGTGATGTCTGAAGTTCATTGCTCTGCATTGGCTGGTCATCCAGGTATTTTTGGTACTAGAGATCTGGTGAGTCGGTCTTTTTGGTGGCCCTCCTTGTCTCGTGATGTCAGGAATTTTGTGCAGTCCTGTGGGACTTGCTCCCGGTCTAAACCTTGTTCTCGCTCTAGTGGGTTGTTGATGCCTTTGCCGGTTCCCAGGAGGCCATGGACCCATATTTCAATGGATTTCATCTCTGATATGCCTGTCTCTCAGAGAATGACTGTTATTTGGGTGATTTGTGATAGGTTCTCTAAGATGGTTCATCTTGTACCACTCCCTAAGTTGCCATCTTCCTCTGAGTTGGTGCCCCTGTTTTTGCAACAAGTGGTTCGCTTGCGCGGGATTCCTGAGAACATTGTATCTGACAGAGGAGTTCAGTTTGTGTCTAGATTTTGGAGGACTCTCTTTTCCAAGCTGGGAATTCAGTTGTCCTTCTCTGCTTTTCACCCTCAGACCAATGGGCAGATGGAGAGAACAAACCAGACCTTGGAGTCGTATTTGAGATGTTTTATTTCCGCTGATCAGGATGATTGGGTTTCATTTTTGCCCTTGGCCGAATTTGCTTTAAATAACAGAGCTAGTTCTGCCACTTTGATGTCACCTTTTTTTTGTAACTTTGGGTTTCATCCTCGATTTTCTTCAGGGCAGATGGAGCCTTATGCCTGCCCAGGTGTTGACACTGTGGTGGAGAGAATGCACCTGATCTGGGACCAAGTGGTGGATAAGTTATCCCTCTCCCAGGAAAAGGCCCAGCGGTTTTCCAACCGACATAGGACCATTGGTCCCCAGTTTAAGGTTGGTGATATGGTTTGGTTATCATCAAAAAATATCGCTATGAAGGTGGCTTCTAAGTTTAAGCCTAGATTTATTGGACCTTACAAGATTTTGGAGATTATTAATCCGGTCTCTTTTCGTTTGGCTCTTCCTGTTACATTTAAAATCCATAATGTGTTTCATAAGTCCTTGTTGAAGAGGTTTGTTGAACTAGTAGTTCCTGGGGTGGCACCTCCGGACCCTGTATTGGTTGAAGGTAACATGGAATATGAGGTAGAGAAGATATTGGATTCCCGTCTGGCTAGACGGAGACTCCAGTATTTGGTTAAGTGGAAGGGTTATGGTCAGGAGGATAATTTCTGGGTCTCTGCCTCTGATATTCATGCCAAAAGATTGGTGCGTGCCTTTCATCTGCCTCACCCTGATCGCCCTGGTGGCATGGATGAGGGTTCGGTGACCCCTCCTCAAGGGGGAGGTACTGTTGTGAGTTCATTTTCCCCTTCACCATTGAGGTCTGATGAACTCCCTCTTCTGGTGAAGGAAGGTAGTGAGGCTGATTACCAAGCACCTGGGCAGGATGATGATGACTGGGTGATGGGAATTACTGACTGGATATAAGGCAGCTGACGCCCTTCTGCCTTGTTGGTGATCTCTCTGAGGGATTTTAGGAGACCAGTCTGATTCCTGCTCCTCAAAAGCTAAGTTTTCTGCTCTACTTTTTGCATTTGTGTTTTGGTTTTGTTTTGCATTGTTTTCCTTGATTTCTGCCATTCCCTGCTGGGGTGAGCTGAATTCCTTTTTGCTCTGTCTTCAGAAAATACCTGAGTACTGATAAAGTCTTTTTGAAGCCTAGCGTCTTCAGGGCTTTTTTCCCTATCAGCTGTTGGCTCTTGTTTTGATAGGGTTTTGGCGGATTACAGACAGCAGCTTTTCTATCCTGTCCTATCTAGTTAGCTTGGGCCCCATCATTTGCTCAGCCTATCTTTCTATCTGTGTGAGTGTTTTTTCATCTTGCTTCACCGTCATTATATGTTGGGGGCTGCCTATTGCTTTGGGGTCTGCTCTGGGGCAGTTTAGATTTCCCTTTCTGTCTTTAGGCTATGTAGTTCTCCGGCTGTGATCGAGGGGTCTAGGGCACCGTAGGAACCCCCCACGGCTACTGCTAGTTGTTGTTGATAGGTTCAGGGGTCTGCAATCCGATAGCTGCCAACTTCTCTGGTTTTCTGGACTTAGCTAGTATTTCTGTTTTTGCCTCCTACGGTGACTCATTCATAACACAGGACCCTGGACTGCATTTATCAAGTAAAGGTACAGAAATTGCACCCCGCTGTGTCTTTGTCTGCTTCCTACCCTTCCGGCACTGCAACATCCCCGTACCAACCACATCTACACTGCCCTGGGACTATAGCTTCACCTGTGGGGAGCTTCAACATCTTTGCTGCACCACAGTACCAGTCCCAGTGGATCTGCATGCAGCGTCGGCTTAACATCTCAATTGCCGAACACCACAGGTGGCGTCACAAACTATTCATCTAATCCAGGGGTGGGGAACCTTTTTCCATCCGGGGGCCATTTGGAAATTTCTACCATCATTCAAGGGCCACACAAAAATGAGGCTTGAGGCTGTGTACCCACGTAAGTGTTTTTTTTGCGTTTTTTTTACCAGCAAAAAAGCTTAAAAGAAGCATCCCATTCATTTGAATGAATTCCGCACTTTTTGTGCATATTGATGCGTTTTTTCCACGAAAAAAACGCATCGCGGTAACAAACGCAGCATGCTCATTAATTTTACGGAAAAATCTGCATTTCTAGCTATTTTCTATGAGACTGGGAACGCTCGGAAAAAAACGAGCTTTTTCTGGGAAGGAGTCAGGTTTTCATGCAGAAATTTTCTGCATACGTGGGTACATACTGTAGCCTGAAAATTACCCCGGTATATTTAGTCAAACAATTAATTACGGTAACTCACCCTTAATGTGACGGCTGGAGCTGCTTCTCCATCACTGGGGGCTATATATATCACAGGTGGTAGGATATACAGTACTCGGGGGGGATATACAGCATTTTCGGGGTAAATGCAGCAGCTGTGTGGGGATATATAGCACCGGGGGGGACAGGGATCGTTGGGGAGGTTCATAGATCACCGTGGGGGACAGATCACTGAGGGGTGACACGAAGATCACAGGGGTGCACATAGCTTTGGGTGACAGATCACAGGGGGCACATGGGAGCACAAACATCACAGGGGATACATAGCAGATGGGCACATAGATAACATGGGGCACAAAGCTGGGAGCCACAGATATCACAGGGGTGCACATAGCTGGGGGGCACAGAGATCACGGGGGGCACATAGCTGGAGGGCACAGATCACAGGGGGCATAGATATCACACGGGGAAACAGCTGGGGGGCACATAGATGGAGGGCACAGATCACAGGGGGTGTATATAGGTGGGGGGCACAGATCACATGTGGAAACATAGCTGGGGGCAGCGTTTTGTAATGAACGCTGCGTGCCCGGGCACTTGGGGGTTAAAGGGCTTGCAGCTGACAGGATACAGCAGCCGCCCGAGCATTGAGGACTCCAGGGACCTACCCACGGGCCGCATAAAAAGCCACTGCAGGCCGCATGCGGCCCGCAGGCCGGATGTTCCCCACCCCTGATCTAATCCATTGCATTTCCACCATTCAATCTCCCCTATACTTGGGCGCCCAGGGCCACGGACCGGGTCACTGCTGCTGTGACACATCCCGCTGATACCGGCCCGGTACCGAGTACCCCACAGCCCTGGGAGGGCGACCCATACACGGCTACGCTCCGTACACCTTGTACACACACACAGCTACGTTCCCTACACCTCGCACACACACGGCTACGCTCCGTACACCTTGTACACACACAGCTCTGCTCCGTACACCTCGCACACACACTGCTACGCTCCGTACACCTTGTACACACACACACAGCTACGTTCCCTACACCTCTCTCACACACGGCTACGCTCCGTACACCTCGTACACAGCTCCGCTCCATACACCTCGTACACACACGGCTCTGCTCTGTACACCTTGTACACATACGGCTCCGCTCCATACACCTCGTACACACACGGCTCTGCTCCGTACACTTCACACACACGGCTCTGCTCCGTACACCTCGTACACACACGGCTCTGCTCCGTACACCTCGTACACACACGGCTCTGCTCCGTACACCTCGTACACACACGGCTCTGCTCCGTACACCTCGTACACACACGGCTCTGCTCCGTACACCTCGTACACACACGGCTCTGCTCCGTACACCTCGTACACACACGGCTCTGCTCCGTACACCTCGTACACACACGGCTCTGCTCCGTACACCTCGTACACACACGGCTCCGCACACCTCGTACACACACGGCTCTGCTCCGTACACCTCGTACACACACGGCTCTGCTCCGTACACCTCGTACACACACGGCTCTGCTCCGTACACCTCGTACACACACGGCTCTGCTCCGTACACCTCGTACACACCCGGCTCTGCTCCGTACACACACGGCTCTGCTCCGTACACCTCGTACACACACGGCTCCGTTCCGTACACCTCGTACACACACGGCTCTGCTACATCCACACTGTAAATCCCTCCTGACCCCACACAGAAACTTCCCCTCATCCAGCACCATGACAACCAGCACAGGAGAGTCCTGCATACACTGAGGCTCCTGATCATGTGACCCCTGACTCCTCCCCTCCTGTGACCTCATCCCAGGTCCTGTGCGCAGAGCAGCCTTATATGTGGTATGTGGCTCTGCAGGTGGAGGTAGGTGCTGGAGATTCCCCATTACTGGGCTGCACAGGGGACATTAACCCCCTCAGTGCTGATAACAGGTGTTTTTTTTGTGTTGCTGTGCTCTAAGATACATAACTTTTTTCCTTTCCTCTGATATGTCTGCCCCCTCCCCACCCCAGCTAGGAAGGACAGGACACACAGTACTCACAGTATAATGCCTCCACAGTACCATAGCCCACACGCCAGATGATGCCCCCAACATTTCCACAGCCCACAAACAGCATAATCCCCCACAGTGCTTCACCCCACACACAAGATGAAGCCCCCACAGTGCCGCAGCCCACACACAGGATGATGTCCTCACAGTGATGAACCCCACACACAGGATGATTCCCCCACAGTGCCGCAGCCCACACACAAGATGATGCCCCACAGTGCCACACCCCACACACAAGATGTTTCCCCCCACAGTGCCGCAGCCAACACACAAGATGATGCCCCCACAGTGATGCACCCCACACACAGGATGATGTCCCCACAGTGATGCACCCCACACACAGGATGATGCCCCCACAGTGCCGCAGCCCACACACAAGATGATATCCCCACAGTGCCACACCCCACACACAAGATGATGCCCCCACAGTGCCACACCCCACACACAAGATGATGTCCCCACAGTGATGCACCCACACACAAGATGATGTCCCCACAGTGATGCACTCCACACACAGGATGATGCCCCCACAGTGCCGCAGCCAACACACAAGATGATGTCCCCACTGTGCCCCAGCCAACACACAAGATGATGCCCCCACAGTGCCGCAGCCAACACACAAGATGATGCCCCCACAGTGCCGCAGCCCACACTCAAGATGATGCCCCCACAGTGCCGCAACCCACACTCAAGATGATGTCCCCACAGTGCCACACCCCACACACAAGATGATGCCCCACAGTGCCACACCCCACACACAAGATGTTTCCCCCCACAGTGCCGCAGCCAACACACAAGATGATGCCCCCACAGTGATGCACCCCACACACAGGATGATGTCCCCACAGTGATGCACCCCACACACAGGATGATGCCCCCACAGTGCCGCAGCCCACACACAAGATGATATCCCCACAGTGCCACACCCCACACACAAGATGATGCCCCCACAGTGCCACACCCCACACACAAGATGATGTCCCCACAGTGATGCACCCACACACAAGATGATGTCCCCACAGTGATGCACTCCACACACAGGATGATGCCCCCACAGTGCCGCAGCCAACACACAAGATGATGTCCCCACTGTGCCCCAGCCAACACACAAGATGATGCCCCCACAGTGCCGCAGCCAACACACAAGATGATGCCCCCACAGTGCCACAGCCCACACTCAAGATGATGCCCCCACAGTGCCGCAACCCACACTCAAGATGATGTCCCCACAGTGCCACACCCCACACACAAGATGATGCCCCCACAGTGCCGCAGCCAACACACAAGATGATGCCCCCACAGTGCCGCAGCCCACACTCAAGATGATGCCCCCACAGTGCCGCAACCCACACACAAGATGATGTCCCCACAGTGCTGCAGCCCACACACAGGATGATGCCCCCACAGTGCCACACCCCACTCACAAGATGATGCCCCCACAGTGCCGCAACCCACACACAAGATGATGTCCCCACAGTGCTGCAGCCCACACACAGGATGATGTCCCCACAGTGCCACACCCCACACACAAGATGATGCCCCCACAGTGCCACACCCCACACACAAGATGATGCCCCCACAGTGCCACACCCCACACACAGGATGATGCCCCCACAGTGCTGCAGCCCATAAAGGATGATCTCTCCATCCTACTCAGAATACTACATGGAGTAATAAATAGAATCCTGCACTGAGTGCTACAGATCTACGCATTCTGCTCTGTGCTGTGTGTGATCTACACTGTGTTCCAAATTGTTATGCAAAAAATATTTCCTCATATTTTCTCTAAATTACCTATATGAATTGCAGTCATTGTTATTTTCCAGTCATCTACTATTCTAGTATAATTGCAATGTTTTTGAACAAACTGCCTATGAAAACAGTATATTTTTAAAAATAAGAAACACTCAAAATGCATGTTCCAAATTATTATGCACAGCAGAGTTTCAACCATTTTATTTTGAACAAAAAAATGGTCAATTGTGAAATTATAAGCATTATCTGCTTATTACAAAGTGAAATCAAACAGTTTTCAAGTCAAAACTTTATTCTAGGTGATGTTACATTTGCACATAGGACCCCTTGTTCGAAAGAAGCTTCTGAACTCTCTCGTCCATCGAATTTGTCAGTTTTTGGATGGTTTGTGCTTCAATTGTTTTGCATGTGGACAGAATACCCTCCCAGAGCTGTTGCTTAGATGTGAACTGCCTCCCGCCATCATAGACACTCCTTTTGATGATGTTCCAGAGGTTCTCAATGGGGTTGAGGTCAGGGGAAGATGGTGGCCACACCATAAGTTTGTCCTCGTTTATGCCCATAGCAGCCAGAGATGCAGATGTGTTATTTGCAGCATGAGACGGTGCATTATCATGCTTGAAAATGATCTTGATGCGGAAAGCACGGTTCTTCCTCTTGAACCATGGCAGGAAGTGCTGTTTCAGAAACTCCACATAGATTATGGAGTTCATCTTTACCCCTTCAGGGATCCTAAAGGGGCCGACAATCTCTCTCTCCATGATTCCAGCCCAAAACATTACTCCACCTCCTCCTTGTTGGCGCCTTAGCCGTGTTTTCATGGGGTGTCCATCAACCAGCCATCCTCCACTCCATCCATCTGGACCATCGAGCGTTGCACGGCACTCATCGGTGAACAAAACAGTTTGGAAGTCAGTCTTCATGTATCGTTTGGCCCACTGGAGCCGTTTCGGCTTGTGTGCAGTGGATAGAGGTGGTCGACAGGATGGCTTACACACAGCTGCAAACCTCTGAAGGACCCTGCATCTTGTTGTTCTGGGGACGTTGGAGGCACCAGCAGCTTCAAAAACTTGTCTGCTGCTATGGCAAGGCATTTTTGCAGCTGCTCTTTTAACCTGATGCAATTGCCTGTTGGAAAGAGTCCTCAATTTTTCCTTATCAGCACGCACACGTGTGTGCTGGGAATCAGCTACATACTTCTTGATTGTGCGATGATCACGATGAAGTGTCTTGGCAATGTTGATTGTAGTCATGCCTTGACCTAAATACTCCACAATTTTTTGCTTCTCAGCAGCCGACACATCCTTTTTCTTTCCCATTTTGGCAAAAAATAGGCTGCTTAATAATGTGGAACAGCCTTCTTAAGTAGTCTTTGCCTTTATTTGGACACACCTGCCAAACTAATTTGCACAGGTATTTGCAATTGCTTTCAGTGATATAAAGAGCCCTGACACACATCACCATCAATGAGTTTAAATGACAAACAAAAAAATTCCATCCTTATCACTCCTAAACTCTTTTTGCATAATAATTTGGAACACAGTTTAGTGATTACAGTGGCAGACCGCTAATAGCAGCAAACAATGCACCTGCAATGGGCCCCATGAGTCGGGAGGCAGCAGGCCCTCCATCTGGGGTCAATCTTTCCATATTGCTAGGATCCTGGATGCAAATGCAGTCGAAAATGATGGTCCGTCAGCTCATTGCTCCATCATTCACGTCTGAGCTGTGAGTCTCATACTGTGTGAGGGAGCTGTAGTCCAATTATCCTGTATAGGAACCTTAATGTTTGGAAGGGAACTGCTGGGGCATCATACTGGAACTATATTATGTTGGGAGCACTCTGGAGCAACATAATTTGTTGGGAGCACTGTGGTGTCGTCATACTACGCTGCACAGACACTTTTGTTGGCATCAAACATTGTGGTTGAAAACACTAAGGGGCTCCAATAGGGGCAAAATTACTTCGTGCCACAAAACATGTCCCACTTCCTGTCTTTAAAACTTGGGCTATAAGCCCCTTTTTGACAGCGCCTGTGGGGTGTAACCTGCACTTCATATTTATTTCTTGGAAGCCGGGTTGGCAATTAGAATTTCTGCTGTGGGGCGCCATGATTTCTATACATGCCCCTGGTGACATAATTGTTCCTACATTACTGAGACTGGCGCACAAATGAAGGACGGAGATGCGGATGAAATAGTGACATACCACAGACCTGCCAAGTCAGGTTTCCAAATCTGGGGATGTTAATCTGGACCCAGCATAGTAGGGGGTCATGTATGTACGTACAAGGGGTGGTTATCTTCATTGTGAGCTGGACATTGTAATAGAAGCTTGTTGGATACATAAAATTCCAGAAGTTAAGGCTATGTGCACACGCTGCGGATTCACCTGCGGGTTTTTACGCGCGGATCCACAGGTAAAGTGACCTGCGGATTTGCCTGCGGTTTCCCCTGCGGTTTGGCACCTGAACAATGGAACAGGTGCCAAACCGCTGCGGAATCCGCAGAAAGAATTGACAAAACCGCCCGGAAAAAAACGCAGCGTGGGCACAGCGGTTTTGAAAACCCATAGGATAACATGGTACTGTACCATGTCTGCAGAACTGCTGCGGATCCGCAGGGCCAAAAACGCTGCGGAACCGCAGCAGAATCCACAGCGTGTGCACACACCCTAAAACTTTGTAACTTTTTTGTTGATGCCGCTCTATCTTCTTGCTTGTTTCTTGGTAGGAGTCATCATTTGTAATGAAACCATTCTGGATTGTTGTTGTTATACCCATAGCTACCATGTCCATTCATTTGAACATATCCCAGTGCGCCAACGGATTGACTGATGCAGTAGAAACACATGCATCACTTCTGCATTTTTAACCCAATCCTGATGTTGGCTTACAAACAATGGGTTAAAAATGCAGGGGTGGTGACGCGTTTCTATTAAACTTTTCCTCTGATTGTTCCACTCCTAATTTTGGCTTACAAACACTGATGTAAAATACTGACCAAATACTGAACTTGGGAATGTGGCCTACAGCTCTGTCTGACCTAAAACCTGATTTTAGGCTTTATTCACAGATCAGTATTTCATCAGTATTTGTATGCCAAATCCTGGAGTGTCTACAACACTCAGAATAGGTGTCAGTCTTTCAGTTATAGTTTTAATCTGTAAATTATTCCACTCCTGGTTTTGGAATATAAACGCTGATGCTAAACACTGACCATATACTGACGGGTGAGTAAGCCCTTGGAGAGCGTTAGGAATGCTAAATCTGGGCATCGCATATCCCTCTGGAACGTTCAAACTTTTAAATATACGTTTCGTGTATATTCATTCAGGACCTCATACCAGATGCGATACTCCACGGAAAATGTCAAAATAATTCTTATAAAAAATATAGTGGTTTATTCGATTATCCTAAAAAAAAAAAAAAATAAATATCATAGCAAAATAAAGAATATGCGAAGTAGAAATTTTTTTTTTTCCATTTATTCATGTTAATTTCATTAGATTGGCTGAAAACAGTATCCTACCCATATTTGCCTATATCCTGAGTTGAAGCCTTATGTCAGCTGCTTATTCCATCCGTGGCACAGTAAGAGCTTCAGATTCAGCAGGCACAGCAGCCCCTGAGTGTAGACCCCCCTTCGTATATCACGTGATGAGAGATATAAACAGTATATATATTTGTTTCACGTAGCACCTGTTATGGCTATCTATGGCATTCTGGACCAACAGTATGACATTGCCATTAGAGATGAGCGAACCCATTGATGTTTGGGTTCTCTGGAATCGACAAACATACAGTAAAAAGTTAGTCTCGGGCTAGCTACTTCCAGTCCAGTTAGAAATTTCACCCACAGAGCATGGGGCACAGTTAACCCTAAGAAGCAGCTTACAAATTCCACCCACAGACAAAAGGGGCAGAGTACGCCCTAAGATGCAGCTTACAAATTTCACCCACAGACCATAGCAGTTTATAAATTTCACACACAGATCATGGGGCAGAGTCAGGGGCGGTCACTGACAGCTTGGGGCCCCTGTGCAAGAAATGTGTCTGGGCCCCCTCCTTTTATGGCGACAAAGCTACATCTATATATTATGTATATTGCCATCCCTTATTACACAGTGCCTTCTCTTGTTATGTACATCACCGTCCCTTACATATCGAATTTTATAAAGCCCTGTCTTTATTACATACCGTCCTGTCTTGTTAGATGTATGATGCAATGACGGCTGATGGAGCATGGGAAAGCTTCTTTTCTAATGGAGGAGCTGATGGAATGGTCGTCTGGTCACTGGCTCCTCCATCAGCAGTCATTTTATATCTAACAAGAGAGGGGACTATGTAATAAAAGAAGGTGCTGTGAATAACAAAAATAACAACAATACTCTATGCAAGAGACGGCATTGTACATAACAGCAGAGCTACGGTGGGGGAAATAAGTATTTGATCCCTTCCTGATTTTGTAAGCTTGTCCACTGACAAAGACATGAAAAGTCTATAATTTTAAAGGGAATCTGTCACCCATTTTTTCGAGTATCAGCTGTCGGCACCGCCATCATTCTGTAATGCTGTAGATAAGCCCCGGATGTAACTTTAAAGAGAAGAAAAACAAGTTATATTATACTCACCCAGGGGCGGTCCGGGTCCGGCGCCTCCCATCCTCTAACGGTGACGTCCTCTTCTTTGCTGCTTGTCGTGGCTCCTGTGCAGGTGCACTGCTCTGCCCTGTTGAGGGCAGAGCAGAGTCCGGCAGTGCGCAGGTGCCGGGAGAGGTCCGGCACCTGCGCACTGCAGTATTCTGCTCTGCCCTCAACAGGGCAAAGCAGTGTGCCTGCACAGGAGCCACGACAAGCCGCAAAGAAGAGGACGTCACCGTTAGAGGATGGGAGGCGCTGGACCGCAACACCCATCGGACCAAGACCGGACCTAATGCCAGGGGGGGCTTATCTACAGCATTAGAGAATGTTGTAGACAAGCCCCTGATGGCGGTGCCAGCAGCTGATACTCGAAAAATGGGGTGACAGATTCCCTTTAAGGGTAGATTAATTTTAACATTGAGAGATAGAATATCAAAAATAAAATCCAGCAAATCACATTGTATAGATTATATAAATTTATTTGCATTTTGAAGTGAGAAATAACTATTTGATCCCCTTCCAATCATTAAGAGTTCTGGCTCCTACAGAGCAGTTAGATGCTCCTAAGCAACTCGTTACCTGCATTAAAGACAGCTGTCTTACATAGTCACCTTTATAAAAGACTCCTGTCCACAGACTAAATTAATCAGTCAGGCTCTAACCACTACAACATGGGCAAGACCAAAGAGCTTTATAAGGATGTCAGGGACAAGATCATAGACCTGCACAAAGCTGGAATGGACTACAAAACCATAAGTAAGATGCTGGGTGAGAAGGAGACAACTGTTGGTGCAATAGCAAGAAAATGGAAGAAATACAAAATGACTGTCAATCGACATCGATCTGGGGCACCATGCAAAATCTCACTTCGTGGGCTACCTTTGCTCATGAGGAAGGTTAGAGATCAGCCTAAAATTGCACTGGGGGGGACTTGTTAATGTTCTCAAGGCAGCTGGGACCATAGTCACCAAGAAAACCATTGGTAATACACTATAAAGGTTTAAAATCCTGCAATGCCCTCAAGGTCCCCCTGCTGAAGAAGGCACATTTGCAGGCCTGTCTGAAGTTTGTCTGTGAACACCTTGATGATTCTGTGAGTGATTGGGAGAAGGTGCTGTGGTCAGAGGAGACAAAAATTGAGCTCTTTGGCATTAACTCAACTCGCCGTGTTTGGAGGAAGAGAAATGCTGCTTATGGTCCAAGCAACACTGTCCCCACTGTCAAGCATGGGGGTGGAAACATTATGTTTTGGGGATGTTTCTCTGCTAAGGGCATAGGACTACTTCATCACATCAATGGGAGAATGGATGGAGCCTTGTACCGTAAAATCCTGAGTGACAACCTCCTTCCCTCTGTCAGGAGATTAAAAATGGGTCATGGCTGGATCTTCCAGCAAGACAATGACCCAAAACATGCAGCCAAGACAACAAAGGAGTGGCTCAAAAAGAAGCACATTAAGGTCATGGAGTGACCTATCCAGTCTTTAGACCTTAATCCCATAGAAAACTTATACAAGATGGCACATAATAAGGGACGGTGATATACCTAATAAAAGAGGAAGCTATGTAACTAAGGACGGTGTTATACACAATAAGTAAGTACACTATATACTAAGGGACTGTGCTATACATAATAAGGCTGCATCCCTGTATCTGTGTGCAGTGTCTGTGTGCTGCCTGCTTTTATAGATGTATTGAGCATGTCCTCTTCTGATCCTCAAAATCAGATCAGAACAAGGCATTCTCTGACCCTCACGGATCTCATTCTCAGATCTGTGATTTTTATGTATGTGTGATTGGACCCATGAAACTTGAGTCTGTGTGCCATCCAATAAAAAAACCTTCATGTTGACATCTCCCAGCCACAACTTGTCTTGTCACGATAATTGTTGCAGCCCTGAAAATAGCAAGGTCACATACATTGTATCATACATGTGTCTCCCCCCAAATACAGATATGTACCCCACCATTAATATGCTATTAGCTACGTACCATTAAAAATATAAAGTGATAAACAGCACTGTGCCCCCCATTAACTAAAATCTCTGACTCCCAATAATATTAAATATTCAGTCTGTGATTCTCCCCAATTAACTGACTCTCCCCAATTAACTGTAAGGCTATGTGCACATGTTATATATGCAAGGTTTTACAAGCAAAGTGAATGAGATCCCTGATGTCTCATGCACACGCTGCTTATTTTTTACTTGCAGATTTGCAGCAAATTCAAATCTGCTTAATGTCAATACTTGCATTTTATTTCACCCGTACTAATGGGGAAAATACGTAACAAAAGCATGGCAGAAATGTGGAAAAAAAATGAATGTATTTTACCCAGCTTTCTTCCTGCCAACAAATTATGATATGCAGCAGAATTTTCTCCTGCAATCCATGAATGTGTGCACATTAGGGTGACCGGATCTCATATGGGGGGGGAAAAAATGTCAGAATCTTGTTCGTCTGGACCCCACAAAACGATTCCCCTTTCCAGATATTGAGAGAGCCAAAATTTGAGCTCGATCAAACGACGTTAACCCGTGCCGCTCGTCGCTCAAAGTTTGAAAAAATCCAAATTGAGGTATTTTAAGATTTAGGTATTTTGCATAGTCTGTTAGACTATAAAGAATGTGACAACAACATTGCAGAAATAGCCCTGACCAAATTTTCAAACCATTTGTGGTATTTGAATGCAGAGTTGGTGGGATTATCGTTTTTTGATCCCACCATTACAGACAATGAAAAGTTGTTAATGACTAATAAATTGCTCAGTAGCACAGATGAACCATCAGAGCACGCTAGGGTTGTAAATCCAAAAGTTAGGAAAGAAAAATTAAAAGAGGTAGGAAGTAACCGACTTCAACGACCTTCTGACAAAAGATGAAGAACAAAAGCAATATGTCCTGCAAGTTGTAAGCAAATGCCGAGCATTATATTCTGACGTTTCAAAAACTACTTAACAAAAGCTCTAGAATAGATTAGATAACTATGTAAAATTATCAACTCATGTAGGTTAGCGTGCTCTGATGGTTCATCTGTGCTACTGAGCAATTTATTAGCCATTAACAACTTTTCATTGTCTGTAATGGTGGGATCAAAAAACGATAATCCCTGTCCTGTATCCCCATCATTCATTATAAGTCCTTGATAGCATCATAATGAATTTGGGGGTGGGAGAAGACCCTATCAGTTACTGAGCATCTTCCACCACTTCCCAATTCATTACAAGTCTCTGACAGCGTCGTCTCACACCTTTCATTTCATTATAAAGTGTCCTATGCACCTTATCGCCTCCTCTCCCAATCCCCAATAAATTTTAAATCCCCGATAGCGTCTCAGAATTGTAATGCTATCAGGGGCTTAGCACCCTCCTCCGCTACCCAGTTCATTTTACATCCATATCTAACGTCCTCCTCCCACTGTTCGTAAGTCCATTATATGTCCCCCTTCCTCCCATCCCAATCCCCCACATCCCTCATTGTCCTCCTCCCCCCCACATCCCATTGCCCTCTGCACCACACCCATCATTGCCTTCTCCCCATCTCAATCATTGCCCTCTCTACCACCCCAAACATTTTCTCCACCATTTTTCACCCCATCCACCCCCATCATTATCCTCTCCATCACCTCCATCATTGCCTTCTCCCCCACCACCCCCATCATTGCCCTTTCTACCACCTCTAACTTTTCTTTCTCCCCCACCACCCCCATCATTGACCTTTCCACCACCATCACATCATTGCCCTTTCCACTACCTCCATCATTACCTTCTCCTCCACCATCCCCATAATTGCCCTCTCCATCACCTCCATCACTGCCTTCTCCCCCAACACTCCATCATTGCCCTTTCCACCACCTCTATCATTGCTTTCTCCCCCCACCACCCCCATCATTGCCCTCTCTACCACCTACACACTCACCACTCACCTCTCCGCATGTTCCCTTCACCGCCGGCAGCTTTTTAGCTGACAGACATGCTTTGGATTCTGACGTCATCCAGCCGCGTTGCTGTGTCAGACAGGAAGCGCTGGCAGAAAGCAGAACGGATACCTGCAGCTCTGCTACCATATTCTCCTGTAGGCAGCAGAGCTGCAGGGATCGCTCCCTGCCCGCCGCACATGAGGGCAATCTAACCAAGGGTCCCCCGGAACCTCGGGGTCGGGCAAACAGGCCAGATTGCCCTCATTGTTAGCCGCCCTGCAGGGGCCCCCCTCCACCTCCGGGCCTCGGTGCAGTCGCACCGGCTGCACGTGCGGTATGTCCGCCCCTGGGCTGAGTACCCCCTCAGCAGCAGCTTACAATTGTCACCCATAGATCATGTTGAAGAGTATCAGAAGCCGCTCACAAATTTCACCCAAAGAGCATGGGACAGAGAACCCCCACAGCTCCAAAATGTCTGCTCCTGTAGCTTATGTTTCAAATGCCGTTGATTAAAAGTTTGTAGTATGGTCTTGTTTCGAGCTGGCGGTATGCTGCGAGGCTTGCTACAGGCAGTACAGTTAAAAATTGCACCCACAGAGCATGTTTCCAAATTTTCCATGCAAAAGCTCATGACAAACACACAGACAGTAACCCACAGTACCCCCCACATGCAGGGCTGCAGAGTACATACAGTGGCTTTTGGCTAACTACTACAGATATGGGGTCAAGAATACACACAGCGCATTTCTGCCACAGTGCTATGACAGACATGGTTGCCTAAGGGTAGAAAATTTTTTTCACACATATCCCTCCCACCGACTAAGTTGAAAATTCTAAAATGTTTTGGGTATGCAAGGCACTATCACAGAGACGGGTGCAGAGTACACATAGAGAGTGTTTTTGTAAAACTGCGAACACACAAAACCTATGCTAAGCAGAGTAGAAATAAAAAAAAAAATAAGAATCTTGAACCAGGAGAAACAAGTCTAAGTGGAGGAGGAGGTCGACATGGCAATATAGGTGGAAGAGAGGAGTTTTTTTGTATTTTGTATTTGAGGAGGAAGCCCCCATATGAAACAAATGGAAATAGAGTTGAAGATTGTCTGGCAGCGGTTGTTTTAGTTCTCTAGTCATCCAAAGATATGGACAAGTAGTGTGGGATCCACGACTGGTTCATTTTAATGAATGTTGGGTCACCCACGTTGGATGTGTACAGGTGGATGCGCCTGTCTGTAATGACCACCCCCGCCGTGCTAAACACACATTCCTATAGTACACTTGATGCAAGGCAGGCATGTACAGTTGTGGCCAAAAGTATTGACACCCCTGCAATTCTGTCAGATAATACTCAGTTTCTTCCTGAAAATGATTGCAAACACAAATTCTTTGGTATTATTATCTTCATTTAATTTGTCTTAAATGAAAAAACACAAAAGAGAATGAAGCAAAAAGCAAAACATTGATCATTTCACACAAAACTCCAAAAATGGGCCAGACAAAAGTATTGGCACCCTCAGCCTAATACTTGGTTGCACAACCTTTAGCCAAAATAACTGCGACCAGAATTGCAGGGGTGTCAATACTTTTGGCCACAACTGTACCTCCAAAGCATAAAGGGCAAGCTCCACCATGTTGTTGTAACGCTGCCTCCACTTAATACGAGCGTCAGGCCGTAACAGATGGTGGTGCCGATGTTGGGGTATGCTCATAAAGTTTTCCATATTTCAGCCATGCGAACGCTGCCTTCCGAGGTGCTGGTGGTGCCCAATCTGTGTTGGCGACTTCCTTTTCCGCCTTGTTGTTCCACTGAGCCCCCGCTGTCAGGTGAGAAAGCGATGAGTAGTTTTTCTACCAGCGTGTGCTTGTATTCGCACATTTTGCAATCCCTCTCCAGTTATGGAAGTAATGATGGTACACTATCCTTGTAGCAGGGATTCATCAGGGTGGCCACCCAGTAATCTGCACTGGTAACAATAGGGGCAACTCAGCAGTATTTCTGCAGTTACTGCAGCATGTAGTGGTTCGTGTGCCAGGCTGCCCAGAAATGATGAAAAGCTGTCTTTGGTTGGAGGTATATCGTCTGGGTACTCTGTATCCTCCCAGCCATGCTCCGTGTGCTCCTCTGAGTGCCATACTGCTGTGAAAACGGTTGTTCTTCCTCCCCCGCCACCTCCTCATCATCCACAATCATTGGTGGAATATTTAAAGCAGTGCAACATGGCACACTCGTCCCGCATGGAGGCCCACTCATTGGTGGTGAAGTGGTGTTGTTCTGCAGAGCAACTCAACCGTGCGTGCTGCAGCTGAAACTCCACTATTGTCTGCTGCTGTTCGCACAGCATATGCAAGGTGGAGTTCCACCGTTGGTACGTCACATATCAGCCAATGAGCGGGAAGGCATAAAGGACAGGCAAGTGAGCAGCAGCAGAGTAAGAACACCGAAAATGCACACTCACTGACCGCACTTTCAGCAGCAGCTCCAATGTGTGGGTAGTTTTTTTTAGGAAACTCTGCATCACCAAGTTTAGCACATGCGCCAGGCAAGGGATGTGCATCAAAACGGCTAGGCCAAGAGCCGCTATGAAATTTAGCCTGTTATCGCACACCACCAGTCCTGGCAAGAGGTTCGCCGGCAGCAACCACTCGTCTGTCTGCTGATTGATCCCATTCCACAACTCATGCACGTTGTGGGATTTTTCCCAAAACAGAGGAGTTTACGAAACACCTTGCTGTCGTTTCCCCCGTATGTACTCAAGTTGGTGGTGCATGTCTTCCTATGACTGAATGATGAGCCGGTGGAGGAAGAAGAGTAGGAGGAGGGAATCTGGACAAATAAACGTCCAGCAATACTAGGTGGTGGCTAGATATGAGGTAGAACGACTTCCGCCTCTGCCCCACTACATTTACCCAGTGGGCAGTTAGGGAGATGTAATGTCTCTGGCCGTGCTTACTGGTCCACGTGTCGGAGCTTATGTGGACCTTTCCGCTGATGGTATACTTGACTTGGTCCACAACACGTGCACCAGAGGAAGGTGTTGTAATTGTGCATGTAGCAGGTACAGAACAACCAGGTCCTCTCCCTGCATCATCTACACCCCCACCATCAGCAGGTACACCAGCACCACCACGTCCATGTGCCTTATTTGATGCTCTCCTCATTTTTGGAAGTTGATTTTGTAATAGCTAGTCTCAAAGAGATGGCGGAAGAGTGGATTTATTTATTTGCAACAGTACTAGAAAAAAAATAGTGGTCCTGAAAACTTATGTATTTGGCATTAAAATTGGAAGTAGACAGCTGATGGCAATTGTTTATTTCCCAGACTCATAAAAACAACACACCAGCCCTGAAAAATTAGGCTATGTGCACACGCTGCGGATGTGTCTGCGGATTTTTCCTTGCTGATTTTGCAAAATCCGCAGGTAAATCCGCAGGTCAAGAGACCTGCGGATTAGCCTGCGGTTTAGCCCTGTGGTTTCACACCTCTACAATGGAGCAGGTGTGAAACCGCTGCGGATTCCGCACAAACAATTGACATGCTGCGGATTTGAACCCGCAGCAAATCCGCGCGGAAAAATTTGCAGCTTGTGCACAGCGTTTTTTGTTTTTCATAGATTATAATGGTATTGTACAACGCAGCAGAAACTGCTGGGCCAAATCCGCAGCAGAATCCGCAGCGTGTGCACGTACTCTTAGTATTGTGACCTAGAAATGGCAACGACATGGCTGATGCAATTTATTGAGTTGCAAAAGTACTAGAAAACACACACCAGGCCTTAAAGGGAACCTGTCAGCAGGATTGTGCATAGTAACCTACACACAGTGTCAGGTCGACACCGTTATGCTGAATAAAATGATACCCGCGTTGTTGAAATCTGTCTTGTGGATGTTTCTTAATCTTTATTTTCAGTTTTATATTAATGAGATGGGGCGTACAAATGGCACCAAAATGGCTGATGTGATATATTGTTTTGCAAAACTACTAGAATAAACATACCAGGCCTCAAAAATTATTTTTGGGGTCTACTAATAGCAATGAGATGACTAATGCCAATTATTTATTTCTCAGACTAATAGAAAACACACAGCGGCTTTAAGGACAGTACTCCCACATGCTGAGGGTGCAGAGGACACACAGCGGTTTTTAGCACAATACTCTCACAGATGGGTTTTCAGAGTACACATAGCGTCTTTTATCACATATAGAGTAGTTGCAGAGTACACAGTGTTGTGTTTGCAGAGTGCGCAGTCAGATTCTGGCCCTCACTCCAGATGCGTCCTATCCCTACACCAACGAGAACATAATGGCCGCGGCACTTGTGATCCAGCCTTTATACAGGCCGGTTAACGTGCTGCCCCGGCCAATCACATCCATGAGGTGCCCACAGAAGTGCCCACAGTCTAAAAGATTGATTATTGGCTTAGCTGCTGCCTTTCAACAAGCTTTTAGGGTAGGTTCACATTGGGCGTTTTTGCAGTGTTTTTTTTTTTTGCTGCTTTTTTATGCTAATTTTCAGCTACTTTTAACAGTACCAGCAAAGCCTATGAGATTTCAGATATCTCATGCATACACTTTGTTTTTTTGTGTCATCAGGATTTTGTACTTTGCTGTGTTTTTTGGACATAGAGCATGTCACTTCTTTCAGCGTTTTTGCAACGTTTTTCACCAATTGACTTGAATGGGTGTTGAAAAAACGCAGGTATCATTATTTGCAGCGTTTTTTCTGCAGAAAAGTCATGGACATTAGCATGGACAAAGAGACACAAAAAATGCACCAAAAAACGCACCAAATCCGCACCAAAAAACGCACCTAAACCTGCGTTTTTGCTGCAGCCTCTTTTTTGCCAAGCAGAAAAAAAGCAGCAAAAAACGCCCAGTGTGAACCTACCCTTACACTGGCGAACCTGAACAGGAAACCGGACATACAGTAAAATGTATGTCCAGTATAAACTTTATGGTTTGAGTTTACTCATCCTAGTTACCATCCAGCCAAGCTAAGTGTACAGAAATATCCAGGGATGTAACTACTGCGGTCGCCTCCGTGATCGGGCCTGGCGGGTAAGCGGCCCGCTGATGCCAGTAAATACATCAGCTGGATGTGCGTCCTCGGACGCACATGCAGCTTAAGTGAATTGAAGAGCAGAGACTCCTCGGGTCCATGCGTAGCAATACACGCTGTCGGACAATCAGAGGCCAGCAGTTGACGTCAGCGTGCATGTGACTGGGGGCGCATGGGAGTGACGTCATGAGCTCCCGTTGCTTGCATGCTGAAGTCAGGTGCTGGCTTCAGAAGAGGATGCCGTGTAGCGTGGGAGTGGATGAGAGGTGAGTATTTTATTTCAAATCAAAGAGTACATGGTGACCTTACTACTACATGGATGACTATGGGCTGTGCATTATACTATATTGATAACTATGGGCTGTGCATTATATTTGATATGGGTTGTGTATTATACTAATAAGGAGGTGCATTATACTATATGGAGGACTATGGAGAGTGCATTATATTTTATCACATATCTGTCAAATCTGTTACACAGGGTGAGTATATTTTGTCTGTGACGACGAAGAAATCATGGAGGATGGAGCGTCAGCTTACTCTCCCTTTCCCATCATTCCCCCTCTGCGTCTGGCGTCTCAGCACATTGGGTGCAGTAATATCATTTCAAAGCGCCCGCTGTGCCAAAGATGTGCAGTGGATCAGGAGACACCATGAAGAGACTGGACCAGTGGGGGAACTGGGAAGTGTTTTTTTTTTTTTATTTATTTTTTTATGCGGGACACATTATACTGAAAGGAGCACTATGTGGGGCCATTATACTGTATGGAGCGCTATGTGGGGCCATTATACTGTATAGAGTGGTATGTGGGGCCATTATACTGTATGGAGCTCTCTGTGGGGCCAATTATACTGTATAGAGTGGTATGTGGGGCCATTATACTGTATGGAGCAGTCTGTGGGGACCATTATACTATATGCAGCACTCTGTGGGGCCCAATATACTCTATGGAGCACTATGAGGGGCCCAATATACTCTATGGAGCACTATGAGGGGCCCATTATACTCTATGGAGCACTATGAGGGGCCCACTATACTCTATGGAGCACTATGTGGGGCCCACTATACTCTATGGAGCACTATGTGGGGCCCACTATACTCTATGGAGCGCTATGTGGGGCCCACTATACTCTATGGAGCACTATGTGGGGCCCATTATACTCTATGGGACATTATGTGGGGCCCATTATTCTGTGGAGTGCTATGTGGGGCTATTATACTGTATGGAGCGCTATATGGGGTCATCATACTGTATGGAAGGCAATGCAGGGTCCTGTTAAACTGTATGGAACACTTTTTGTACTGTATAGAGAACTGAGTGAGGATTATAGTTGGGGAATCATACTGTGATGGAGTCACCGTACTTTGCTGGACGAATTGAGGGTGGGGGTTGGGTGCAGCAGGGTCATCATACCAGGGCTGTGGAGTCGGTAAGCCAAACCTGCGACTCCGACTCCGACTCCTCAATTTCCCTTACACCAACTCCGACTCCACGACTCCGACTCCCACACATATTGCTTATATTTAAGTGAAAAATGTATTGTAGTACAATGTGAACCTCAGACATTTAATCATTTTTATGATCCAATAATCAAGATATTTAGATAGAACAGAATATATATTGGTGTACTACCCAGCTTTCATTCGTTTTGGTACAGATACGATATGGATAGACAGATATGGATAAATGGATAGATAGAGCAGATTTCTAATCTGCTTTTGCTATTGAGTAACATTATCTATGAGCTCAAAAACCTTTCAGGTGATGCCGTTTTTTAAAAAGCTGATCTGCTTTTGCAGCTGAAAAACGTATCCTCAAAAAACACAGGAAAAACGCTGTGTGTGAATGTAGCCTTAGATCAGGAATATAACAGCCATTTATAGGACATTTCATAACTTTCCCAAACTCCTATGAAAAAATATTCAGCACATCCTGCATTGAATTACTGTACCCAATTTATTATATATTTTAGGAGTCGGAGTCGGTCCTTTTTATACCGACTCCGACTCCACCAAAATGAGCACCGACTCCACGACTCCGACTCCACAGCCCTGCATCATACCTTGCATCTGTTGGGTACTGTGGAGGAATTCACTGTGTATGGAAGTCTCATTTGTTGGCATGATACTGTATTATTCAAGGTTCTTTATTTTTATCCTTTATTATATATTTAAATATCCAGCCCATAATCCTCCCTATAGCATAATACACCTCCATAGTCTTTCCAGTCCACCACTTACCACTATATTTAGATTGCTTTACAGCAAAAGTCAAATTGAGATTCCTGTGTTGTCCCTTAAGGACCTTAATCTCTCGGTTACCAGTGCTTGAAAAGAGCAAGGTTTTGTATATAATATTTAGCCCCAATAAAGCAGCCAATTTTCTATTTTGTGGTTTCATTTTTTCTTCTTCTTTTAGTTTTTCCCCAACAGCCATAACTTTTTCCTTTCCGTCGACATAACCATGTAAGGGCTTGTTTATTGCGGGATGGGTTGTAGTTTTTAACTTTTCAGTTTGTCATGCAATGTACTAAAAATATGGTGAAAAAATAAAATTCCACCATTTGGTTTTTGAGTTTCATTTTTGAAGAGTTGATTGAGGTAAAAGTGACCCTGGTAACATGTATCTCCAAGTCAATGCTATTATCATCACAAAAAAAACTTGTATTTTTTTACTATTTTAATGGATTTAAATAAATTCTGAAATTTTATAAAGAAATTATATAGTCTGGATGCAGCTTCCTCTGATAGAGGAGAGCACTGAAACAGTGTCCTTCCACATTACAGGAGAGAATAATGTTATGTTTACACTAGGCGTTCGTTTTTCAGCGCTTTTTTAATGCAAATTTTTTTTTTTACCATCAATCTAGTGTCCAAAAATCAATATACACAAAATGGCGCTTCAACTCCTAATGTAGCAAATGCTACAATAGACTAGAATGGTGAATACATGCCACTTAAAATGATAATAGCAAGCGTTAATAGGAAATAAACCTTAATCCCTTAACCCCCAAGGGTGGTTTGCACGTTCATGCCAATTTTTACAATTCTGACCACTGTCCCTTTATGAGGCAATAACTCTGAAACGCTTCCATGGATCCCGGTGATTCTGACATTGTTTTCTCGTGACATATTGTACTTCATATTAGTGGTAAAATTTCATTCAAATAACTTGCGTTTATTTGTAAAAAAAAAAAAAAAAAAAACCCGGAAATTTGGCGAAAATTTTGCAATTTTCCAACTTTGAATTTTTATGCCCCTAAATCACAGAGATACAGCACACAAAAACTTAATAAGTAACATTTCCCACATGTTTACTTTACATCAGCACAATTTTGGAACCAAAATTTTTTTTTGTTAGGAAGTTATAAGGGTTAAAAGTTGACCAGCGATTTCTCATTTTTGCAACACCATTTTATTTTTACGGACCACATCACATTTGAAGCCACTTTGAGGGATCTATATGATAGAAAATACCCAAAAGTGACACTATTATAAAAACTGCACCCTTTAAGGCAGGGGTCCCCAACCGCCGGTCCGCGGCCCAGCACCGGGCCGCTGCAGTGCCCTTGCCGGTCCGCGGACACAAGGGGAGCCAGGGGCGGTCAGTGGCGTAGCGGGGGCTGGGGCAGCGCGCAGCAGTTCTTAGACTGCTCTCAAGTGTAGCGGCGGCCAGAGAGCGATCCAAGCAGCTCCGCTGCCTGCAAGAGGGAATAGCAGGAGCGGAGCTGCAAGGACCCGTCCAGCCTCCTGCCCGCCGCCTACGCTTCCTGTCTCTGACTGACACAGAGAGGAACGCGCCGCTGCTGTGTCAGAGCGAGGAAGCGCGGGCGATGCTGCGGACAGGTGAGAGGTGTTGTCTGTGTGTATGTATAATGTGTGTGTGTGTGTGTGTGTGTGTGTGTATGTATGTGTGTGTATGTCTGTGTGTATTTATGTATGTGTATGTGTGTGTGTCTGTGTTTGTGTCTGTGTGTGTGTAGGTTAGCCTGGCCCTGGAGGAGATGGGGACATGAGGAGAAGACAGTGATGAGGAGAGAAGGCCATGATGGGGGTAATGGGAGAAGGCCATGATGGGGGTAATGGGAGAAGGCCATGATGGGGGTAATGGGAGAAGGCCATGATGGGGGTAATGGGAGAAGGCCATGATGGGGGTAATGGGAGAAGGCATTGATGGGAGTGATGGGGAGAAGGCAATGATGGGGTGAAGGAGAGACGGCAGTGATGGGGTGATGGAGAGACGGCAGTGATGGGGTGATGGAGAGACGGCAGTGATGGGGTGAAGGCAATGATGGGAGTGATGGAGAGACGGCAGTGATGGGGTGATAAAGAGACGGCAGTGATGGGGAGAAGGCAATGATGGGGTGATGGAGAGACGGCAGTGATGGAGAGACGGCAGTGATGGGGTGAAGGCAATGATGGGAGTGATGGAGAGACAGCAGTGATGGGGTGAAGGCAATGATGGGGAGAAGGGAGTGATGGGGTGAAGGCAATGATGGGGTGATGGAGCAGGCAAGGATGGGGGTGATGGAGCACTCATTCAAAACCTATGGTGAGTTGAGTCACATTATAAATGTTATTTAATTATAAGTATGCACTGCTAAACTACAACTGCGTCCATAGCCCCGCCCCCTTATGACCAAAGCCCCGCCCCTGCCACACCTCCATCCCCACCCTGCCAGGCCATGGAAGAATGGTCTTGCTTGAAACCGGTCCCTGGTGCAAAAAAAGGTTGGGGACCACTGCTTTAAGGTACTCAAAACCACATTCAAGAAGTTTATTAACCCTTCAGGTGCGTCACAGGAATTTTTTGAATATTTTAAAAAAAAAATGAACATTTAACTTTTTCACAAAAAAATACTTCAGGTTCAATTTTTTTTTATTTTACCAAGGGTAACAGGAGAAATTGGACAGCAAAAGTTATTGTGCAATTTGTTCTGAGTACACTGATACCTGATATGTGGGGGGAACCACTGTTTCGGCGCATGGCTGAGCTCAGAAGGGAAGGAGCGCCGTTTGACTTTTTCAATGCAAAATTGGCTGGAATTCAGATCGGACGCCATGTCACGTTTGGAGAGCCCCTGATGTACCTAAACAGTGGAAACCCCCCACAAGTGACCCCATTTTGGAAACTAGACCCCCCCAAGGAACTTATCTAGTTATGTGTTGAGAACTTTGAACCCACAAGGGCTTCACAGAAGTTTATAACGTACAGTGGTACAATTAAAAAATCATATTTTTTCCAAAAAAAGTTTTTTTCACCCCCAATTTTTATTTTCCCAAGGGTAACAGGACCCTAACAGTTATTGTGCAATTTGTCCTGAGTACGCTGATACCCCATATGTGGGGGGAAACCACTATTTGGGCATTTGGGCGCATGACAAAGCTCAGAAGGGAAGCAGCGCCATTTGACTTTTTTGGCTGGATTTGAGATCGGACACCATGCCGCGATTGGAAAACCCCTGATGTACCAAAATAGTGGAAACCCCCCAGAAATGACACCATTTTGGAAACTAGACCCCCCAAGGAACTTATCTAGATGTGTGGTGAGCACTTTGAACCCCCAAGGGCTTCACAGAAGTTAATAACGTACAGCCGTACAATTGAAAAATCATATTTTTTTCCTCAAAAATGATCTTTTCACCCTCAATTCTTATTTTCCCAAGGGTAACAGGACCCTAAAAGTTATTGTGCAATTTGTCCTGAGTACGCTGGTACCCCACATGTGGGGGTAAACCACTATTTGGGCGCATGGCAGAGCTCGGAAGGGAAGCAGCGCCATTTGACTTTTTTGGCTGGAATTGAGATCGGACACCATGTCGCGGTACCATGGATATTTATATGCGTCTTTTTGATCACGCGTTATTGCACTTTTTGTTCGGCGGTTGCGGCGATACCAAATATGTGTACTTTTATTGTTTTGTTTTGTTTTTTATTTCCAAAAAATGAATTTATTAGGGAATATTTTTTTTTTTTAATTTATTTAGCGATTTTTTTAAATTATTTTTACACTTTTTTTTTTTTACTTTATTACATTGTCACAGGGGGATCGCTGATCTGTCACATCACAGATCACTGTGACAGATCAGCGATCTGTCACAGGCGCTGCACTTGGCTTCCTCGTGCCTGCGCTTTGCAGGCACTGAGGAAGCCAGCTCCCTGCAGGCCCCCGAAGGTCCCCGTCACCATCTTGGATTCGGGGACCTGCAGGGATGGAGCCCCCAGCGGAGGCGCTGCACATTGCGCTGCTGTGGGGGGGCTCAGGGAAGCACGGAGGGAGCCCCCTCCCTGCCGATGCTTCCCTTTAACCCCCGGTACACCACAATCGTGTTTGATCGTGGTGTGCAATGGGTTATCGTGTCAGGGCGGTCCGTGACCGCCCCTGACACATTGTGCCGGGTGTCAGCTGTGATAATCAGCTGACACCCGGCCGCGCTCACCGGCGCTCACCGTGTGAGTGCCGCTAATCGAGCTATACGTACTATCCCGTCCATGGGAATAGGGGCCCGGGTCCCATGGACGGGATAGTACGTCTGATGTCAGAAAGGGGTTAAAGTAGGAGAGCGATTCACTTTATGTGGAGCTGTGATTCCCGTCCTGATACCCCGACGCGCGTTTCATGGCTAGGCTTCTATATTCTATATACTCCCTAACACAACTAGGTAATACTATTGTACTATTATATTACTATGACTTTTTGGCGTATTATAGTTGTTTATGTGTTTACATGCATGGGTCTGCACTCCTCATTGATCAATTTATTTTCTACTAGCTGCTGGCCCGATTCTAAAGCATCGGGTACTCTAGAATATGGCCAGCGGCAGAATAAAATAAAAAATGTGATATACTTGCCATCCGACGGCCCCCCGGACTCTGTCCCTCCTCTCCACGCTGCCGGCATCTTCCGTTCCCAGTACTGCTTTGCGCCAAAGACCGCTGCTGACGTCACTCTCGCGAGAGTGCGACGTCATCAGCGGTATTTCGCGCAAAGCATTACTGGGAACGGAAGATGCCGGCAGCGTGGAGAGGGGGGACAGAGTCCGGAGGCCGTCGGAAGGTGAGTATGTTTGTGTTTTTGTTACCCATGGCCACCTTCCGACGGCCTCCTATGTCCTTTCCACGCTCCCGGCCTCGCATTCCCAGTAATGCTTTGCGGCTTATACCACTGATAACGTTGCGCTCTCGCGAGAGTGACGTCATCGCGGGTCTAAGTCGCAAAGCCTTCCTGGGACCGCGAGGCCGGGCGGGTGGAAAGGACATTGGAGGCCGCCGGTGATACTAATTTTTAAAAAAATCTTTTTACTAATAATCCCTGCGGCTGATTGAGCGCTGTCCCAGACTGCGCTGGCCGCTGATTGGTTGCGGCCTGGCGGCCGTGACCAGTCAGCGGCCCGCGATTTCGGTTACAGACAGACACAATAAGGCGTTTATTTATATAGATACTTCTAACATTTCATGTCTAGTGTATTATTGACGTGCTTGCCATTTGTTTCATTCTGTAAGAGATCTCCTTTTTTAATTGTTTTTGCTACTCTGTTGAAATAAATATGTTTGGATATTATTTTGTGACTCATGGGAGTTTTCTCTGTAGGTTGCTTTATGTATATTCATTCCCATTCAATTGTTTGACCGCTATTGGTTACAGAGGTATAATTAGTAAGAAGCTTTTTATTTAATTTTTTTGCTCTCTAAGTCTGGGGTGCATTTTCTAATGATGTGAATTCTAGGATACTAAAAATGTTAAGTTAGTTTGTGCTGCCATTTCCTGAGACAAATAATGTTCTTATTTTTCACTCGATAGCTATATGAGGGTTTGTATTCCAGGATGTAACTCATGACCGCACACCAGGATGTTGTCCTCCTTTACATTTTCTTGGACAGGAAAAAGAGACGTTAAAAGACTGCTACCACAACAAGCAGTGTTTTTCCAGTTTCTACAGATGACAGCTGCATGAGAGATACTTCTAGAAGGACAAGTTAGAGCTTTTAAACTTCCATTATATGGACCCAGGTAGGATTGGAGCGTACTGGGGAAGCTCTTGGAGTTTCCTTAATTTTCTGCACTGTGACTACTCTCCAGCAGAGCTAGTGATAAGGAAAGAAATAGGAGGTTTAGGTTGCGTGCCTTTGTGTTGTATTTGGCTGCGTGCCTCTGTACTGGTCCGCATTCCGCTGGTCTGGGCCGTGTGCCTATATGGTAGGCTAGGCGGTGTGCCTGCCAGACCTCACCCAAGGTCATGTCATTTGTCTGTGGTTTGCAATGCGTAAGTGGTGGTGGCCATTTTAGACGATATACCCATAGCGAATGGCCAAGTATTTGCTTTTGCTTACTTGCAAATTTATAAAATGAATTATTATTTGTTTTAAGAGCACCACTGATTCCATGATGCTGTCCACAAAAAGGACTGACATACAAAATACAAATGTAACTTATGGTAAATGTATGACACACTGATATGGAAAGGAGAGGGTTATGTATATGTAATAAATATATTTCATATGGACAAAGATAAAAGGACACAAACAGTGAAAAAAATCTGAGACAACCAGAAAAATTCTACATATAGACGGGGAGATTAAGACCAAAAATGTCACAAAAAGTTATAAACAGATAATATGATATATATAAATATATACAGTATACAACTTGTAGCAGCCAGTGCACATCAATGTCGTCATCCAGCGATTTTATTGCTTGCTAACAAGTAAACTAGAGGCATAAAAATAATTTTCTTATATACAGTATATATCAATACCAAGTTGTGAAAACAAAGGTCATACCCAAATAAGTCCAATGGTGCCGTCAGATCACGCAGCCCCGACGCACATTTTGCGTGGGCTTCTTCAGGAGTCTGCGTGATCTGACAGCCTCCCCATGTACGGCATGAGTCCCACACAGCCTCTCCTTGTACGGCATGAGCCCCACACAGCCTCTCCTTGTACGGCATGAGCCCCACACAGCCTCTCCTTGTACGGCATGAGCCCCACACAGCCTCTCCTTGTACGGCATGAGCCCCACACAGCCTCTCCTTGTACGGCATGAGCCCCACACAGCCTCTCCTTGTACGGCATGAGCCCCACACAGCCTCTCCTTGTACGGCATGAGCCCCACACAGCCTCTCCTTGTACGGCATGAGCCCCACACAGCCTCTCCTTGTACGGCATGAGCCCCACACAGCCTCTCCTTGTACGGCATGAGCCCCACACAGCCTCCCCATGTACGGCATGAGCCCCACACAGCCTCGCCATGTATGGCAAGAGCCCCACGCAGCCTACCCATGTAAGGCATGAGCCCCACACAGCCTCACCATGTACGGAATGATCCCCACACAGCCTCCCCATGTACAGCATGAGCCCCACACAGCCTCCCCATGTACGGCATGAGCCCCACACAGCCTCCCCATGTACGGCATGAGCCCCACACAGCCTCCCCATGTACGGCATGAGCCCCACACAGCCTCCCCATGTACGGCATGAGCCCCACACAGCCTCCCCATGTACGGCATGAGCCCCACACAGCCTCCCCTTGTACGGCATGAGCCCCACACAGCCTCCCCATGTACGGCATGAGCCCCACACAGCCTCCCCATGTACGGCATGAGCCCCACACAGCCTCCCCATGTACGGCATGAGCCCCACACAGCCTCCCCATGTACTGCATGAGCCCCACACAGCCTCCCCATGTACGGCATGAGCCCCACACAGCCTCCCCATGTACGGCATGAGCCCCACACAGCCTCCCCATGTACGGCATGAGCCCCACACAGCTTCCACATGGACGACATGAGCCCCAGACAGCCTCCCCATGTACAGCATGATCCCCAGACAGCCTCCCCATGTACAGCATGAGCCCCACACAGCCTCCCCATGTACAGCATGAGCCCCACACAGCCTCCCCATGTACAGCATGAGCCCCAAACAGCCTCCCCATGTACAGCATGAGCCCCACACAGCCTCCCCATGTACAGCATGAGCCCCACACAGCCTCCCCATGTACAGCATGAGCCCCACACAGCCTCCCCATGTACAGCATGAGCCCCACACAGCCTCCCCATGTACAGCATGAGCCCCACACAGCCTCCCCATGTACAGCATGAGCCCCACACAGCCTCCCCATGTACAGCATGAGCCCCACACAGCCTCCCCATGTACAGCATGAGCCCCACACAGCCTCCCCATGTACAGCATGAGCCCCACACAGCCTCCCCATGTACAGCATGAGCCCCACACAGCCTCCCCATGTACAGCATGAGCCCCACACAGCCTCCCCATGTACCGCATGTGCCCCACACAGCCTCCCCATGTACCGCATGTGCCCCTCATAGCCTCCCCATGTACCGCATGAGCCCCACACAGCCTCCCCATGTACCGCATGAGCCCCACACAGCCTCCCCATGTACAGCACGAGCCCCACACAGCCTCCCCATGTACAGCACGAGCCCCACACAGCCTCCCCATGTACAGCACGAGCCCCACACAGCCTCCCCATGTACAGCACGAGCCCCACACAGCCTCCCCATGTACAGCACGAGCCCCACACAGCCTCCCCATGTACAGCACGAGCCCCACACAGCCTCCCCATGTACAGCATGAGCCCCACACAGCCTCCCCATGTACAGCATGAGCCCCACACAGCCTCCCCATGTACAGCATGAGCCCCACACAGCCTCCCCATGTACAGCATGAGCCCCACAGCCTCCCCATATACTGATTGAACCCCACACAACCTCCCTATATACTGCATGAGCCCCACACAGCCTTCCCATATATTGCATGACAGTATACAGCCTTCCCTTAGCCTCCCCATGTGCTGTATGTCATCCCCATGGAATCCCCATGTGCTGCACGTCACCCCCATGGAATCCCCATGTGCTGCACGTCACCCCCATGGAATCCCCATGTGCTGTACGTCACCCCTATAGAATCCTCATGTGTTGTAAGTCACCCCACAGAATCCCCATGTGCTGTACGTCACCCCCATAGAATCCCCATGTTCACCCCCATATTCATACACATGAAGGAAAATACTCACTTCAGTCCCGTTCCCAGGCGCCCTGCTTCTGCCTCCGGAGCGCTGACTCTCCGGCGATACACAGCTGACGCAATGAGATGACGTCATCGCGTCAGCTGCTTCACACTCTGATTGGTGGAGGTAGTAGTTAGAGGCCCCTCCTCCACCAGTGCTGACTGCGTGAGACAGTGGGCGGGCACGGTGCGGCCCGCGGACCTCAGGTTTCCAGCCCTACGGCTGTCTCGGTCTACGGGCCGGACTGAGACAGCCAGAGGGCCGGATGTGGCCCGCGAGTCGCATTTTGTCCAGGTCTGCCGTAGAGCATAGTGTCATTAATTATGATAGATCGTTGTAAGGGGTTAGGTGAGATGGAGGAAGATGATGAGTTCAGTTTTGTCCACACTGAGTTTTAGGAAGAAAGAAGAGAAGGAGAAGTATATGGCTGGCAGACACTCTCGGATTCTGGACAGCAGAGAGATGATGTTTGGGCCAGAGATTTAAATCTGAGTGTCATCAGCGTATAGTTGTTATTGGAACCATGGGACTTTATGAGTTGTCCCAGGCCAAAGGTATAGATTGAGAGGATTAGGGGTCTCAGGACAGAGCCTTAAGGGACACCAGCAGAGGGAGGGATGAGGAGGTAGTGTGCTAGTGTGAGATGCTAAATGTGTTTTTAGAACGTTATGAGGAGATCCAGAAGAGGGCAAGGTCTTTGACACCAAGGGAAGAGAAAATTTGTAGTATGAGGGAGTGGCTGACTGTGTCAAAGGCGGAGGACGGGTCTAGAAGGAGGAGCATAGATAATTCTTCACTTTGGCAGTAAGTAAAGCAAATAAAATATATAGATTTTTTTAAATAAATTTGCTCATTAAGTGATATTCTCCTGCCTACAGGAAATAAGAACAGCCTCAACACTTTATATCTCAACATAGGTTTTCCACTTATTATCTGCAATAATTAGATCATCTTACATGGGATCTTTAAGATTTTACATTGTCTCATCTTCTTCCCATTTAGATTCATAAAATATCAAATCCTCTTAGTGGAGATCGTCTATATAAGAGAATTCTCCTGAGTGACCCTACAAGGATGGATAGGGACAGGGACAAGATGGCGGAGAGGATATTACACCTCACCCTAGAGATCCTCTTCCGGCTTACTGGAGAGGTGAGAGATTCTGATGACGTCACATTACACCATTCTTATCTATGGGAATAACAGATGGACAGAACTGGAGAGGTGAGGACTCTGGAAATGTCTGTAGTGAGGTTTATTAATGTGTCTCTCCATAACCAGGATTACACAGTAGTGAGGACCTCCAGTGAGCGCTTTCAGACTCCTGTGTCTGAGGGATGGGGAAGACCCCTGATAAATCAGGACATCAAGGACCAGAAAATCGTGGAACTGACCTACAAGATGATTGAGCTGCTGACTGGAGAGGTGACACTGCTGGGAATGCTGGGACATTATACAGTAACGCTATGGAGGGATCGGGGGGATGACGGTATCATTGTATGTGTCAGGTTCCTATAAGGTGTCAGGATGTCACCGTCTATTTCTCCATGGAAGAGTGGGAGTATTTAGAACGGCACAAAGATCTGTACAAGGATGTCATGATGGAGGAACCCCATCCTCTAACATCACCAGGTAATAGACAGTACTAAATACACACAACCTATAATTATCTGTATGTAAAGATTGAATTTAGTCCCTGTATTCGTTTCCTCCAGTTCTATCCAGTAAGAGGACAACACCAGAGAGATGTCTCCATCTTCTTCCACAGGACTGTAAACAAGAAACTCAGGATGTTCCTCAAAATCATCAGGTATCAGATGGAGAGGTGTCATGAATCTCTCATATGATGTGTAGAAGGCTGTGAAAGTCTTGTGTTCAGTCTTGTTTCATCCATAAATATTATACACTGAATGGGCAATTTATGAGAGACAACAGTCCATTCAAGATTGAAGTTTTCTTGTAATGAAATTAGACTCATGACCCTAGAGTGCAGCAGAAATTAATACGTTTCAGTGTGAATCTATTTTAGAATGGAAAAATTGAGTCATCTGAGCAACTTCAAATGAAGCATGGCAATCAGTTTTTACATGTAATAGTGTCAAGATATACTAGAAATGTTGTGATTAAGGAAGAACATCCTTCTTGTCAGGTATCAATATTTTAGGCTGGTGGAGTAATGGTATGGGGAATGTTTTCTGGGCTCATACTGAGACCTTTGATACCTGTGGATGAATATCTGGATATTAGGGCTTACCTAAAGGGGCCTTTACACATAGCGATATCACTAAAGCGTCACCGATTTTGTGACGCAGCAGCGATATCGCTAGCGATATTGCTACATGTGATACCTCTGACCGGCTCCCCCGCTGTCTGTCGCTGATCGCGCAAGATCGTGCAGCTCCATTTCTCATCGGGTGCTTCCTGCTGGGCTTCCTGCTGGGCTTCCTGCTGGCGTCGACGAGCGACACGTGGATGCGAGCAGGAGGACGTCAGGATCGCCGCATCTGAAAGGAAAGTAACGACCGCTGCTGCGTCGCTACATCGCTGTGAGATCTGCCTGTGTGGCAGATCACTAGCGACCATTTAGCGATGCACCAGCGATCCTGACCGGGTCGTATCGTTGTCGGGATCGCTGGTGCATCGTGAAATGTAAAGGGGCCTTAAGTATTGTCGTCAACAAAGTTTATCATTTCATTACCACTGATTACCATATGGTAGAAGGACACCATGTCACAAACGTCGTATATTCATGGATTGGTTCCAGGAACAGTTTTGCTTGCCTGCCTGACCTTCACAGTCCCCTTCGCTTGATCATATAGAATATCTCTTGGATGAGGTAGAACAGGTTGTTCGGAGCGTGTCCGTGCCTTCATCGAATGTGTGGCAACTGCAAAGAGCCATCCTGTCTGCGTGGGTCAATATTCCTGCAAACTATGTCTTTGTATAAAAACTGGAAAGGCAGCGCATTAGAGGGTTATATGAATTACAAAGAAAATAGTAAAACGGGATTTTCTTACCTGGGGGGGTTGTGAAAGTCACAACCCCTTTGTTCGGATTAAATAAAGACAGCTGCTGCAGATCCACCAAAACAGATAGCATACAATACTGCAGTGCACAGGTGCCGGACCTCTCTGACCTCTCCCGGAGCCTGCGCCCTGCAGGACTCTGCTCTGCCCTCAACAGGGCAGAGCAGTGCACCTGCGCCGGAGCCATGACAGGAAGGGAAGAAGAGGATGGCATCGAATGAAGATGGGAGGCACCGAACCGTGACACCCATCGGACCGGACTGCCCCCCCCCCCCGGGTGAGTATAATCTAACGCATTAACTTAATCAAAAGGATATTACTCCCTAAGCTCCGCTATTCTCTTCAACACAGTGCCGTGATGGTATCCTAGTCCTTATTTGCAAATTTGAACTCCCAAATTACGTCCTTTTATGGGGGAAAACTAGGCCCAAACTCAGGTTGTCCGCCCTGCAAAGACCTAAAAGGGGGGGGGGGGGCAGCGTTGCCAGACTTTTTTCAAGTTAATCATGGAGAGAAAAGCTACAGACTATAACCAGGATCACCTGAATAAACAAATAAACAAATGAAATCTCGGGATTTCAGTACCGCTCGGGGCACCTTCAAAAGTGCACAGCGCACGCAAAAATCCTAGCGCACGGCCAGTGCACGGTCTGCGCACTCTATGCTAAATATAGGGTGCTCAGATCGCATGCAGCCGTGTGCGATAGTAGGAGGAAATGACCGGACGGGGTGGGGCTTAGCGGCGCCGTGCGCTGCCTGTAAAATGCGCTAGTGTGAAACTAGCCTTAGAAAACAGTTTTTCCCCTTATATTCTATGTATAGTGTATATAAGTCATCAGAGCAGGTAATTTCTGCAAACATGAGGAAAAACAAACTAAAACATCAAGCATACAGAGACAACATATATTGGACTATTGATTTATACACAGTTTATTAAAGTTTAGATATGCTTTAAGAAGTACTTACCTTAATCTTGCTTTTCTGCTTGCTCCAGAAGTTCTGAGATGAATGCAGGCATTCCTTCCCTCTGTGTTTGTTATTTTTTCCCCTTATCTGTAGAGGAAGAGCTTCACTACTTATCATGACCATAAACGGTGCAGCACAGATTCATCTCAGCTAAAAGTCTAGACCTTAGATCAGAAATAGGACAGACATTTAGACATTTCATAACTTTCCCAAATTCTTATGAAAAATTATTCCCCACAAACTGCATTGAACTATTGTACCCAATTTATTATATATTTTAGGATTTGGCATCGGTCCATTTTATTCCGACTCCACCAAAATGGGCTCCGACTCCATGACTCTGTCTTCACAGCCCTGCTCAGTACACCTCTCTCTCTTCAAGTGCCTCAATATTCTTCTCTCACTTATTCAAGTGCCTCAGTATACCTCTTTGGCTGCTGTATACCCTTCTTTTTTTCTTTTTCTTCCTTTTTTTAATTTCCACTCACCCTCAGTGCTTGCCTATCCTCCAGCGAGTGTTTGTCAGTCTGAGAGAATCTGACCCACTGAACTCCCATTTTATGCAGCGTAATGACTCTTGCTTCACAGTAACCACAGTCAGAGGAGGTTTCTCCTTTCTTTTATCACAGGCTCCATGGTAATACAGCCATAGGAGCGTGCACAGTCTGTTTCAAGTTTAGCAAGCATCATCCTTTTCACCATTCCATTATGCTGTAAGTTTTCACAAATAAATACTGTTTTTTCAGTAAAATCAGACATTTTCTTCTTCACTACTCCATCATGCTTTCAGTCTTTACAATATCACTTTTTTCAATTCAAGCAATCAGTTTCTTTTTCTCCACTCCACATATTTGAAAACTTTTTTATTTGTAATATTTCTTCCTTTTTGATTTTCTCCTTTTTTTACTTTTTCCATCTTCTTTTCCCCCTTTTTTCATATTATTTCTCCCTCTACTTTGTCGTCTTCTCCTTTGCTTCTCAAACCCCTTCTTTTTATTTCCTCATTTTTTTTTGCAGATAATTTAATTTTTAGTCACTTTATTACTCCATATCTAGCGGTTCATACCACTAACATACAGTCCCAGCATACTAATTGTAACAGCTAGTTTGATCCTGTCCCTCTCTTTTTTGTCCTTAACAAACACCCTTATCCACTTCCATTTCTGCTCCATTTTGTTTCTATCTCTAAACACTAATATTCTTATTTTTCACATATATTATTTGCCTATTTCAAGTGTATTTTTCTATTCAGTTTTCTAGTCAGTTTCTAAGTTTGTGCAAAGATATCATCATGTATTATGTCAAGATAACATGGTGTGTGTGTCATATGACCATGGAGGACCGTTTTTGCGCGCCTCTTTTTGGAATGTATTGCCTATTCCCGAATTATTACAAGCTGTACCCTATCATTGTGGTTTGTCCTGATGAAGAGGTGTGATCACCTCAAAGCACGTTGACAAAACCGCATCTGGTCTAATATTGTATTTCGGATCCTCGGCAGCTCGGGTTTCTTATCTATTTCCAGCTCTAAGTTTGTATACAGAACTATTCAGTCACTTAATTTCTGAGGTTCTGAATACCAACGGAGGTACAACGTGCCAGCAGATAGGTGTCTCTAATAATGAGGCCATTCAGTGTATGTTAGGTATCTTGTGGCATGAAAACTGAAACTCATGACAGACATTAGATGTCTGGATCTCACAATTTTCTTGTTATGGAGACTTCTTGTTAGAATTAGGAGCCGACAGGTTGGATTTATTCAGGGGACCTGCAGCTAGGTGATAATTACTGTTGTCATTGTGGTCGTCATGTTCATGTTCTTACGTCTTCATCTCTCTGTGACTTTTGCAGTATTTAGTTCAGGGTGAAGAGCTGAACCATAATAATATCACAGACACATATGTGAGGGATGATGAGCGGTGTAAAGAGGAGATTCTTGCATTTGACTACCCAGGTGAGTAGTAACTTTTGAAAGCAGAAAAGTCTCAAATTCTGCTCAGTCCCTGACTTTCAGAATTATCTTTAATTATTTAGAGTTTGTTTGTACAGATTTAATTAAGATTTAGTCCTTAAAGAAAAAATAGGCCATTTTAAACTATTTGCATAGATGTCTATCCTTTGCAGTCATAGTGCCCTTCTGAGTAGCTGCAGAAAAGATACTTGGATATTATTCTCAGGGTGTGTCCATTAACTGATCCAGTATAGACTTTGTTGTAAGTTTTTCCTTGTGGAACATCAGTCATAATTTTCTTCTATGATGCAGAACTCCACAATGTGAATATATGAACAGCTGATCACTTAATAAAACTGACTTACTTTACAAGTAAATACCGTATATACTCATGTATAAGCCGACCCCCTTAATTTTGCCACAAAAAACTGGGAAAACTTATTGACTCGCGTATAAGCCTAGGGTGGGAAATGCAGCAGCTACTGGTAAATTTCAAAAATAAAAATAGATACCAATAAAAGTAAAATTAATTGAGACATCAGTAGGATAAATGTTTTTGAATAGACATAGTGAATCAAGAGCCCCATATAATGCTCCATACAGTTCATGATGGGCCCAATAAGATGCTCCATACAAAATACGCCCC